>NC_063350.1:41290143-41342478 GCF_021869965.1 Rhincodon typus | reverse complement strand
ACACCTTGTTATATCAAGAATGATTGTTCGTTTTCCATTTGAGATCTTTATACAGTTAAGCTATCCTTTGGACCCTCATCAGGATGTTCATGCTTAGGGCGAAAGCCTGCCCTACTGCCACCTCTACATGGTGAGATGTAACCCCCATGATTGAAAACTGGTTTTCATCTTCCTCATTCTGCTATTTGCAAGATGATTGTAGCCTTCAATGTTACATTGTCTTTCATGCATGCAGTAATTATAGCTTCAGTGTCCTTTTGATGCTTAATTTTTAACTGCTTCTGATTTTAGAAGTACTGCACATATGCCATGAATAAAATGAGCATGCAATTCACAGAAAATGCTGATTTCAGGAATACAATGGCATAAAGTTTGAATATTTGAGTTTGAGTAGAATCTCTGAATCTTTGACTTGTAGCTTAGGTCTGAACAGCAGATTGACCAACAGTACTCAGTGCAGTCTTTTTCATAAAGGTAAGTTATAATTTATGCAGCATCCTCCTTTTAAAACTCCCTGATGATTTTTTTACTCCCAAATTTTCTTCATTGTACCAATCAAATATCACCTTGTTTACTGTTGACGATGTAGACCCCATGTGTCTCCATGTTTTTAGATATGATGCATAATAAATGAGCTTGGAATAATTAATATACTAAAAGATTACTGTCCTGAATAGTCATAAAGACAAATATGAAAACAAACCAATAAATGTCAAGGCTAGTGGTTTTGTTGCCAAGTGGCTAATGGCCTAAACAGCTAGGCCCAACATAATGTAGGAGTAAATTCCTCAGATGCTGGAATCTGTACTGAAAACAAAAAATGCTGGAAATCACAGCGGGTCAGGCAGAATCCGTAGTCCCAACATAAGATTGGCTAAAACAGCTTTTGCAACTAAGGCCTGATGGAATGTAAAGAGGGCAAGGTTACTACAAATTGAAAGCCAACAGGGACCAGCCCAGACCTGTATTGTCTATTGAACAGAGGTGATTGACCTTAACAATGAAAGAGTTGTTATGACCCAAAACTCACTAAGAAGTACTCAGATAGAACAAGAGGGATATACATTATGTTTATGCATTCCCCAGTTTCACACAGACCCCTTAGTACATGGAGTGATCATATCTTGGAAAGGAGACGGCTACACCAAGAATGACCTGGCCTAACTTCATTGAGTGCTATGACTCATGCCTGTGACCCCATTGGCTGAAGCCAATGAACATTCCAGAAGGGCTCAGAGAGGAGGATGAGAAGGGACATCTGGAGGCCATTCCTTCACTGAAGACTTGGCCGGCAAAGACTTTGTGTCAGACCCACCTACGTACTAAGAAGACCCTGAATGCTCTGTTGACAGAGTTCAGTGAACTGAATCCAGCAGCCCAAGCAAGCTCACCAGCAAGGGTAATATATCTGTTTGTCAGGCAGGCAGCTTAGTTTGGGGAAAAGTTAACTTAATTTGTTGTGCCAGAATTGTTTCTTTAACTTGTGAATGTTTTAATAAAATTAAGTTTGAATCACACTCCTTGCTTGTCTCATACATAACAGCACCTATTAACTGCATTTTATGAGTAATGAACTGGTTGAAGTGTCTGTATTGAATATTTTACAGGCAATAGTTTTATCCCAGCATGCTGACAGGGATCAGAAAGGAAATATTTGAGCCCCTGTTAAACATTATGAGCCAGTACTGAAGTACTGGAAGAATACAAAACAGTTTTAGAACATGCTAGCATGGTTTCTTTATTCAAGGTGGTAACTTAACTGAGAGGTAACAATATGCCTATTGGTAATAATTCCATTGCATGTAAAATAATGGAATTGGTTATCAGAAGTAAACATGGGAATCATCCGTACAATTAGGGACACAGAGTGTGAATTCTGCAAGAAGTAACTGATCTTGTGACTAACCATTGCCTGTCCACCACCTACAAGGCACAAGTCAAGAGTATGAGGGAATAATCTTCATTTGCTTGGACGAGTGCAGCTCCCAGAATACTCAACACCATCCAGGACAGTACAGTTGCTTGATTGACACTCCATTCACCATCTTAAACATTCATGGCCTGCACGACCAACACACCATGGCACCAAGTGTACCAGATTCACAATGCACCGCAACAACTTGCCAACCCTGCTCTGACAACATTTCCAATTCTGTGTGCTCTACCACTCAGAAGGATACAGGCAGCAGATGCATGGGAGCAGCACCACCTACAGATTTCCTTCCAAGCCACACAATTGTGACTTGAAACCATATAGAAACATAGAAAATAGGAGCAGGAGCAGCCCATTCGGCTCTAGTGAGCCTTCTCCACCATGGTTGATCATAGAACTCCATAGTCTATTCCCGCTTTTCCTCCATATCCAAGTTCCTTTGTTACAATGCAACAAGGGATAAAGGGTTTGAGTTTAGATTGGCAATCAACTTGTCCATCTTTCCATGTTGGTTAAAAAGAGTTCGATTAGATTAATTAGTTTTTTTCTTGTCAGTGGAAAATCCTGGTGAATGTATTCTTTTACTCTGAATTAGACAGTCAGGTAGAATTGGAAAAATTAGAAGTTTAATTAAATGTTAACATTTATGTCGATTCCAGGAATAGTGAGGTTTGAATTCCTTCAATCCCTTTAGCCTCAACTCCTCCTTGAAATCATACAACATCTGGCTTCAACTGTTTTCTGTTGTAGTGAATTCCACAGAATCATCACTCTCCGGGTGAAGAAATTACTCATCTCAATCCTAAATAGTTTACCCTGCATCCTTAGACTTTGACTCCTTGTTCTGGACTCCCCCATCATCAGGAGCACCCTTTCTGTATTGACCCTGTCAAGTCCTGTTAGAGCTTTACAGGTTTCTATGAGTTATCCCCTCATTCTTCTGAACTCTAACAAATATAATCCTAACTGATTCAACCTCTCTTCATTTGTCATTCCTGCCATCCTAGCAGTCAATTTGGTAAACCTTCCCTGCACCCCCGAATAGCACAAACATCCTCCCTCCAATAAGGAGACCAAAACTACCCACATTATGCCAGGTATGACAAGGTGTAGAACTGGATGAACATAGCAGGCCGAGGAGCATCAGAGGAGCAGAAAAGCTGACGTTTCAGGTCTAGACCCTTGCATTTCTGAAGAAGAGTCTAGACCCGAAACGTCAGCTTTCCTGCTCCTCTGATGCTCCTGGGCCTGCTGTGTTCATCCAGCTCTTCACCTTGTTATATCAGATTCTCCAGCATCGGCAGTTCCTACTAACTCTGTAACAATTTTAACCCCACAATATGCCAGGTGTGTGATCTAACTAAGGTCCTGTGTAACTGCAGCAGGACATCCCTGATGCTCTACTTGAATCCTCTTATTGTGAAGGCCACATTTGTTTTACCTGCTGCACCGGCATGTTTACCCTCAGTGACTGGTGACAAGGATGGCCAGGTTTCATTGCACATTCTCCTCTCTCAACGTATAGTTACTCAGATAATAATCTGACTTCCTGTTTTGCTCCCAAAGTGGATAACCTCACATTTTCTCAATTATACTGCATCATCACTCCTTCACTGTCACTGTGTTGAATCCTGAAACTCAAGCCCTAACAGCACTGAAGTTATAACTGACCAGTTGGACTACTGCAGTTCAAAAAGGTGGCATATCATTACCTTCTCAAGGGCAATTAGGAATTGACTACAAATGTTGTCCTCTCCTGTGTTGTGTCTCATGGTCAATATGTCAGTATCAGGTCTCATATCCAATCTTGCCAGAGATCACCTGAAGCATGACGTCTTACTGGAAGAACGCTGCTCATATGTCATCTGATGTTTATGTTCAGTTGTTAGCTATAATAAATGTCTGTGGGATTCTTCAATATCAATATCACAAAGGCCACACCCAGGTTCCTTTGTTAGAATGGAACAAGGGATAACACAAGCATTGTGGTCCCAAGTAAAAATATTCTGCTAGAGGCAATATCAAATCATGCCAATCATACACATTATGATTCACTGGGGTACTGCAGTGGAATTCAAACCCCACTATTCCTGGAAATGACATAAATGTTAACATTTAATTAAGGTTCCAATTTTCCCAATTCTCCATAACTGTCTAATTCAGGTTAAAAGAATACATACACCAGGATTTTCCGTTGACAAGAAAAGTACTATTGAATCTAATCAAACTGTTTTTAACCAACCGGAAAAGGTGGACAAGTTGAATTGCTGATCAAAACTCAAACCCTTTCTAAATGTGCATATACGTACCAACAGAACCAAAAAGAGTCAAGGCGAGATGCAAATATTGTGTTGGGGAAGGAAATAATGTCAGAGACATACCAGTTCTGGCACCAGACCAGATCGCAGTCATCAATGATTTGTTATCTGAAAACTTTCTTCCGACTTCTCCCAATTCTTTGTTAATGACATGACATTGTGATATACCAATTCTCAGTCTTTGTTCCCAGGTTGAGAATTTGCCTTTGAAAGTGGTTTATTCCATTTTCCTTCCAACAGACGATATGCAGAGAGAACAACCTGGTGAGAGAAGTCCAGCTACTAGGAATTTTCTTTTATTTCACACAAAATTGAGCGAGAGAGAGAGAGATGCATCCGTTCTCTTCAAGTGCTCGATTTCTTTGCTGCATTGTCCACATCCAAAGCTGTAGCTATCTGCCTAGGATTCAGTGAAATAGGTTGTTGCAACTAAGAAGACGTTTTAATAACTTGTTTTTAAACCTGCAAACACCTTCTTACATAGTTTCCTTGGTTTAAAGCAATATTTTTTCCTAACTTTTAGTCCATAGTCCACAGCAAAAATAGAAGTGATACTTACGTATAAAAAGGGTAAAGAGATAAACTGTAGTCAACATTGATTCAGATTTTGCCTGATCAAATTCCTCAACTTTTTTGAAGGGCAAATTAACTGGATTTTGGAAAAACCGTAAGAAGGCTTTTTGATCATATTCAGATTGTTTGTTATTAATTAAATTGAAACCTCTGAAGATTTAGGCTAAATTATGTGAATGGCTAAGAACCAGCTAAAGGGGAGCATATAATTTTATCAGCGTAGGGAGTATTAAGTAAGGTGTTCCATAGTTCTGCATTAAGACCACTGATATTCTAATTTATTGGAATGATTTAGATTCAGCAACTCAATATAAATTGGTCAAATTTACAAATGACACAAGAGATAATGTTAAAATTATGGAATAAGTTGACAATATCTCATTAGGTGGAACAATGACAAATGCAATTTCATGCAGCTAAGCATAATGTGCTGCACATGCAACTAAAAATAGGCAACATATAAATTCAATGAACAGTGTTGAAATAGCTAATAGTGAAGCTAAAATAAACAAAGATGCCTTAGTAGACTCAATGCTATATAGTTTCAATCAATCAAGAACATCAATCAATACACCCAATCGATTGTTGAACTACATAGCCAAAATAGTAAAATGTAGTTTCAAAACTTATTCTCAAACGGTGAAATATTCTGTAAAGTAGAACTGGAGGACACACGTTCTGACCAGTAAATGGTATTTTTAGGACTTTTATTGGGATTCTTCCACCTTTTAAAAATTCTCTCATGGGATGTAGGTATCACTTGCTGGGCCAGCATTTATTTCCATTCCTTAGTTACCTTGAAGCAATCAGCGAATAGCATGTGGAAAGGTCTTTTCAGATAAAGCAGTGGAAGTAAAAACCCTTTGAACACTTTCACAAAGAATTAGATAATAAAATTAACATCATCTGTGTGGATGCATTAAGATAAACTGAATGGCCTTTCACATCTGTATGATCTTGTGACTCATTACAAGCAATGCCAACAGAGGATCAATCTTGCATTAAGAACATGATAAAAGAGAGCCATGCTTAGATTTTGTCTGCAATTTTTAAAATTTCATTTCTCAAAGTTTTCAAGTATAGTAATCATGTTCCTGGGGATCTTTCCATGAGTCTATTTTTTAAAAAATTCCTTTTCTAAGTGCGAGTTGCAATACTTACTGTTGTCTCAGTCATTTCTTTCATGCCTGAGGGTTTAAAATAAATAATATGCATTTCTTTCATGCCTGAGGGTTTAATATAAATAATATGCATTTGCAGTAGCTGCAATAATTATCCTTTTATTCTGTTAATTGCTTTAGGACACAAATGTTCTAATATTCAACTTAAATAAGAGGTGTCCTTACACTAAGTATCAAAAATGTTGAAATCAAATCTTGACAATATCCCAGGATAAGTCATCATGATAGTTATCACCAGCATTTTTTCCCCATAGTACAAGAATCCACCAGAACAAAATTACCACTAAAATATGGAAGTTGTTTTTAATAAGATATTAGTAAGAACAGAATGATTTTTGAATTAATTTTGACATTTTCCATGAATTAATGTTTTAAGATTTAATTTTTACTTTGGATTTTTGAAAAGGAATAGGCATTTTGTTTGTGCAATGCCAACACAGTAGAACACTTTGTTATTTTAAATTACATTGCTATTCACATCAAGATAACCAGTTTCACCCTCAAGGACTGTTTCTGAGATCCAAGTGTCATTATTCCTTAGTTTGCAGGCAACAATGGAATGAATTATTTTAAAGCAAATGGTACTTTGTGAGCCATTTATTGATATAATTCAGAACAGAAGCCCCATCCACTCCAAGAGGTCATTTTTCTCTTCTTCCTTCAGAAATGTATGTGCACACATTGCTGCCTCTAAGGCCTTTGTAACCCATAACTCATATTGAATTCTTGTATCTGCACAAACTACACACTTAATTGAAAGCCGGTGTCTTGCTTGTTTTTAGAACATCTCACACATCAATATGTGAGATTCCACCTTTGGCAAAAGATTTGTTTAATGCCATGGCTTGTGATGAACAACCAACACAAATAGTTTTGCATTATTTCGTCTCTAGGATTATATTTATAGAATGACATTATTGGCAGTGTGTTTCAAATTGCTTAGGAATTTTCTTTTTCTGTAAATATTAGGAGGTGCAAAGCAAAGCAATTGCTTCACAGAGTAAAGCATAGTTCAAAAGCCAAACATATATTGTAAGGAAAAAAAAACTTATCATGTATCATACAACATTCCTCAGAGTAATAAGCAGCCCACCATATGGGCTCAATGCAATATCTACAGATCATTGATGTGAGCTCTTGGGCTGCCTGTTATTGTGGCTTCTACATGAAGGTGATAATTTGTCAACTTGAATGTTCTTTAACCTCGCTAAAACATTTGTGTGTAGTGATTAATGGTTTAATTAGTAATTTTTTTGCAGGTAACCTAGACGCTTGCTCCCAATTTGAAGATTTTCTGAAGCTGATACAAAGTATTTGTGGCATTTAATATTGTAGAGAGTAAGTCAGCCTAAGACTGTTACAATGTACGACTCAAATATGTAGTCTGTGAAGCTGTTCCATC
Source organism: Rhincodon typus (assembly GCF_021869965.1). NCBI lineage: Eukaryota > Metazoa > Chordata > Chondrichthyes > Orectolobiformes > Rhincodontidae > Rhincodon > Rhincodon typus. Next base: position 41,335,071 of record NC_063350.1, on the reverse strand, counting down.
CGAATTGATGAATATGGGTGGCATTTATTACAATTTAAACCTTTATACTACATATGTTCTAAGTGTAAATCAGGTCTTTAATTTAATGATTTCCAATATACAAATAACTAGCCATTAACAGGTCCAGGCAGTGGGCTGTGGAAGGGATCATTTTGTTTCTTTTGTGGGTACATCTGTACCCAGGTATCCTTGCACAGGAACCAGTCAGTGTCCTCAGGTAGACTTGAGGCCGTATACATCAAGTGGGCACTACTGGGACGAGAGTGCTTCATCAAGCACTGGACCAACATGTTCATTGAAATTTTTCTTTGAAGATTTAATGTTGGCTACAGCTCCCATTTAATATCGGCTTCTTTAACTTAACCAGCCACTTACTTAATTTGCTCATTCGAGCACCTGAATGAATGTGTAAAGGACCTATAGATGATTTAGTGAAGGGATGAAAAAATGTTCAGTTATGTGGAATCTGGATGTAGAGAAACAGAAAAGAAAAAAAATGTATACAAAGGACTTCTTTTTTAAAAAAACATTCACAGGATGTGAGTGTCATTGGCTGGGCCAACATTTATTGTCCATCCCTAGTTGCTTCAGTGGGTAGTTAGGAGTCAACCATGTTGCAGCGGGTCACGTGTAGGCAAGACCAGGTGTTGTGACATGGAGACAGACAGCTGAACAAATCAGTCTTTCCACCTCTGTATTCATAACAGAGTAAAATTAAAACTATCAAAGACCCTCAATAGCTACACTAATGGTTTCTAATCAGACTTGAGAAAGAGATGGACTAGTGGTGTTATCGCTAAGCTATTAATCTAGAGACACAGGTAATATTTTGGGGACCTGAATTCAAAACCAGCCACCACACATGGTGGAACTGGAATTCAATAAAAAAGAAACTGAAATTAAGAATCTACTAACGGCTGTGAAATCATTGTCGATTGTCAGAAAAACCCATCTGGTTCACTAATGTCCTTCAGAGAAGGAAATCTGCCACCCTCACCTGCTCTGGCCCACATGTGACCCCAGACCCACAGCAATTTGGTTGACTGTCAATTGTCCTCTGAAATGGGCTAGCAAGTCTTTCAATTGTACCAATCGCTACACAGTCTCAAAGAAATGAATCCAGATAGATCAACTGGCATCGATCTAAACACCAGAAAAGACAACGGCAGAAACAGCCCTCTTGACCTTACAAAGTCCTTCTTACTAGCATCTAGGCACTCGTGCCAAAATTGGGAAAGCTAGTCTCATAGACTAGTCAAACAACAGCCTGACATAATGATACACAGGAAACGATGGTTTCATCCTTGGATATGTCCTGTCTCACCGGCAGGACAGATACAGCAGAGGTGGCGACACAGTAGTATAAAGTTGGGAGGGATTTGCCCAGGAGGTCTTCAACATTGACTCTGGACTCCATAAAGTCACATTGCTTCAGGTTAAACGTGGACAAGGAAACCTCCTGCTGATTATCATGTAACATCCTCTCTAAGTTGATGAATCGGTTCTCCTCCATGTTGAACACTTGGAGGAAGCACTGAGGGTGGCAAAGGAACAAAATGCACTCTGGGTGAGGGATTTCAATGTCCATCACCAAGAGTTGCTCGGCAGCAGTACTACAGATCGAGCTGATCAGGTCCTAAAGGATATAGCTGCTGGACTGGGTCTACAGCAGGTGGTGAGGGAACTAACAAGAAGGAAAGACATACTTGACCTTGTCCTTACCAATCAGCCAGTTGCAGATGTATCTGTCCATGATAGTTTTGGTAAGAGCGACCATTGCTCAGTCCTTGTGGAGACAAATTCCCACCTTCACATTGAGAATAACCTCCATCGTGTTGTGTGGCACTATCCCCATGCTAATTGCGACAGATTTCAAACAGATCCAGCAACTCAAGACTCGGCATCCATGAGGCACTGTGGGCCATCAACAGCAGCAGAATTGAACTCCAGCACAATCTGTAACCTCATGGCCCAGCAAATTCCCCACTCAACCATTACCATCAAGCTAGAGGATCAAACCTGGTTCAAAGGACAGTGCAGGAGGGCATGCCAGGAGCAGCACCAGGCATACCTGAAGATGAGTTATCAACCTGGTGAAGCCACCAAAAAAGACTATTTGTATGCTAAACGGCATGGGTGGCAAGTGATAGACAGAGCTAAGCGATCCCACAACCAACGGATCAGATCAATGTTCTGCTATCTTGCCACATCCTGCTGTGAATGGTGGTGGACGATTAAACAACTCACTGGAGGAGGAGGGTCCACAAATATCCCCATCCTCAATGATGGAAGAGCCCAGCACATCAGTGCAAAAGATAAGGCTGAAGCTTTTGCAGCAATTTTCAGCCAAAAGTGCTAAGTGGATGATCCATCTCAGCCTCCTCCAGTGGTCCCCAGCATTACAGATACCGGTCTTCAGCCAATTCGATTCACTCCATGTGACATCAAGAAATGATTGGAGACACTGTATATTGCAAAGGCTACAGGCCCTGACAACACTCTGGAAATAGTACCGGAGACATGTGCTCCAGAAATTGCCACTCCCCTGGCCAAGCTGTTTCAATATAGTTACAACACTGCATCTACTCAACAATGTGGAAAATTGCTCATGTATGTCCTGTATATAAAAAGCAGGAAAAATCCAACCCAGCCAATTACCGCCCCATCAGTGTCCTCTTGATCATCAGTAAAGTGATGGAAGGTGTCATCAACTGTGCTATCAAGCAGCAGCTGCTCAGAAATAACCTGCTCAGTGACACCCAGTTTGGGTTCAAACATGGACAAAAGAACTGAATTCCAGAGGTGAGGTGAGAATGACAGCCCTTGATATCACGGTTGCATTCAACAGAGTGTGGCATCAAGGAACACTGGAAAAACTGGAATCAATGGGAATCCGGAGGGTGGGGGGGGGGGGGGGGGGGCGTGCAAACTCTCCAGTAGTTAGAGCCATACCTGACACATAGGAAGATAGTCGTGGTTGTTGGAGGTCAGTCATCTCAGCTCCAGGACATCGCTGCAGGAGTTCCTCAGATTAGTGTCCCAGGCCGAACCATTTTCAGCTGCTTCACGGAAGTGGAGATGTTTGCCAATGATCACACAATGTTCAGCACCATTCATGACTCCCCAGATGCTGGAGAAATCCACGACCAAATGCAACAAGATCTGGACAATACCCAAGCTTGGGCTGACAAGTGGCAAGTAACATTCGTGCCACATAAATGCCAGGTTATGACCATCACCAATAATAGATAACCTAACTATCGCCCCTTGACCTTCAATAGTTGACCAGAAACTCAACTGGACTCAGCACGTTAAATACACAGTGGTTACAGGAGCAGGTCAGAGGCTAGGAATACTGCAGCGAGTAACTCACCTCCTGACTCTTCAAAGCCTATCTGTCATCTACAAGGCACAAGTCAGGAGTGTGATGGAATACTCCCCACTTGCCAGAATGAGTGCAGCCCCAACAACACTCAAAAAGCTTGATGTCATCCAGGACAAAGCAGCCCACTTGATTGGCACTACATCCACAAGCATCCACTCCATCCACCACCGATGCTCAGTAACACTAATGTTACTGTTTTCTAAATGTACTGAAGAAATTCACCAAAGATCCTCAGACAGCACCTTCCAAACCCATGACCATTTCCATCTAGAAGGGCAAAGGCAGCAGATATATGGGAACATCACCACCTTCAAGTTCCCCTCCAAGCCAGTCGCCATCCTGACTTGGAAATATTTTGTCGTTCCTCCACTGTTGCTGGATTAAAATTCTGGAATTTCCTCCTTAATGACATTAAGGGCCAACCCATAGCAGGTGGACTGCACCGATTCAAGAAGGCAGCTCACCACCACTTTCTCAAGGGCAGCTAGGTATGGGCAATAAATGCTGACCAGCCAGCGATGCTTACATCCCCGAAAATGAATAAATAAATAAAACTTGTGAATAGCAAGTCCCATATTTTGTGAATAATTAATTCCAGACACTGGTTTTGTATCTGAAAGGAAAGGACTTAACAACTTATTAAATACACAATAACTTCAGCAGAGAAAAAAATAAACACGGTAAGCTAAATATTGTCTACATTTTAAAGCTGGCACATTTGTTTTTGGCCCCTATTCACACAAAAGACAGACGGACAAACACAGTTAATGGACAAATAGAAGAAAATAACAAAACTGGACAGATTACTTAAATGGTTTTAATAATACATTGCTTCATAAGCATAGATGCAAACTCCTTGGTTGCTTTTCTGGAAACATTGAGCAGGGTCACCTTTTTATTTCATTCGGGCAAATCCAGTTACGCTTCTAACTCAGGTTTCTGCTCTTTGAGCTTCTGAAAGCTGGTGTAGGTGATTAGGGAGGGAACTTTCAAATCTTCATGCTGTGTTACCTGCAGTCAAACTCATCTCTACCAGAGAAACACAGTTCAAGCGTGTGAGTTGAGGCTGGTGTAGAGGATGATAATATAGCCAAAAATGAACAAATAAATGCATAAATATGTTTACAATACCTATATATACTAGGGTGGTAGCATTTAACCCTTCAAATCAAGCAACAGAGGGAGGGATTCCTATTTTTGGAGCACTAGGCAAAGGAAATACAGATAGACATCTCCTGAACAAGTTTAGTCCAATGGGATGGATTTCTGTGGAGTGAGGAAGACTCTGTAGACTTTTAAAACTGGTGGTTAGTGTTTCTGGAATGCCCAGCCCTATTCTCAACAGCCAAAATTTATGTCAAGACTGGACAAGAATGTGCACTAAGTATTCTCAGTAAAATTTCTGAGCTGCTGCCAATCTTGTCACGGAGAGGAATATAATATAGTTGCATAACAACAGACATGATTTAAGGAAAGGCAAGACAGAAGACTATATATTTCTGGGCAATTTCATACAGTAAGCACTTATAACAATTATATATTGAATGGTACAAAAGTCCAATCCATTCAGTTAAAATTAAGGAATAAGAAGGCAACTGTTATGTTTATTATAAACAAGCAAACTGAGGAAATGAGCTCGAGGAAGAAATCTGTAGACAAATCAGTGAAATTTAAAGAAAAGGTAGGGCTGTAATAATGGGTGACATTAATTAATCAAGGATGGATTTAGAATAAGTAATGGTAAATGGCTGAGAAGGAGAGGAGTTTTGCTGAATATATTCAGGATTTTTCCTAAAACTATTTATCTTAGTCTCAACATGTAAGGAGGCATTGCTGGATCCAGTCCTAAAAAAAGTGCATGTGGTAGGCGAGTATTATGTGAATTTGTGAACAACTGAGAAATGACAACTAGAACAAAAGAGTTACAATGTCAAAAAATGGAAAGGGGAAAGGGCTGTCAAAAACAAAGGTAATTGACTAGAAAGAAAAGAAAATCTCATTTCCACACTCAAAAGATGCTCCACTGGTAATGGGGCTATAGCTCTCAGCTTTTGGGCTGCAACAGAAGCTATTGGAGGCGACTGAGAACCAGGGTCACAGGAGACTGTTATAAGAGGTAATGATAAACTATGATCTAAGCTGAAGCTCCACCATGCCAATCTTTAACACAGCCACAAGCTGGACGATCGGGCATTTCAGGGCAGGTTAGCAGCCAACAAGGTGACAAAGTCTCCTGATGGAGACATATGTGACTAATCTACCTCTTGTTACTTATAGTTAGGATTGTTAAGAGCTAACATAACCTATATACAGATACTGAGATATAATAAATTGTATCATGTAAGACGTGAGCCTCTTCTGCTCAGAGTTATGCATGGTCGTCCTCTACCAGATTACCAATAGCTCCTCAGAATAACATAGGAAGGAACATTTGTTGGCAGCACTCCACCTCAATCACAAATGGTTAGTACCCAAGCATCACATCATGTGTTAACATGATAATAGTGATGGCTTGCACATCACTAAAACTCTCCAGGAAGATAGTCATTTGTGCTCTTATTGTTGAATATCTTGCACCTCCCTGAACTCTTCACCTTGCTCATATAGCCACTATGATCCCTGAGCTTTTATTCCGGTTCTTTCCAACGGCAACTGCAGGCTTTGGTGACACTTCAAAAAAATGGCATCTCACTACTCTATCTCATGGTCTCCAAAGCCATCTTTGCCAAAGCTGGACACCACATCCTTCCAATAAGTGGATGGTGTTTCACAGGGGAAAAAGGCTTCACCTCCATGGCTCCATTCCTCCAAGTTAAAGGTACCATTGATTACTCATGTGGTAGCCAGTGACCAACCTGTGAGTTCCATCAGTAGGTCCGGTTTTCAGTCCTTCACGGTATAGCCAATCTGCAAACATAACGTGAGCTACCTCTATGTGTGTACACTTTCCTTGTCACTGTAGAATTCTTTCATTTCCCACCAGTCTAATCTGCTTCAGATCTTCACTTCAACTCCCAAAGTGTACAGATGGATCCTTATGTAGAAAAAGTATCAACTAAAGATCTGGCCACTCACCACTTTATATGCTTCAGATAGAGGTTTGGCAGAGTTGAAACAAGCAATTCTACCTGCCCAGTAGGACAGCCATTGAAGTAGTCCATAGTAATATAGTAGTCCATAATAAGTACACTTCTAGTATTTGAAATAGTTGAGACATCACCTTCAATACCCTCCTGCAAGGGTTGTGGTCATTGTGGTCATCTCCTGTTCTCTTCAAAGTATTGTTTTTCAAGTGTATTGTGGGCCTTGAGGACTGTGAGTCTCTGCAAGGAGACAGTACACTGGGGAGAAGACCAGGCCCAGGAAGTGAGGCAGGAAGAGGGACTGGAGACAGAGGGAGAAAATACAGAAGAGAGAGATGAACCAGCTACATAACAAGGTGGCCACATCCTGTTGGTCTTTAGGAAAATGATCTCAAGACTTTAAGAGCTGAATTCAGGATTCCAGCCTCCAGAAATTCTGTGAGATTTTGTTTCCTTCCAATATAGGTGGAGGCTTCATCACCAACTACAGATCTCTTCCCCCCAGGACAACTAGCATACTCAGTGATGGATATTGGAGGTGTGGGTCCAAATAAATTCCTCACTTCATCTGACCTACCACTACTCTCACTTCCACATCAATTAACACTTCAGCTCCATTGAAATCTCAACTTTATTTCCCACCAGTTTGTGGATTTCTAACCGACAATAGACCCGACTACGGTTTCCCACCTCCACGGCAAAAAATTCAGCACAAAATCAGGTTTGTCAAAAGAGTTCAATAATGGGAATTCTCAGCTGGAGAATTCTCCAAGGGTGGAAGACATTGCTCGTGGATTGAATAATGAATGGCAAAGGAGCATCAGTGAGAAAGTTGTCACATATAAATATGGAAAGGGGACCAGACTGATGAGTATGTACCCCAGAATGCTGAATGAGTATGAGGAAGAAATAGCAGAGTTCTGAAAACTTTTCATATACTGTTGGATGTGAACTTTGAAGTTAGCAATGTGACATCTTCGTTCATGAAGGAAGTAAAGGAACTCATGGCTAATAAGAATAGGTAACTACTTGATGTCATAATGAGGAACAACTTGGCAACCATTTAGAAAGCCAGGCAGACCATTGTCAGGGTCTGAGCAATGTGGACTTTGGCGAGATTTGTAACTGAATCGAGTGTGTAATAAACTTCTGTTGTTAAAGAAACTGAATGACCACTATACGTTTCTGATGCATACTGGAGGGTGGGGACTATGGCTGCTGTGGAGACAATGAGCTTGGTGCTGAGTTTAAGGTCACGGGCTTTGAATACTCTGTTCCTCAGGCATCCAAAAGTTGAACTGGCTTATTGGAGTCGATGTTGGATTTCATCATCACTGTCTGCTTGTACTGAGAGAAGGCCCCACTGTAGATGACTTGAAGGAGGTGGACCAGCATCCATAGATTCATGATACACCTGACTCAGAAAACCAGAATACCACAAGAAAGAAAGGACATGTTTTCACAGAGCAGCCATTTTCCTTGATGGGAATTCATGAGATTAAATATCTTCTAGATGTTGTAAGGAGGCAATTACCTAATCTAGCAGGGAAGATTTCCTCTGTAAAAGATTTTCTCAGGCAATAGAGTGGAGAGACAATTTACAACCCCTCAAGGTCAAGGTCAGAACCAAGTTCAACAATCATCAATCCAAAGACCTACCAATCTTCCAAAAACAAAGAGAATATATTCTGGAAGTTTCATGAACTATGCTGTGAAATCCACTCCTCTACTCCTATCTGAATTCCAATCACCATACCCTGACTGCAAGTGGGTTAGCCATTGATAATTCCTTCTGTGGTCTCTAAGAGTAAATAAAAAAACAGAGCAAAGCTGTCTTTAACGCAGCCAATTCTTCATTACATTTGTGAAAGAATACCAATTTCAAAGCTGGAAGAAGGAAAATAACTACTGAAACTGCTTTGAAACTTGAGATAAGAATTCCTTGTGTTTTTGCATCATGATATTCTAAATGCCTTCATGAAGATCTCCACTGTTTTGTATAACTAGTTTAGCTGTAGTGCATTCCTTCAGAAATTCATGAGATTTAAATAGACGTACCAAAGAAAGGAAATGTTCACAAACAGTTTTGATTTTGGTAGATATGCAAGGAGAAGAATTCTACACTGAGTGTAATTATTCACAAACAATTTGAATTTTTTTGTTTTTGAAGATTATTTTGTCATTTCTTTCTTCCTTCTCTGTGAACTCTCTGTAAAACGTGTTTTTCCTCATGGGAAATAAGGTTCTTCCAAATGTCAAGTTATGATCAGGCACCAGAAGGTGTGATACAGGAGCTCTGAGTTGCAGTAGCTCTGATGACACATTCTTCCATATGGAGAGACAGCTGACCTGCCCTCGCTGTTTCTCTATAGCAACACAACTGAGACCTGTAGCTTGTCATATGTCGAACACCAAGCTATATCATCCATTGTTCAGCACATTTGGAATTCTGTGTCATTCATAAAGGGACCAACACAGGAGGATTAAGGGTTGATGTTATTCTCAGTGATATTTGCAACGGACACAAGTGCGTTTGTACGATCTTTGTCAGTGGATTATTTTACACAGTCATTACTTTAAGTAGATCAGCCAGATGCTGCTGAAGGTAATTTCAGCCCTTTGAACAATAAAATAAGTGTACATTGTGCATATCTACTTGTTGAGGTGAAAAACAAAAAGTGGTGGAGAAGATATGAGTTAAAGATATTTATAGTAGTGATGGTAACAACTTGATACTCATCCTCCAGTTGATACTAAACTCAAAATCTGGCAAAATTCATTAATTTGTCTCATCCATATTTAAATCTGGAAATAATGTTAATAATTTTTTAAAGAAATATTCTTTCTGCATCTTTGTGACTGATAATAAATAGTCATATTGTGTTGAAATGATCAAATTTATATTTGAAATTCTACTTTTCTGATGCTTGCCTTTGACGTTAAATTTTCATTTCTTAAGGATTTGTAGCGTTTCAAACGAAAATGCCATTACCTCCAATTGTAACACTGGTTTAACACTTCTGTCAATCACCACACTCCTAATCAATCTCTATCAAAATTCTGTCAATCACAATTCATAATTTGCAAAACTTTTATAGATTCCCCTTACCCCACACATTTAAGGGAGAATGTTATGCAGCCATCAAGAGCGGAAAAAGTGACATGCAGGGTGGTTTATTAGGCAGTATGCAAAGACTTCTACTTCCTGACCTGTGTTGAAGTGCAAAGATGAAGTCAGTGGTGTGTTTGTTGGAAGTCAACTATCATGCCAGCCTGCGTCAGATTCATACTTTTAAATACATATGCATATCACGAATACTCCTTAATGTGAAACAATTTTCAAAAAAGTTCAAATTTCAAGATAAAATAAATGGCACACAAGACTGTTGTGACATCTGATTCATGATTGATTAAATATGGTGTGTAATTTTGATTTTGCAGCACTGTGTATAAATCAGCTATTTTCCTTGTTTAACTCTATGGTACAAGGGAAAGGAACAGGAGTGAGGGATCTTGCATGAAAGTTTGGGACTGGCACAGATAAGTCAGTGATGAGGAGGTTTGTGAAGTGGTTTTGTGGGCATGGAGGATTGAAAGAGGGATTCACAGGAGAATGGAGGGTGGGATTGGGGTTGTGAAGGATTTATGTGGGAAGAGACTGGTGTCCTGTGTGTAGTAAAAGTGTGATGGGACACTCGGTCAAGGTAAGAACTCATTGCACAAAAGTTTGGGTCATTATTGTTATCACAACCAACTTAGAAAAGTGTGCTGTTACTTGGGGCCTTCTACTCTTGGGGTCAACTGAAAAGTTAAAGATCTAATCAAATTACTCAGTTCCCAATTTACCTTTCTGATGAACTCAGGTTAACAGAAGATGCTAGTCACGCTTTGGCACTTCAAAAAAAAATCAATTTATTACAAATAAAGTCAATACAGTGTGGAACTGGAGGAACACAGCAGGTCAGGCAGCATCAGAGGAGCAGGAAAGTTGATGTTTTGAGTTTACACCCTTCATCCCACTCAACCATTAGGCCGAATAAATCAATTCTAATCACAGGCAAACAAAAATAAAAAATTATTGACCTCAGTCCATACAGGAAACTTTAACTGAATGCTCAAACACATACCTATATACAGGAAAACACAGGCAAGCATGAGTGTTATGGATAGAAGAGAAAATACTGGGGAAACACATTCCAGTCCGCAGGATCTTATGAGGTGAACCTTTTTGCTTCCCAGGACCTTCAGTTCATCAATTTCCTTATTTCCAGTTTCTTTCAGTAGTTTGCTGAAAATACAGGGCAGTTGGCAAACTGATTGTCGTCTTTCAGATACTAGTTATAAGGAGCAACTTGAGGGATAGAATAACTAGCTATTTTCCAAGTTTTGGTCACTTCATTGCAAAGAGAGACAACTTGGGCTGAATATTACATTTTTTGGTGAAGTTGCATCATGGTATTTGGAGGAAATCTTGCTGCATGTCCTAGTGACATTTCCCAATTTAATTTATTAATTATTAACTACATTAACTACATACCTTTCCTTTATAGTATTGGTCGAGTCTCATTCTAGCCGTCTTACCATGCACTGTTCCAGGAATAATTTCCCACTCAATGGACATCCACTGAAAGACCAAATTTAGAAGGCCACTGACAACCAGGATGTGCATTGGCATTCCAAAGCTGCCTTTCTCAGTTAAGGACAGAATATGAAGATGTCAGAGATGGGAAGACAGTGCCACAATTCTCTGACAATGACCTGGAGGTCGTGGTCATAGGGATGATGCAAAGAACGGGCATTCTTCTGAACATCAGTATTTAAAAGGGATTGCAGAACATCACCGCAGTCTAGCAATCTGTCTTCAAATGCATTACTCAGATTGCTGAGGTACAACCCTGAGGAGAAGCAACTGCTCTCCATGCACATGGACCATGCACATGCTGCTCAGAATGACAACATTCACCTTCCTACCATTGCATCTGCTAGCATGGACTGTGGTGTCATAGTGGCAATGTTGTAGTGTATACCGCCAACCGCCATGAGTCTTGCTCCAGCGGGTTATAAGTACCTCCTTGAGTGTGTTCAGGGAGCAGAAGTTTTTTTTTAACATCCCAAATGTCTGCCTTTTCATTCTTCATGTGGCTGCATGCTTTTCCATATAAGTGGATCGTCACTGTGTGGTTGGGTTGTGCACCAGAATCATTAGACATATCATCAAAGTACAATCCTTGTTAGTGCGTACCCATCCTTGGTTTGTCATGATGATAAAATGCAGATGGCACAGCAGACTGCTGCTAAATTTCAGCATCACACTGTTACTAGGACACTGGGCATTGATCTGCATGAAAAGAACGTAAGAAGCAGGAACATCCCCCTTGTCCTCACGTACCACCCCACCAACCTCCGGATCCCACGCATCATCCTCCGACACTTCCGCCATCTGCAATCCGACCCCACCACCAAAGACATTTTTCCCTCCCCACCCTTACCTGTTTTCCGGAGGGACCACTCTCTCCTTGACTCCCTTGTCCGCTCCACACTCCCCTCCAGCCCCACCACACCTGGCACTTTTCCCTGTAACCGTAGGAAGTGCTACACCTGTCCCCACACCTCCCCCCTCACCCCCATCCCAGGCCCCAAGAAGACTTTCCACATCAAGCAGATGTTCACCTGCACATCTGCCAATGTGGTATACTGAATCTGCTGTTCCTGTTGTGGTCTCCTCTACATCAGGAAACCAAGCAGAGGCTTGGGGACCGCTTTGCAGAACACCTACGCTCGGTTCGCAATAAACAACTGCACCTCCCAGTCGTGAACCATTTCAACTCCCCCTCCCGTTCCTCAGATGACATGTCCATCCTGGGCCTCCTGCAGTGCCACAACGATGCCACCCGAAGGTTGCAGGAACAGCAACTCATATTCCGCTTGGGAACCCTGCAGCCCAATGGTATCAATGTGGATTTCACAAGCTTCAAAATCTCCCCTCCCCCTACCGCATCCCAAAACCAGCCCAGCTCGTCCCCGCCTCCCTAACCTGTCCTTCCTCCCACCTATCCCCTCCTCCCACCTCAAGCCCCACCCCCATCTCCTACCTACTAACCTCATCCTACCTCCTTGACCTGTCTGTCCTCCCTGGACTGACCTATCTCCTCCCTACCTCCCCACCTACACTTACCTTTACTGGCTCCATCCCCTCCTCTTTGACCTGTCTGTCTCCTCTCCACCTATCTTCTCCTCTATCCATCTTCTATCTGCCTCCCCCTCTCTCCCTATTTATTTCAGAACCTCCTTCCCCTCCCCCATTTCTGTTGAAGGGTCTAGGCCCGAAACGTCAGCCTTCCTGCTCCTCTGATGCTGCTTGGCCTGCTGTGTTCATCCAGCTCTACACCTTGGTATCACAGGAATAGGCTGTTTGGCCCCTCGAACCTACTCCGCCATTCAAGAGGATCACGGCTGATAAACTCTGTATGGATCCTTCAAGCTCAGTGTTGGGGACATAGAATGCTATTTGGTTGTGCTATATCTCCAAATTGACATTATACATCTGAAAACTTACATGTGTACAATCACTACTGCTTTGCAACATGGTGAAGGCTGCAACCAATTGAAGCTATGTACTTGCAGAGCTGGCCTCTGTCATGCAAGATAGAATGTAACATACTTCATTCTCTTGGGGGCCCCTGTGACATCCAATAGGCCAGAATAGATGACAAAGTTGTAAATATTGCAAATATCACCTGCTGCAGCTTAGAAGAATCCAGATAAAAGAGGTCCTTAATGAGAAATTATATAATATTCCTTGAAGATACTGAAATAAGATAATAGCTTCGTGAATACCATGGGAAGATATGAACTTTTGCTAAGAGCCTTTCTCACTCTCATTCTCCTCCTACTTCCAACAGCTTGTCCTCCTCTGGGTTACCTCTTCTCATTCTCCCTGTCATGCTGTAGTCCAAGGGAGTCTACATAACTGTATACGTGCTGTGTATAAACCTTGAAATCAAGACAATTTCTATACCGTACGATTTTAGCAACTTTAAACAGCTCTGGGAACCACCAAACGCTCTTACAATTGCTGTAAGAGGAGGTAGAAATCAGTCAGTGACTAAGTAGTACATACTTGATGACCCTCGTAAATACTGTTGTTTGAGGATCTTTTTTGTGGTCAAAGACATGTTCAGCTGCTCGCAGTTAGCTGAAATATTGAGTTCCAAGATGAGTGTTAAAGCTGATTGATGTTCCAATCAGCCTACTCTATGTACTCTTAGTCAATGCTCCCTGCACGTATGCTGACAGCTTCACCAAAATAGCATCTTGAGTGACTGAGTGGGGCCGCCTTTGCTATGGAACTGAACATTGTGGCCAATAAGTGGACAGCTGTTGGAACAAATATTAAAGCTGCAATTGTTCATCATTGCAAATAATGACACCCAAAACCTGAACTGATTTAAAATGAATAAAAACAAAAATAAAACCTTCAATTAATCCAGTTTAAATTTGATTTGATTTAAACAAAATCATAAAGTTTAGACTTAAAATAAATGTACTTCATGTTGTGTTTAGCATCGTGCAAGCTAATGGAAAAAAATGTCATTTCAGGCTGTATGTGTGCTCAGCTGTTCAAATCCTATTTAAATATTTTCACTTTATGGTGCAGAGTAGTACAACCTAATTATGTAAATTATACTCTAATATGGCAGTCGGTGAACCTAATTATGTAAATTATATTCTAATATGGCAACCAGTGAACTCGGATGATGTTCATTTGAAACCAGTCAGAAGTGGCTGTTCTTTTTCTCCCTATTGTTTAATTGTTAATAATTAAATTATTTTCAAAATAGAAACCTTTTATTTAAAATAGCAATACTCTGCTTAAAAATGTGGTTAAGTGTTGATTATCCGATATAAAATATGTTACTGCTGTTTAAAACATATTGTTTCCAGTGTGTTACATGGTAACTTCAGTTTTAATGTTTTGTACTAGAAGAATCATATTATTTGTATAGTTCATCTGCTTGCATGACATATGGTGCTCACTTACACCTCAAAATAAATATCAGGCACACTATGTTTTGTTTAAACCTGGCTGTCTTGTTTTTTTTTGCAATGCAACAACTTTTAGACACAAAAGAAACAGTAGATTACTTCTCATGATCACGGAGGCTGCTGTGACATAACAAGACTTGAAAAAAATCAATTTTGATATTAACAATAATTTGCAAAGGTGAAAGAGGGAGAAAATCAGGTGGAAGTATTTTCTAAGTACTGAATTACACCATGCAGGGCATATCACAAAGGCTGCATTTATACTCATTGTCTCAGTAGTCAACCATTCATTCAAAACCAGGCCCATTGAAAATTAATGCATCATTTTTCCTCATTTATTTAGAACATATCTATCTCTGCAGTGTATAGCAGATAAATGTATCAATAAAATGTTAAAAAGTCAAAAGGAGATTTGGCCCACAGAGGTCATACTGATTTTGAGCTTTTTTGGCATTCATAAACCCTTGTTTTCTTAATCTGTCTTATCCTGCATTGTACTTGATCACCTCTGACTATCATCATAATTCATGGAGGTCAGAGGAGAAGGAATTACTATTTGAGAGTAAGCTAACTTAAACATCAGGATCATTAAGAGCAAAAACTGCATCTCTACCGATTGCCCTGACAAGTATAGGCAGAGAATAGATTAGTTGTGCACACCAGGAATTTGATTACTGGACTCTGCTGAACTATTTGATCTCAGTCAGTTCAACTACAGGGTCACTATAATTGGGTTTTATTCTCGTAAATGATGTTCTGCTTGATTGTTTTTTGCCCTATTTTCCATTGGTTCTTATGTTCTCCTTCCAACACCAGACTGAATAATTAGATAATCTCTAGCTGAAACAAAAACCATGTTGTGTTTGTGTTTTCTTTTCATAAGGGCATCATTGGCTAGGTCAGCATTTATTGTCCATTTATAATTGCCCTTCAGAAGATGGTGGTGAGCTATTTTGAGATTGTGTTGGCTTGTTTTATTTTAAAAGTCAAGGGCTTTTCCTTTTAAATAAACAATCAGAAAAGCAAACATGAGTTTTTGGGAATGAAAGTATTTCAAAATATATATGACGAGTTATTAGGCATTCAATTAGGAGACATTAGAGTTCATCAAGCTTAATGCAACAAATAGGTAAGATTTGGAATGGGCTATAGTGAAGGATTGTGGAGACAGATTTAACTGTAGCTTTCAAAAGGGAATTGTATAATCCTTGAAGGACGACATATTGCTGGGATTTGGGAAAATCTTAAAAGAATTCCTGCAGTGTGGAAGCAGGCCTTTCAGCCCATCAAGTCCACACCGACCCTCCAAAGAGCATTCCACTCAGACCCACCCCATATCCCTGCATTTCCCAAAGCTAATCCAGCTAAACTGCATATCCCTGGGCACTATGGGCAATTTAGCATGGCCAATCAATCTAATCTGTACATCTTTGGATTGGGGGAGGAAACTAGATCACCCGAAGGAAACCCACAGAGGCACGGGGAGAACATGCAAACTTCACACAGACAGTTGCCTGAGGCTGGAATCCAATCCAGGTCACTGTGGCTGTGAGGCTGCAGTGCTAATCACTGAACGACTGTCCCACCCAGCAGGGCAGTGAGGTGGGATTAACTACATTGCTCTTCGAAGCAGCAAGCACTGATTTTTTGGGGTGCATGGTCCACTTCTTTTCACTATCGTTAGAAGGGCTATTCTCAAGTCCCCTGGAAAATGATATCGGGGTGATGTAGAGAAAACTTCAGAAAAAAATTGTGCTAGTCAGGGTCTTCTTAGCGTCAGCTGATGCAGTCAGGAACCTGGCAGCTGAGGTAGCAAGGTAATTAAACAAATTGAAGAGAAAAATATTAGGGATTTTCCCAATGAAATCCTTTCCTTCAACTGTCTGATGCTGTGGCAGGTTTTAAAAGTTGAGGGCACAGCAGGAGTAACTGCCTCAGTGAAAGTGACAAACTATGGAGGATTCATCAGTGGCAGTGAAGAGCTGCAGACATGGCCAGGCTGCAAAGCTCTCTTGCAAAGCATTCCTTCTGTTAGGTAGTGCTACCTCTCCTCAACCAGCTCTTTTACCCACCTGCATCTGCACTTTCATGCTGCCAACCTTCAGATTGACTTGTGCAGCTATACTGTCCACCGCAACTGGAATTTCAAGGAAGGGAGATCTCTATTCCAAATTGTTGGAGTAACAACAACAATAACACCTTCAGGCACAAACAAGCGCTTAGGACTGAGGGTATGGGTGTTGAAATCAAAGTGGAATGAGTTGAGAGTTCTAACATAGGCGCTTCAAGCAGAAAGTCAGCTTTTCCAACATGTGTGAATGCCAGTATTTCAGGTTCTAATGGCTGATATCTTCATCTGTCCTAGAGAACCAGGTGGGCATGCTTGCCATCGGCTAACTATATGTGTATCACTTGACGACCTCGCCTTCCCTGCCAAACCAACCACATCATCCCCACATCCGACATGCCACAATCCCACATCTTTGATTCTTGACAGGGAGATGGGATTCTTAGAAATGGTTTATTTTCAAAGAACTGATACAGGTGACCGTGAGGCATGGATGCATGGAGGTAGGCTGTGATAATGGTACGGACCTGAGGCTCATTGTGAACGTTGCCTGTTCAGATGAGAATTCACGGCACATCTAGAGAGAAAAACACATGAAATGTGGTGAGTTGGAGAATGCTAAGTCTAAGTGTGGTACTTAACACCTGACAGGGTTAACCCCTTCTTCACTCTCTACAATTTTGCCAGGAGCCACACTGCTGCTGATTTTCTGGGTCATTTCCATTCATGTCTTTTTGGCTAAAGAATATGCCCTCTGCCTGCTGCTGTAGACCCCTTGTTTCTCTTGGATGCATCCCAGGAGCCAGCTTTCTCCGGCTGCCCCTCTACTCCTGTGGATGCTGCAGCATTAAACATCTATGTCCGGGTGTGCTTCCTTCTAACATATGGTGGCTCATACAATTCAAAATCCTTCCTCTGGCAAAATGGCCATATCATCCTACCAGACCTCTAACTGAGAGAAGACGGAAGGTGGGCTCTCAATTGGTTTGTTGTGGAAAAGGCTAACCACAAGGCTTGCTGCTTCAGTCATCCAGATCACATCCTGAGAAATGGTCAAAACATCTCAAAAAAGAGACAATTGCAGAAAAATTCCAGATATGTTTCTATCCTATAGGTGTGAACATAATTAACTTTTTTATATTCCACAGGGTACACTCAAACATAGGTCTTTGTATATCTAGAATAAGTCAAAAATCATATATTCACACAGTAACCAATGGTCCAATATCTATCTCAGTAATATGCAATTCTCAAGATATGCATCTTGTACTCATTTTGCGTTTGAACAACCATATTTCAGTGTTTTAAGCTGGGAAGAGGGAACTCTGAAAAACAACATTTTGTATGTGGCAGAAAGGACAAGATATTATCAGGTAATGGGAATGCTAACATCAAAGCAAGTTACAACCCATGAACAGATTGTGTTTAAATGGGCTGACTCTATTGATGGAAGCTCACATGAATGGACCAGCATGTAAATGGAGCTGTGTAGTGGATCAGGAATCCATTTGTAATGAAACAGGGTTTTGCTGTGGCGCTTTAACTCAACCAGAGCAATAGAATCCCACTCTTGCCTTTTTAGCACCATTAGAGAAGGTAGGTGAGATGAAGATGTACTCCATAAAGAAAGGATTTTTGGTGCAGCCCAGATTCAGAAATGCACTATATATTAAATCACAAGGCCTCAATAAAACAGAAATTAGAGGAGACCCAAGGCTGTACCTGAAATATGTTACCCTGATCTGGAGGTGCTACTATCAGATCTGAGGGATTGAAGTGATGTGTGCTGCTTTGCTGAGGACAGTAAGAACCTCTCAAATCAAGCAGGCCATGTGGAAATGGTCAGGACAGTAAGCAGCAAGAGTGAGATCCCTTGAAGCTGGAGCCAAACACCAAGATTTTCAAGAAGTTCAAGGATGTCAGCATGGTAGGAACTGAGCAAAGCCGCATTTCTATGTATCAAATCCCACACTCTGTCTCTCTCAGCATTCTTCTGCACAGCACCCCTCAGACCAACAGAACTGGCAGCTCCATTCATTGATTTCTCTTGAGGTACCCCACATGCCCCTCTGAATAGTCAATATTCACATTCCCCCTCAGCCTATTACCATCTTGTATCCATGCTTCCAGACAGACACTGTCCACAAATGTTCTCCTCTTCATGAAATCCATTTCTCACATTTTTAAGTCTCTGTTTTCCTTCCTTGCAAATGAAGAAAGAGAGCACCAGTCCAGAGAAAGGTAGAGAACCAGGGAATAGTGGAGGTGGATTGAGTGCTAGTTCTTTAGTAATAGCCACCATATTGACTACTGACAATGCATACCCATTGTTTAGAATGTCTTCCATCATTAGGATGAAAGGTGATCAAACATCTTGAGAGAGCTGATTCTCTGCCTGTAGATCCCATGTTAGGGGTCCTGCCTTCTTCACTTGAACCTTACTGTTCATCCCTCTGGAAAAGCATGTTGGTGAGGTGAAGGAACCTGGTGCTGCTGCTGATATTACTCCTGCTTCTGGTGGTGTTAAAATGACTGTTCCTCTTGTTCTTAATTCAAAGTTTAAGGTAGGGCTGTTTAAACTACTATGATGAAGGCTGACAGCTGGGAATTGCAAAGCAAGTTGAATGAAGTGTCTTCCAAAATATCGGAAAATGCTTCTGAAGCAGAGAAAACATATTCTGAACAGAAGTACTATGAGCAGTTATCTCTCATTCAGACAGGGCTGCAGACATTCAACATTGCTACTTGAAGGCTTCCTAGTCTATCACTTACATTGGATAATGTCTTTCTTTTATTATTTATTTGTGAGATGTGGGCATCACTGGCTGGGTCAGCATTTAATGCCCATCCCTAGTTGCCCTTGAGAAGGTGGTGGTGAGCTGCCTTCTTGAACTGTTGCAGCCTACCTTGCAATCGCCTTGCAATGCTGTCACATCCTTGACCCTGGTATGTTGTCGTCAACTCAGGTGATAGGTCCACTGGCTGCTGAAGTCAGAATGTTGGGTTAAATTCAAACTAATGACCAGTTTGCATATTTTAATGGCTTTCCTAACAGCTGCACAGAGTTTCCCCTTCCACCTACAAATCCACCCATGCCAATCCTGGACATTACCAAGGCCATATCATATTCTGATGTGACACTCACTTTCACGCATCATACTCTGAGATTGTGCCTCTCCTTGGCAGTTATAATACTTCCCAATAGCTGGTGTTTGTCCTAGATTTGTAAAAATTATACTGAAAACTGCCTCAGGCTCAAATTTAGCCATGCCCCAGATCATCATTGGGAATTTCTACTAATTGCTTCCATTTGTAAACCTTTCTCAAGACTCTTAAAATTCAGCTTTTGTTTCGAATTACTAATTGCTGGGCATCCAGGTGACTTGCAAATACTTCCGCATTGTGTTATTTAGCCATTTTCTATATTTTAAATTGGCTTACTCACAGATGATGGCCAGATCATGCTGACTAAAAATGCTTGTGTTACCATTTTCAGCTCTATCTTTAAAATTGCACTGCGTTATCACTCCTAAAGAATAATTTTAGTATGGAATATCAAAGCAATGCATTCCAAAACACGGCTGAATTGCGCTGATTCATGGAAGATATTTGTCCAGATTTTCCATTGGCCTGACAGTCGTTACTCCAGTGTAGAATGGAGTTGCACACGGCATCGCTGTGGAATCCCCATCACAGCAAACTCTGAGGCAATTGTCCAGGACATTGAATTTCCCGTTGGACAATTCCTCTTCACCTGGAGCCCTCTGAAAGTCTCCATTTAAATCGATGAAATTAGGTAGTTACTCAGGAAGAATTAGAATGTTAAATATAGAGCAACTATTCAACAGGTCCCATACTTACCATATATAACCAAACTACTCATCCGCTCCAGCCCCTCAATCCTCACCCCGACCCCAAAGCTCGAGCCAACAATTCCTGGGACCCAACACATCCTTCCCATGCTGCACACCACCGATACCCCTTTACCCCACTGTCAGACCCAACCCGACACTTTTCCTCCAGCCACCTGACATGCTTCCCCATCCCTGCTCCACTACTGACATCCCCTTGCTGGAGGAGATCGGACCTGAAACTACCTCACTGTCAGACCAGACTCATTCCCCATCCCTGAACGCAAGCCAACATGACAATCCCCTCACCTCCCCACTCAACCAGACTGGGTTATGACAGCTGCCTGCTGTGAGAAGTGGGGGGGCTTTGTTTGTCATTCCCTGACAGATTTGCACTGCAAAAGAACTGTCAGAATGGAAGGACGCTCCACATTACTGAAGGAGCCCTGACTGGAATCTCCTCTCAGAAATGCAGAGTTCCTTGCTTTTCTAAGACATAAATTGCAGTCTACCGCTCCTCGGAAAATCTGGCTTGGTATATTTGGTACATGCAATTAGGCTTAAGCTGAAACTTGAGGAAAATTACTTCATTAAATTAATGTACCGTAGTACAACAAAAAACTAAAATTGCTGGAAAAGCTTGGTTTGTGTTTCTGATTTCCGGCATCCGCAGTTCTTTTGGTTTTTATTTAGGACCGTAGTGCAATTTGTGCAATTATGTACAAAACAAAAACTCTTAGCCTGTGGATTTTATCAAAGCTAGATTTAAAAATGTAAATATCATAAGCTAAAGCTGCTAAATGGTTGCAAAATATATTGGTCTGAAGCAATTATATGTTAGCATTCAGTATATCTTCAGCAGCAGAGATATTTCAATGAGACATTATGGAAGGAAGTTCAGCCACCTGAAATGTGTATGGTGATATTCTGATCAATGTACATAACTAAGGAGAACATGATGCACATCTTTACAGCACACTCCATAAACAATAAGAAAATGCCCTTATATATACCATGCGAAAAGGGCGAATTCGTTAAGAAATATCCAGAATGGGTGTGCCTAGTCTCAAGACTTCAAAACATTACCCTTGAAACGCCAAATAACATTTCAGAATTTTACAGTCTCCTCTATTGTATTTATTTACAGTTCCTGCTTTATTCCCAATTAAGTTACAATGAAATAATTATTGTTAGAATGAGCAGTTGCAGGAAGAATTTTCAAGTGGTAAGATAAACATCACAAACTGCTTCATATCAAGTATTTACTTATCAGTCATGCAGTAATGGTTTATTTTTAAACTAATCAGCCAACAGAGCTATAAATATTAATGCCAGTTGAGTGGGTTTCGGAACAATTTTTTGTACAAAAGATATTCTTGTTGCTTTTATAGCCATCATATATGTAAATCATGCATTCATTTTCACAGAGCTATGCTACAACCACAATAAATGTGAAATACTTGAGTAAGTATATGGCCTGTGCAAAGATTCTCCTGACATATTTATGATCAGCAATTTATGAAATTATATCCCCTTATTCTTTTAGCAATAGATTGCACATCCTAGAACACTGTAATAAAAACCAAAATAACTGTGGACGCTGTAAATCAGGAACAAAAACAAAGTTGCTGGAAAAGCTCAGCAGGTTTGGCAGCATCTGTGGAGGAGAAAACAGAGCTAACGTTTCGGGTCCGGTGACCCTTCCTCAGAACTGATGGTGACTGGGAAACATCAGTTTATATGCAGAAAATAGGGAGGTGGGTGGGGTAGGGAGTAAACGATAAGATAGGGCCCAAAGAGCGAGAAAGACAGTTGGACAGACAAAGGAGTTGCTAACGATCAGGCTGGGAGTGTGAGTAGTTGTTAATGGGGACTGTTAGTGACTAACAACAGGGTGTGTGTAATGGCAGGCTATGTGGTAACAAGGCCTGGTGTGTGGGATGGGGGCTGGGACATGGGATAGTTTAGGCCCTAAAATTATTGAACTCAATATTGAGTTCAGAGGGCTGTAGGGTCCCCAAGCGTAAAATGAGGTGTTGTTCCTCCAGCTTGCATTGGGCTTCACTGGAATACTGCAGCAAGCCAGAGACAGAGATGTTGGCCAGGGAGCAGGGTGGTGCATTGAAGTGGCAGGCAACAGGTAGTTCAGGGTCTTGTTTGTGAGCAGAACGTAGATGTTCTGCGAAGCGGTTGCCAAGTCTACGCTTCGTTTCCCCAATGTAGAGGAGACCACATTGTGAGCAGCGAATGCAGTAGACTAGATTCTTGGAAGTGTTGCTTCACCTGGAAGGTATGTTTGGACCCTTGGATAGTGGGGAGGGAGGAGGTAAATGGGCAGGTGTTGCACCTTCGCCGGTTACAGGGGAAGGTGCCGTAGGGCTGTGGGGAGGTGTTGGGGGTGAAGGAAGTGTGGACAAGGGTGTCCCGGAGGGAACGGTCCCTGCGGAAGGCGGACAAGGGAGGGGATAGGAATATGTTTCTGGTGATGGCATGTTGCTGGAGGTGGCGGAAATGGCGTCTGATGGTCTTCTGGATGTGGATGCTGGTGGGATGGTAGGTGAGAATAAGGGGAACCCTATCGTTGTTGCAGGAAGGAACTCTGACTCCTCCCTTCCCTTCCTCGACATTTCTGTTTCCATTTCTGGGGATAGACTGGTCACTAATCTCCATTACAAACCCACCAACTCCCACAGCTACCTGGACTATACATCCTCACACCCCTCCTCCTGTAAAGACTCCAGCCCATTTTCTCAGTTCCTCCGTCTCCGTCGCATATGTTCAGATGAGGCCAACTTCGACAAGGGAGCCTCCGAAATGTCCACCTTCTTCCTCAACCGAGGGTTCCCCAGCTCCATTGTCAACAGGGCCCTCAATCAGGTCCGATCCACCTCCCGCACTTCTGCCCTCACCCCTTCTCTTCTCTCCCGCAACAGCGATAGGGTTCCCCTTATTCTCACCTACCATACCACCAGCATCCACATCCAGAAGACCATCAGATGCCATTTCCGCCACCTCCAGCAACATGCCATCACCAGACACATATTCCCCTCCCCTCCCTTGTCCGCCTTCCTCAGGGACGGTTCCCTCCGGGACACCCTTGTCCACACTTCCTTCACCCCCAACACCTCCCCACAGCCCTACGGCATCTTCCCCTGTAACCAGCGAAGGTGCAACACCTGCCCATTTACCTCCTCCCTCCCCAGAATCCAAGGGCCCAAACATACCTTTCAGATGAATCAACACTTCACCTGCACTTCCCAGAATCTCGTCTACTGCATTCGCTGCTGACAATGTGGTCTCCTCTACATTGGGGAAACGAAGCGTAGACTTGGCAACCGCTTCACAGAACATTTATGTTCAGCTCGCAAAAAAGATCCTGAACTACCTGTTGCCTGCCACTTCAATGCACCACCCTGCTCTCTGGCCAACATCTCTGTTTCTGGCTTGCTACAGTGTTCCAGTGAAGCCCAACGCAAGCTGGAGGAACAACACCTCATTTTCCGCTTGGAGATTCTACAGCCCTCCGGACTCAATATTGAGTTCAATAATTTTAGGGCCTAAACTATCCCATGTCCCAGTACCCCACTCCATACACCAGGCCTTTTTACCACAAAGCCTGCCACTACACACCCCCTGTTGTTAGTCACTAACAGTCCCCATTAACAACTATTAACCCTCCCAGCCTGATCATTAGCAACTCCTTTGTCTGTCCAACTGTCTTTCTCTCTCTTTGGGCTCTGTCCTATCGTTTACTCCCTACCCCACCCACCTCCCTATTTTCTGCATACAAACTGACGTTTTCCCAGCCACCATCAGTTCTGAGGAAGGGTCACCGGACCCGAAACGTTAGCTCTGTTTTCTCCTCCACAGATGCTGCCAAACCTGCTGAGCTTTTCCAGCAACTTTGTTTTTGTTCTGGAACACTGTGTTGGTTCCTGAATGTCCATTTTAATGAGACTATCACTGAGTACCAATGTGAAACTGAACATCCAGCTGATGATGTGTCTTAATATCCAGATCCAAATGCAGCTAAAGGAGAGAGAGAGTGTGTGTGAGGGAGTTGAGAAGTTCATTCAGTTCAGTGGTCAACAGTCTACACCCAAAGAAATCACTCCAGTTGATATCAAACAATATACACAGACAGATCTTTCACAGCAAGCCGTCATATGATGTTTATGCACAAATCAATATCACAAATCAAAAGCAGACTACCAGTGGCTATAGTTGGTTCTCCTTGAGCTATCTGTCACCGAGGATGATATTATTCAATACAATAAGCCAATAGTGATTTCCATGGAAGCTGCAAGATTGAGCGTTATCCGTCGACTGCAATGGGCATCAAGGGAGAGTTAAAAGAAAAATGTTGTCTTCCAAACCAAAGCATGGAGCCTCGGAGTAGAGATCAGAATAATCTATTATAAATTGCTCCAGTTGTTGAGCAATAACAGTTGAATATGTGGCCACACCTTCAGGAGAGAAGATATTTTCTAATCAGCCTGATCAGAGTTATTGTACTTCTCTGGAACAGATGCGGCTTGAACCATTGGTGCAATTGTAATTTGGCCCACTCAATAGACAAAGGCTGGGCATGCCAATAATGTGGCTAAGCTACATTTTAACATCTTGTTCCTGTTTCATTCTAATTTATACATGCCCTTTCTTTCAGCAGGCCAGGGTTAGGCAGATGCCTCGATATTATGCCTCTATTCTTCCTACCAAAGTGCATAATCCCACACTTTCCCTCATTATATTCCATCTACCATTCTATGCCCACTCTCCCAGGCTGTTCAAATCCTCTGCAGCCTCCCCATTTCCTCAATATTACCTGTCCCTCCATATATCTTTGTGACATTTGCAAACATAGCAATAATGCCCACAGTTCCTTCGTGTGGATCATTAATGTTTAACATGAACAGTTTTAGTCTCAACACTGACACCTATGGAACTCCACTGGTCACCAACTGCCATCCTAAACAAAACTCCTTTAACTCCACTCTCTGCCTTCTACCAGTCAGCCAATCCTCTATCCTGCCAGTACTCTGTCCCTAACAATATGGGCTCTTACCTTATTCAGCAGCCTCCTGTGAAGCACCTTATTGAAGGCATTCTGGAAATCCAAATAGTTCACATCCACTGGCTCTCCTTTGTCTGACATGTTCATTACCTCCTCAATGAATTCTAACAGATTTGTCAGGAATGACCTCCCCTTGATGAAGCCGTGCTGACCATATCCTCACAATGCACTTCCATGTACCCTTCAATTTCATCCTGAGTAATGAACTTTAAAATCTTACCAATGACCGAGGTCAAGCTAACTGGCCTATAATTTTCCATCATCCATCCCTTCTTAAACAAGGGTGGTTATCTTTGCATGTTAATGGCCTACTGAGTTTGTACTGCTCGCTTTGGGCACTTTGGTTGTGTGCGCCCAGCTGCAAAGAGAAAAAGGTTTTTCCAAGAAAGCATGAAACTTTCCTTAATAAGTTTATGAGGAATAGAAATGAGTTCCTTTCCCGAGTCCGGAAGGAAAGCATGTGCTCTGAGCTCCCTCCTTCCCACACCTAACGTGATCCAGATTCAATTTCCTCTCTTCCACCAACCACGTCACCATCACATACTTGTAAACAGGCAAGCCATTCCCTGTAAACTTAATCTTTTTAAAATCGGCCCCAGCCATCACGGTTTACATGAAGCCCTAAGCTTAACATTTTCACCTGGTTCACCTTGGTTATCACCCGAGAAACAACGCAAAATGTTAACATTTGTTGCCTGACAGCCATTATAAATTGAACAATGGGTGCTGAAATAATCTGACCAGTGACAATGTCATCCTCCTACTGATTGCCAGGCTTCATTTCGACAGGTTCCGGCTGCAACATCCTGCTGCAAATTAATGATCCGGCCAGTTGTTGGTCAGGATTGGAGCCAAAAAGATTTAAATGAATCTCTACAGCTGGGCCTGCAAGACCACGGCCTTGACTTGATCATCACCAAATACTTGGACTTCAGTAAGCCTGCCATGCTGAACGGACTAAAATAAATAGGACAAGTCACTCACTCCCCATATAGCTAATTAATACAGAATAGACAGAAGCATGGAAATACGTCATCCTCACAGATGCAGTTGAAAGATATATTCTGTTGGAAAGTCATTGCAATGCTTTGTATTTTTCAATAGTAGCATGGAATGTGGCTGTCGCTGCTGGGCCAGCAGTTATTGCCCATCCCTAGTTGCCTTTGAGAAGGTGGTGGTGAGATGCCTTCTTGAACCACTGCAGTCAATTTGGTGGAGGTAGACCCACAATACCATGAGGAAGGGAGTTCCAGGATTTTGACCCAGCAGCACTGAAGGTACAGCCATATATTTCAATCAGGATAGCGAATAGCTTGGAGGGGAACTTGGAAGCGGTGATGTTCCCATGTACTTGATGCCTTTGTATTTCTAGATGTTAATGGTCATGATTTCGAAGGTGCTGTCTTAGGAGACATGATGAATTTTTGTTAGGGCACACTGTCAGTTACAATGTCACAAAATTGCCTCGAGTTTAGGGAGCAACTCCAAAGCCCCTCAACTTTTGATGCAGCTTCTGATTTTACAGAAATGTTCGGACTATAGACTACATGTCAACTTATTCCAAGCTCACTACTAATGGCATGTTTATTATTAGTTAGATGTGCATACTCAAATAATTGGAGGGCTGAATCATCTTGAGAGGCTGCTGTGTCCATTTGATTACAAGATACAGGACTACTATAAAAGTATTGATCAACTCTAATAAAATATAGGCTTGCACTAGTAAGTGCCAGGGTAGACTATTAGCAGGATGGAACTGTCTTACATTTTATTTATAAATTGATATTTTATTGCTAGGATACCATTTTTCTTCTCTAAATAGTTTTCTTAAGTTGAGTTTTGTGCTCTCAAAACAGAGCTTGAACATAAGCTTACTTCAGTGATTTTGGATGCAATTTAATCTGTGGCATACTATTCCTGACGGTGAACTAGAAGTGGACATCGCAGGTACTTTTAAATTGGGAGCTATTGCGCAGAACAATTCATTTAGAAAATTGTAAGGCAAATGGCAAGTATATGGAACCTATTCAATAACATAGTGGGAGTGTGTTCCATCGGGGAATCGATAGTTCCGGAGTTCTTTATGGGTTACAAATGAGTAGTGGGGAAAAGCAGGGAGGCTCTGCATCAAGGTCCTAATTTCTTGGTTTCCTTTTTATCAAGAGTCTGAAGCGTTTGTCCTGAGTACCACTTCATTCTACTCATGTCTCCTCAAAATACTCCTCCAATTACTCCTCGATTTATTAATCTTTATTATCCTAGGTCCCAGCTCCCTCGCCCCACAGTACCATCACATTCGAGCCCCTTTCACATCATTTTGGAAATGTCAGAAGCAAGACAGAGAATCAGCCTAGTAATTCAGTGATATCTCCCTGCGGTTTCCACTCCACACTATCAGGCAATGGTGTGAGGTGATCTTTCTGGGTCTCCTCCCTCTCCAAAGTGGCTTGGCTGAAGATCACTGATGATGTTAGAAATTATGGCGTTCCCCTAAAATCCTTGGACCAATTCAGGAAAAGAGTCAATGACTTCATTTGACCCTCTCAGGTTAATGTCACAGTGGCATGGAATTCTCTCTTGTGTGGGCATCAGGTTATATTTATCTGTGAGTGAGGTGCTAGGCTGGTTCGGTGATTGTATTATGAATCTAAGGACACAGAAAACTTGAGATGAAAGTGTGTGACAGTTCAGACTGAATGAGTGATTGGATGCAGCCTAACACATTGACAAACCAGTAGTGCATTGTAACGGGAATTTTGCAGACAAGGAGCCAAGTGACCTTTTTTGAGTCACTAAATATTCATTTTCCCCTGAAGGATAAGTAGGCCCATAATCTGAAGGAAAGGATACTGATGGTTGGCGGTGTCCCCAATCCCATGGTCTCTCCTCTATTCAGTCAGAACTTTTCCGGTTGCTAAGGAAAAAAGCAAATAATCCATTGCCGACTGTGAGGCGCGATTAGCAAGGCAGCAGAATGAGAATGCCTGAACAAATAAAAACACAAAATGCTGAAAATCAGAAACAGGAACAGACATTGCTGGAAAATTTCAGCGGGTCTGGCAGCGTCTGATCTTTGTTTTCATGAAGGGTCACTGGACCAAAACGTTAACTCTGATTTCTTTCCATAGATGCTACCAGACCCCTGCTGAGTTTTTCCAGCAATTTCTGATTTTGTTTCCAAGAGTGTATGAAATCTGGAGCTGTCGCAATGGGTGCCAGGACTGTGTGCTGTGCTCATAGACTCTGCAGAAGTCTATGTGTTTCTTTTGGTTGCCTGTTACAGATATCTGCAATTCTGATCTCAGGCTTCAGTCACTGGAGATTACATACGGTTGGTTCTGCTATAACGCGATAGTTGTATTGCATTCCTGTGCAACATTGCATTATAGAAAATCGCGCTATTGAAATAATGGGGCCTATGGGAAAAGCGGGGTTAGGGGCAGACCACCAAAAAATATCGCTCAAAATCGCTCAAAAATCACTCAAAAGGGTAACACAAAGGATAGCACAGTTTGAATAAATGTGTAATTCATATCTAATAATGAAATAAAAGTAAATTTAACATCTTACCTTGAAAAAATGTCAAGATGATTTGATGGGGGAGGAGGTTTTGAGGTTGCTCTTTTGCTAATGCAGGGGCTGAGGGTCGTCATCATCATCATCATCATGATCACCTTCAGGTGCAGTTGTGGATGCAGAATCAGGGCGAAAAATAGCTAATGCAGAAGTGGATGGCTGTGGTTCATTGTCTTCTGACTGTTTCTTAGGGGTTGGCTTAAAAAGGACATCCAGTTTTCGCTTCTTTGCCCTTTTTCATCAATCATGAAGAAGCTGTTCATAGGGTGCCAAATAGGATCTTATTCCACTAACTGCTACCCTGCTGTGTTTCACTTTTTAAACATGGTCCTGCAAGAGCTACAACTGCTTCTCAATTTCCCTCAGGATAGAAGACAAAACAGAAATGGAAAGCTCTCATGGTACTGCATCCTGGACTTCATCTCCTTCATCTCCAGCTTCCACTTCCCCGTCAGTGACAAGTTGTTGTAGATCAGCTGCAGAGAGGTCTTTACAGTGGGACTCAAACAGCTCTTCAACATCCTCACTCTCCACTTCTTCAAATCCAACTTGCTTTGCAAGATGAACACAATGCTTTTTTTTTATTCTTGGGAGCTCGTCTGATGGATCAAAATTTTAAAATCTTGATCAAAGTCTGGGAGAAGCTTCCTCCAAACTGCATGCAAACAGTCCTTACTGATATCACACCAGGCCTCCACAATGATGTCAATTGGATTCTTGATGTTAAAGCTCTTCCAAACTTGAAGAACACTATCCTTATCTCCCTCAGCGGCTGCAATCAACCTCTTAAATGTGTGCCTCAAATAATAAGCTTTAAAAGCTGCTATTGCACCCTCATCCATGAGTTGAAAGAGAGAGGTTGTGTTTGGGAATAGAAATAGCAATACGAAATAGCACCAATGGAGTTGCGTAATAGCCAACACAAGTTCACGTTTTAGAAATAGTGTTCCCCTATTCGTCAGTCACGTAATAGCCAAATTGCAATGCCGGAACATGCGTTTAGCATGTACTCAACTTTTGGGCTTGTGAGACCGGTGACCTAGAGATTGCACTATCTCCTAACTCTCCTGCAACCTCCAGTGGCATGAATACACCAAACAGTTTTGCGGAGGGATTGCATTCAGAATCGGGTTCACATTCTTATGAGTACAGCAGACATTTCTCAGAAGTTGATGAAGACATTAATAAGCAAGGCTCCAGATACTCAGAGAACTCCTGGTGAAGAGGCTACCTTTGAGAACCACACTGATTGTGGGTCTCTCATTGCTACTATAAGAAGCCCACTGGAAATGCAACTGAGGTTAGGGCAACAAATGGTGGAGATGTCAGGTATATGTGCAGCTTTGCACAGAGTACGGATGAGAACATGTCCATCATGAATTCTTCCATGTCTTAGGCATGTGAGGAAATTTTTTTTCCCCACATAGAGGGTAGTGAATGCCATGGAATACCAGCTTGAGTAATCAGTGCAAATTCAGTCTCAGCTGCCTTCTGTCACACTAGCCATGGCCTTTATACAACAGTGTCTCAGCAAGGGAGGGCGTTAAGGCACCTGAGCGTCCCTTAATTGCCTGTCCTCAGGGACGAGAGAAGTACAATCGGGGGCAGTCAGATAGAGCAGGAGCATATGTCAGTTGTGAGCTAGGGTCAGCTAGTTGTCATTCAGGGTATTTCCAAAGTGAGCAGCCTCTCCTCTTCCCCTCTGCCATGACCCCATTGCCTTCAGTAGGCATGGCTGAGGTGTTTAACCTGAACCAATGCAAGATACTCTCAGTAGGCCAGAGCCAATGTCATCACAGGCAAAGAAGCATCACATTTAGCAACGTGCCTCCACTTCAGCTGCTGATGTCAGGTTCATACCAAGGCACAGTGGTAAGAAAGGAAAGCTTAAGAATTTATTGTATCATTTATAACATTTACTTTGCCATTTGTATATATTGTACAATATATTGTTTCCACAATATTAAATTGTGCATCAATATCATTTCTTTGGAAATTGCTTCGTCATAACTAACTATACAATCATGCCTCATTGTAGAGGAGAGATATAAATCTCTTTTATTGCGTAAAAGACTATAATGTTGTGTGTTGGTCAACTTTCTTTTGTTAATGTTCATCTGTTTTGCTGGAATTTAGAGGTACATATGAGGTCCACAGACACTCCATTATAGTCAGTGTCAAGTTGATGTTGTGCAGGAACCCATAGGTATTCCAGCAAGTGAGCTGTATAAAGAAGGTTGACAGTGATATGAGAGCATCTATGTCCCTGAGATTCTGCTGCTGGGCAGTTAGAATCTCCACTCCTCTGATTTTCTGTACCTAAAACAGCAGCGCCCCACTCTGACTTCCTCCTATTTGGATCTGCACTCCTGGCAGATGTTAGTTTTTGGATATAACCAGCATTAGCATGAAAGTGACAATGAATTTGTAGCCTGTAACATTCCAACATACACTGTGATCTTACACTTTGACCCCAACACCCTTGTCCCTTCAATAGCACTGTGCACCTTCCCACTATAACCCTTGAACTTCCCCACATTACGCTGGTAATGTGGCAGTGGACCTATCACCTCTCCTACTCTCATTCTACCCCCGAACCCCTGAAGATTCCTCTTTTGAACCTAGACCCTCTCCACACCATCCTTAGAGGCACAGATAGACTGTGCTGCCAGTCTACATGTCCTTTAAAAATTCTTATCTCAGATTGGATCTGCGTTCTCCTCAATCCCTAACCACTACAGAACTGAATTACCCCACCCCTGTCCCACACCCCTGCACCTGTGAGTGTGAATGTTCCTTGTCTGAGATAGTACCCTGATTTTGACATGTAAAACATAATTTTGGACAGTGGTGACACTGCCCTTTTGTCACTTTTTTTCTATTTATCTTCTCTGTCTGTCCCCATTCCCCACTTACACCCTCGACCACAGCCAAGAAATTAGTTCCTTACTATTGCGCACTTTTATGCCCTGACCCCACATCAGTCTTCCCTCCAAACCATTTCCCTACCTTTGATACCCTGTCCAAGCCTCCCCATCTACCTCACCTTTGACTTGCCTTTGTCAGTCCCAATACTCCATCAAAACACCATTCTCCTGTTCCCTTTGCTATTGCCCCCTCAACAAAGACAACCATTTACCTAACTGCTGTAGTTTTACAATCTGAATCCATTATCATAACTTTAAGATATTAGTTTCCATAAGCCCTCAAGATGTGGAGACATTTAAAGGACCAAACATTATGATATCACATATGGCCACTACTTTGAAATTAAAGAGCACAGGAAAATCTCCAGGCATAGATGAAGTAACAATAAAATGTTGAAAAGACCTTGGAGGAACAGAATAAAATGAGATAACAGAAATTCAGGATCAAATACATACCAGCATATACTTTGCAAGTGACTTGAGACATTCATGCTTTAAGTTACCTAAAAAAATTAAAGCAACAGAATACAATCGTTTTATATATATAAGCTTAATTAAGCACCTCATTAAAGTGATCTTGAAAACCAAATAAATAGAAATAAGATTACATTTGAAGTAGAAATCGATGAAACTTAGTCTGGATTTATATCTAGAGTATGAACAAGACGGAATATTTAACCCAAGAATAATCTACAGTAAATAACTATAAGTAAACAAAAACATTTACTATGCTTCATTGGCTGCAAAAAAGCATTCAACAGTGTTTCTTACCAAAAGTTAATAGAAGTGTTGCAAAAATTTAACATTAACAGTAAATATGTAAGATTTATCTCGGGTCGATATTGTGATTAAATAACACACGAGGCTATAAGGGATAATCAGGTATGTTTCAAGTGAAGAGATGAGTACAACTAAACTGTATACTGTTGCCAAAATTATTCAATCATACATAGAACAAATATTCAGAGATTTGGATAAACTATAATTAACTCAGCCAGCTTTCTGCTCCCAGAACCATCATTACACTTTGTCCTTAGCCATTTAGATAACATGGGCCAGTAAATAAACTGGCTAAAAGTCTGCACAGGTGCAATAACAATGTGCAGTGTAGCTAACTTATTTTGGCAATCACTGTTGTTAGGTTCTGCTATGATTACATACCGATAGTGTAGTTCATTTGAAAGATAGATGCTGCTTCCAAGCCATTGTTATTCTGTTGGGCATATGGGAAATCTCTTTTTTTAAGGCTGGAAGAAATTGATATTTCAAAACGTATTCCTAACAATCCATCTGCTGCCAAATTCTTCTGTGGATACATCCAAGCTCATAGGGGATAACCTCAATCTTGTGCAGTGGTGAAAAATTTGTGATATTAAACTGGCTACTCTTAATATACAATGTGAGGTTTCCTTGTCCAGTATGGTACGTGATGGGTTAATTTAAAATTACCCATCTTTGGTTGTGATGAGTATTCAGTTGAAATCAACACTAACTTCAGAGTTTCCAAAATTTCATAGTACCTGTTTTGAAAGGTGAATTCAATGAAGTGGGGAAAATTGGTTTGCCCGAAACCTGATATCTGACACATTGAGACACCAACAACTGGGGTAAAAAAATTAGTATCATATTATTTACTATGCAATCAGCAACTGGCTGATGAAATTGCAGGAATCTGCACCTTGGAAACATATGTGTGCAAAAACCAAACATGTTATACCCCTTTTGCAAACATAAAACAATTGGATCAGGTTCTATTTTGCACGTGCACATGCTCATTCTGCATCATTAATACTCCCTCTGCCATATTGAATTAGGATCCTTCAGGGGCATGAAGGGCAGTCAGCAGAGTATTAAAAATGTTATGTGTCTACAGTTACTATAGGTCAGAAGATGGATGGCTGCTGAGATTTCATGAAGATGGCTGTTGTCGCTGATGTCTGAGAGATAGCTCTGGACCTTGAGGGTCTGGATGTAGATTGAAGGAGACTAGGTCGGCCCAGCTTGCTGTGTGGCATTCACAATGGCATGGTGGAGTATTTGATAGCGGTGCGCAGACATGGTAACATCCTGAGATGTACTGCAAAGTCCACTGTCTATGTAATTGTACCTCACTGTTCATACAGCTCTAAGTGAAAAGAATCCGACTGTGATGTCATATTCAGGAAACCCTTGCCACTACTGGCTTTCAAAGCAGGCAGTGTCTGACTTCCATGGCATTGTGTGATTTGCCTCAGGAGATATCTGAATGTCAGTAAAAGCTCTGTCAAGGTCCACGCCCCTTCAATGTTCACATCTGCTCAGTATTGGACAGAATTCTATGCTCTGAATGAAACGCAGTCACAAGTTATAGTAGGTCTCCATAGTCTCTGAACCATTGGGCAGAGTTCACTAAAGGGCTGCACAATGTGCCTCGTGTTTCCTGTCACATGCTAGTCAAAACTTTCTTCAAGGTTTGATCTTGAACATCTCCGTCCTCCACTGCAGGACAAATATATGGTCTTGCCTTGCAGCACTTTGAAACCTGTGACATCCTATTTCTCCCATAACATCTGCCCACTGTGACTGGTGATTCACCATGGTGTCAAAGGAGTACTGAGAAAGATAGCTGGCTGATGAAAGCTACCACAGTTTGTAATGCAGAAGACAGTGAGATCGAAGTAAGAAGGCAAAAGGAAGAGCGTGTCTCAATACCCTGTCTTCTAGGGTTGGCACTCACCAGAGTCATGATCCAGGAGAGATGGCAGAGTCATGGCAATCTCACTGGATTAGTAATCCAAAGGCCCCAGGCTAATGACGCAATAGCTTTTGTTCAAATCCATGACGAAATTTGAATTTAATTAGTAAATCGTGAATCATGAAATTGTCAGGAAAACCCAGCTGGTTTGCTAAAGCCTTTTAGAAAAGGAAATCTGCCATTCTTATCCAAACTGGTCTACTGATGATTTCAGATCCACAGCAAAGTGGTTGATTCTTAATTACCAACTGAAATGGTTGAATATGCCACTCAGTTCAAGGGCATTTGGGGATGGGCATCAAAGGCTGGCCTTGCCAGTAACACTCATATCCTGTAAAAAAAGAAAATAAATTAAAAATAAATAAATAATTACATACATACATACAGGCTTTTCCCTTGCTTGTGATATTGTCTTCCAGAGGATTTAGGCTTGGCAGGTGGACTCACAATGGATTCACTGTCATCTGCTACATGTTCTGTACAAATGTCTCTTGCAAGGATGTGTTAGGGACAATCTTGTGAGATGTTTGAGAATGAACATATTTTGCATGTCATGTGAAAAATGTGAGGTACATGTAAGCAAGTGTTACGGTAGTCCTGAGCATGTGAGCATAGAGAGGAGATGGACTGATGCACGGTACAGTAAAGAGAAACAAATCAAGGGAAATGAGAGTAGTTAGTACTGTGAGATATATAATTTTAGGTAAGGGCAACAATAATTTACATGACCAATAGGTTTTTCAATACTGTAATGTACTGATGATATTACCTCTTTTCAGCATTACAGCTAAGTTTGTGGTGTTATAGACCAGATCAAACCCCCTCACAAGCTATTTACTTTATTGGCTTTGAGCAGACCACTGTTCACCTCTTTCGCAACCTTTCTTCCCTTAAACAAAAGGAAAAAGGACACCACTTAAAGCCATAGTATCATCACAATAGGAACAAAGCTCTTAACATTAACCTCTTAAAGGATCTCTTTCCAGAGGCAGCAGAATTGGAGGACTTTCTGCCAGTTCATGGTACATCTCCACTTCTGCGTCTGAGAACCTGGAAGCATACTCAAGACATTTCAGTCTTTTCACAATCTTTCCTTGATGCCTGAACTTACAAGGACCAGACTTTTTTGACAAAGTATTATCACGGAGAAAGCTCTTAAAAAATGGCATCCCATCTGGAGGGAGGACCCTAAATTCATCATTGAATCATACAAATGAGATCTGTTAGTAGAAACATATGTCCTGAACTACTGTTATAAGGAAGAAGGTAATCATTGATGCTAATGCATCTCAGTAAGGACCTGGCATGGAATAATGTATATTGGCCGTGGATAAAAAAAATCAAAAGACAGTGAGGATGTGCAAGGCAAACCAGACTCAGAAAAGACAACGAACCTCTGCAGTCTAACAAGATTCTGTCATTCCTTTGGTGCAAGGTATTATTCACCATATATAGCAATGGGACTTTCTTCTAGGCACCAAATACTTTTCCAAACTTCCAATTGTCACACAGAATAAGGGCATGTCAAGTGTTTTTATGGCAGACATAATGGCAAGGACCTGAACAATGTGGGCTACAGCAAAAAATGTTGCAGAATCATCCAAGAAGTCCAGTGAAGCTACCTCAACACTAGGAACAACTTGCCGCATCTTTTAATTAAGTTCTGAGCAAGATTCTCGCTAAGCAGCAGTGAGTTGCCTAATAAGGGAAATTATTGCTTATTAGCAACCTTTTTAACTGCACATTGCCCCTCATTAATATGCAATTTCCCATCCTACTACCCACCCTGAGCAAACAAGACACTGAGAATTCTCGACATTGATATCAGAGTGCATATATGGTGATTTTAACTTATTGCTGGCAGCAGTGAGGTACCATGTTGGCCACTATGCAACAGAAACTCAGGGCACAGTCTACAGGCCCTAGTCATGCACATTCCTTGTCCATAGATATTGGCATTCAATAATTGCCAACCCCGCCATGACAGCTCTCATCATAACACTCTCCAATCCACTGGCAAGATACTGAGGAAGTAGAGATCAACAATGTGGGGTTCACCTGCAACTAGCATTGAAAGGCTGCTGCTGCAAGGACACTTTGCACACATGGACAAGCACCCACTTCACAAACTGCACCAGGCTGCAACTCAGGGCTGCTCGCTTGCTCTCTTAACACTCATTATATAACATCTACCTGGATGCTAACAGCATCTCTACCTTGTCTTACCTTGTCTATTAATGCAGGCACATGACCAGGGAGCTTGTTTTGCTGGTCAGCAGTCCTTGATCAAGGAGTGGAACTTTGCAATGTCAATCTCATAGTTTTGCTACGTCAATATCACACTTGCAGCATATGATTTTTTAATTTATTGATTCATTGTCACTTGCATTTTATGGTCAATAATACAGTAAAATACAGTGAAAAGCTTCAACAGTCACCACAATCCAGCGCCATTTTGAATAGTTCAAGAATAAAACGATAAAAGATATAACTGAAAGAGAGTCCTAAGCCCTGAGCTGGCTCACAAGCAACACCTGTGCTGCCACCCTTCCTCCACCATCCCTTGCTGCATGCAACGCACCCACCAACATAGGAGTCGCCACTCTGTAGGCCCCGTCTCTTCGGCGCTGGGCCCAACTCATCGATGCCACCGTCGATGCTGATGCCAGGTCCTGTGCTGAACCCACACTCACCCGCAACCAGGAGTCTCTGGCTCCACTGCCAGATCAGGCCGCAGCCACCATCTCATCAAGAGTCCTGCTCTGGCCGCCCTCCTCCAAGATGTCAACTTGCTGATGCTACTATCTTGAAAACTCCACTGCCACTGCCACTGATCGCTGGAGGAGCTTTGCTGCCATTGCCACTGCCAGCCCCAAGGACCAGGAGGATGTCCTTGCTGCCACTGCCTCCAGTAGCTGTGAGGAGCTACATCCGCCGCTGCTTCCGACCTCCGGTAGGAGCTGCCATTCTATACACGGTCTGCTCTAGCTGCCATGATGATTTTGCCGACTAACTCACTGCAAAAGACTCCCAAAGAAAAGAATAATGGAAGTAAAAAATGAATGAAAAAGAAAGCAGAAGTAAAAAAGAGAGGGAAAAAAAGAGAGAAAACATACAGAAGAGCCCGGACACAGCCTGCTACTCCACCGCCATCTTGAATCATTGCCCGCGGTATTTGCAGGAAACATTGCCTCTGGATGTTCTGGCCCTCGCAGACATGTGGAGGTGAAGGCTGGAAGCTACTGCCCAAAGTGAGCATTCCATTGTGTTGAAAATCAGAACTATGCAATGTGAAATAAAATGGCCATGACCATGCCCAGAGAGGATGGGGTGGTTATCTCAAAATGTGAGGAGAGGCCTGCAAGACTCAGCAATGTGAGGGCTCTTAGAAGGTAAGCACATTACACACAGGTTCATGCACAGATCCCATTGCATTGGCTCCCTGTGTGCTGTGCACCAGTCTATACCACACATAGCTGACCACTTCATTCATTGTCAAAAACTTCTGTTCACATAGACTGGGGAAAGGATAGTGATGTTTGACCATGCAGGACAATGGTGTCAACAGAATCTATTGCCCAAAATACACCTTGTTCATCTTGCTTCCATGTAAACAATGATCCATTATACATTCTGTATAGATATGCTGTTAGGCATCATTCTGGCACTGTTACATTTGGGGCTGGAAAGAGTTATAAGTGGAAATGTGAGCGTCAGTATAACATGCAATGTCACCCTTCCCACCCATGTGCCGTCAGAAGGTAATCTTATCTCTTTCCCTTCCAGTACATCTGAGTGTAGCACCACGATCAGCAGCTGGGGTGGGGGGCACCTGCTCACCAATGGAACCCCTTGGATTTGGAGGTCAGGTTAGTGTCAGGACAGCCCAGACATGAAAAGGGTCTCCCTTTCAGAGGCAAGTTGACACTTGACAGCTTGAATTTCAACGGGTTGCAGGGGAGCAGGCAGGATGGAGGGGGAGGGTTCGGCTACCTCTACAGTATCCTGACATGAAACCTCTGAATTAAGGGAAACAACAAAAGAACACAACACCTTTAATTTGAGAAAAAAAATTGACACTGTGCGAGTCTAGGGAGACATTTCAGACCTATGCTTACGTAAAATATAATTGTGATTTTTTTAAAGGTGCAACATCCAAATAAGAACAAATTAAGTCCCTATGATTAAAAATTCAAATACAAATTGTCACATCCTTTGGTTAGTCTCAACTTTAACACATATCTTGTTTCAAACTAAATTTTTCATTTAGCATGATTTTAAACACTGAAAATTTTAAATGAAATTACTTTATTTAGCCCTTTTGTGTTGTGTTAACTTTTTACTGTTTTACACCCAAGATGAGATTTCTTGAGGGTATTGTTCTTTGCAGACCTGATATGAATCAAATGTGCAATGCCGGCCTCTTGAAATCAGAGAGCTGGGGAGTGGTACTGCAAAATCAGCACCAAATGGATTTGCTAACATAACGATATAGGATGTATTTCACACTCAAGGTAAGAATAAGTAAGATTTCATGCCTGAAAGTAGGCTTGACTTTTCATTCAGTTCCCTACACTTCTGATATGACACAGCGAGCAACCATGTTTATAGGACAGTGCAGCTTTAAAGCAGCTGCACGGATCCTGCCTATGTTCTGTTTTCTCATGATGGTTTAGTTTTCAGGAGTCCCTGAAGTCACATAAGTACTGCACTGCTGGCAGAGGCTGCTGCGGGTACTCTGCTAGAACGGTTTATCAAACTAATGAGCCACTGAATGATACAACTCCTGGGCCTGACTCCATCAGGGAGAGTGCGGACGGCAATTCCAGCTGTGAGGAATGAACAGTGGGAAGTGGCAGTTATTAGTGGCTAGTTCACCTATCATTTGTTAGCTCGCAGACACCACACCATTTAAAATGGCCTCTGTCTCCATTTTTGTATGCTAAAAAGCTTTTTCATGCGGTCAACGGGAGAGATAAATCGACAGAACATGTTACCTGATCTACCTCATGCTGTGGAATCAGTATTTGAGAGAAGTTGGTGGTGGTTGCTGACTGATGTTGTACATGGACAGCACTTTTGCAGATTATTAATATCCATCTCTTGTGTCATTATTCCTTTGAATGATGATTTTCTTTTGTAGCCTGCAGGGCAGCAACACATTTTCTCCTCTGACATACTCCACTGATGATGTTAGCTCAGCAATGGAGCAGTCAAAAGTTCACAGGGATCTAAATTACATTTTATGCTGCCATCCAGATGCCGACATCTTGAAAAAAAATTATTAACCATACCAAAATCTTGCAAGCTGAATTTGCATTGAATAAATTGTAGAATTAAATTCTGGCTTATGCTGACCAAAAATGTGTATGTGTATGTGTGTGTGTGTGTGTGTGTGTGTGGGGCGGTGGTGGGGGGGCGGTGTGTGGTAGTGGCATACATTAACAGGCACAGAGCTAGATCAAAAATGCTCATTTTTTGGCCGCTACAAAAGCTAAGAGTTAAAACATAGCAGAATGTGACTTTTCACTATCTTTGTAACACAGCAGGGTGCAGTCCTTTCTGCTATAATTAAATACAGGATACTTAACTGTATTCTGGAAAAGAGCCATACATGTGTAAATGCTGAGTAGAATCACTGGAATTACACACAAGCAAATGAGGTAAAATCTGTAAAGTTATGATTATACAAATGTTAATACATTTTTTGTTTACACTTTTTTGCAAAAGAGATATTAGATCCTACTTTAAGCTGACAGTGCATTCTGACAAAAAGTAATTGTCTCAGATGTGAACTCTGTTCTCTCTCCATAGATGCTGCCTGAACTTGTGAATGTTTCTAGTATTTCTGATTTTGATATGTGTCATTGTGGAGGAACTGTGGCCATGACTTACAGTGCATCAGTTACAATGCTGACAGTTAATGTGACTTACATGCTGTCTGCATGTTGCAGAGACTGAAGGGCTGGATGGACTGAAAGTCAATGGCTTCATTTTCAGAGTAAGAACTGAACACTAATGTTTATAAATCATTTAGCAATAATATGGCAACAATTCATTATCTTTAAAGAGGAAAGTTCGGATTTTGTTTATCTCCTTCACATAACTGGGAGTGTAAAGACAGTATCATGATTCTTTAAACGTATGATATATCTCAAGGCATTAAAATTAGTCTCATAAGAAAGTATGGTGACATAATACTGAAAACGCACTTTTGAATAATGTGCATTTTTTGAAGCTTTTGACAAACTTAGAAAATAGTTTTCCATGACATGGAGAAAGCTAACGGTTGTCCGACTCACCCCTTTCCACCTTCAGTAAAACCGGGCCTTTGTATTTTAGGCTCATAGAAGGTTACAGCACAGGAGGAGGCCATTTGGCCCATCTTGTCCACCATGTTCAACTAAGATCTGACTATACTAATCACATTTTCCAAATTTTGGCCCATCGTCCCAGAGGCTATGACAATACAAGTAAATATCTAAATCCTATTTAAATGTTACAAGAGCTTTTGACTGAATCACCCTTTTAAGCAATGAAACACAAACTCTTATACCTCTGAATGAAAGAACTTCTCATCACTCTAATTAGTCTTCTACCTCTTACCTTAAAATCAATGCCTCTTGATTATTAATACCTCTACTAATGGAAAATGTGCCTTCCTATCCACCCTATCTCTGCCCCTCACAACAATTATTCAATCAGGTCATCTTTCAGCATTCATAGCTCCAAGGAAAGCAATCCCAGCCTGCCAATCTTTCCGCATTGGTCAGAACCTCCAGCCCAGGCAGCATCTGGTAAATTGCCTCTGCACCCTCTCTGATGTGACGATGAGAACTGCATACAGCACTCTAGTTGAGGCCTAACCAGCATTTCATACAATTCCTGTATAACATCCTTTCTCTTATATTCAATGCCTTGACTAAAAAAATACAAGCATTCCAGATGCCTTCTCAACCATCTTGTCATCCTGTCTTGCTATATTCAGGGATCTGTAGATCTGCACACCAACATCCCTTTGATCTTCAGTACATTTTAGGGTCTGACTATTTATAGTGTAAGCCCTTACCTTGTCACCCCTCCCCAAACGCATTATCTCACACTTTTCTCGGTTAAATTTCATTTGCCATTGTTCTGCCCCACTGACCAATTATTTGATACCCTCCTGTAGATTATGGCTATCCTCCTCACAATTTATCACTCTACCAATTTTTGAGTTATCCATGGGCTTCTTGATCATACCCCCTACAATTAGGTCCAAATCATTAATATCAATCACAATCTGCAAGGGTCACAGCATTGAGCCCTGCAGAACCCCTATGGAAACACTTCCAGTTACAAAACCATCTCTTGTACATTGCCCCCTACTTCCTGCCTCTCAGTCAATTTTGGATACTGCGTGCCACTTTGCCTTGGAACCCAAGGGCTCATACTTTCTTTACCAGGCTTCCATGTTGGAACTTATCAGGAGCCTTGCAAAAGTCCATTTAGACGACATCAAATGTAGGTATTCATTAACAGTCCTGGTTACATCCTCAAACAATTCAATCAAATTTGTGAAACACGACCATTCCCTAACAAACCTATACTGACTATCTCTGATTAATCCATGTCTCTCCAAATACAAATATATTTAGTCACTCAGAATTCTTCCTAACAAATTTTCGACCACCGAGAACTGCCTGTTATCTGTCACTTTGCCACCTGGAATTCTCTTGTAACTGGAATTTCTGATATCTCAACATTTTAAAAAGTCAGACACAGTCAGTGTTCAGAAAATGTATTATGTAAAAATAGCTAATAATCATAATAGTGGGTTAATAACCTGTAGATATTGTTATTAAGCTTTACAATGAACTTACTAAATTATTGGGTCAGGTTTGGCTATTGTGTCTCTCACAACAATTTTTGTTCTTTTTGGTCTGTGGACTTAAGAAGAGGAAAATATATTACTTTAAACCAAGGACTATGAAAGGAGATGCTGCAGCTTTGAAACAAAAACAAGTTACTGGAACTCATTGTGCGTTGCACCTGTATTGCTGCATTATTCAAGCAATTGGGGAGACAGGTGGTGCAGTGTAGAAGATGTAAAATAGCTTCATAGGTGTGTATTCAGTGCAGTTCTGCCCAGTTACAGACTTTTAATAGGTTTATCAAACACAACTCAGCTGTGTGTGTTCAATACTCAGTATAGTGACAACTTTCAGATTGGTTCCAGGGTGAGGGACTACAACTTCATGTTTGGACAATACGGGTGAACTATCAAAATAGTGAAGGAGAAAACATCTTCTCAGAGTTCTGTGAGTGGGGAAGTAAAAGAACATTCCGAGCACCAAGCTACTCTCTCTCTGCAAATTCCACTGTGAAAGGAAAAAGCAGAAAGCCGCCATCAGAGACACTGAATGTGTCAACCAATGAATGAAAAGTTAAGAATTGGTGTTTCTATAACATCATACCATCCTCAAAGAGTTGAAAGGGATTGGAAAGGAACTGAAGGTAAACAGTACACTGCTGCCTCACAGCACCAGGGGCCCAGGTTCGATTCCAGCGTCGGGCCACTGTCTGTGTGGAGTTGGCACATTCTCCCTGTGTCTGTGTGGGTCTACTCTGGGTGCTCCGGTTTCCTCCCACAGTCCAAAGATGTGCAGGTTAGGTGGATAGGCCATGCTAAATTGCCTATAGTATCTGGGGTGTATGAGTTAGGTGGTCTAGCCATGGGAAACATAGGGTTACAGGGTGAGGGAGGGGGGATGGGACTGTGTGGGATGCTCTTCGGAGGGGCAGTGTGGACTTGTTGGGCCGAATGGCCTTATTCCACACTGTAGGGATTCTATGATCTATGATCTCATTGATGCCTGTAATCCAGACTGGTGCAAGAATTGTGTTTCACTGATTTTTCTCTTGTTCCTTCCCACTCATAATCTTTATGCCTTGTCTTGTCTCTTTCTGTGTCTGTTTGTATGCGTATGGGAGTATTT
Source organism: Rhincodon typus (assembly GCF_021869965.1). Taxonomy (NCBI): domain Eukaryota; kingdom Metazoa; phylum Chordata; class Chondrichthyes; order Orectolobiformes; family Rhincodontidae; genus Rhincodon; species Rhincodon typus. Next base: position 41,291,349 of record NC_063350.1, on the reverse strand, counting down.
TTAATGGAGTAGAGTATACGTTGTCAGGGGTTATAAATTAGTAATTTAGTTTTCTTCTTTACTGTCAGTTAAATGCAATCTGTTTGCAATAAATAGCTATTTCCCTGTTAAGTACAGAAATCTAATGAGTGTAATCTTTTATCTTGGGTTCATCAGTCAGATATATTGAGGACTTTGAACAGTTTGATTAAATCTTTTTTGCATTTGTTAGGGCTTTGGGAGTGGTAGGGCTTGATTTCCAGTACATTACACCAGAGAGACATGATTATTTCCATTGTTTTTTTTATTCTATGTCATCTCAGATGTCCCTGAACTTTTCCTTGACTTGCTCTTCTGGTTCATTTGACACTCCCTCTTTTCTACAGCATAAAACTCATGACCTTTTTCCATTTTCCTCCAGTTCTGAACATTCATATCGGGCTTGATTTTTCAACTCTGTTCCTCTCTCTATAGACCTGCTAAATTTCTCCAGCACTTCCTGTTTCAGATTTCCAATATCTGTAGTAGTTTGCTTTTATGTCAGTTACAGTAGCAGCTTGTGATGGTTTTACTGTGATACCCTGCTGTGCCAGAACCCTTCACTGTCCAGAGATAGTAGGAACTGCAGATGCTGGAGAATCCGAGACAACAAGGTGCAGGGCTGGATGAACACAGCAGGCCAAGCAGCATCATAGGAGCAGAAAGGCTGACGTTTCGGGCCGAGACCCTTCATCAGAATTGGGGGAGGGGAAGGGCGTTCTGAAATAAATAGGGAGGGACGGGGAGGCGGATAGAAGATGGATAGAGGAGAAGATAAGTGGAGAGGAAACAGACGGGTCAAAGAGGCGGGGATGGAGCCAGTAAAGGTGAGTGTAGGTGGGGAGTTAGGGAGGGGATAGGTCAGTCCAGGGAGGACGGACAGGTCAAGGGGGCGGGATGAGGTTAGTAGGTAGGAGATGGGGGGGGGGGCTGGAGGGGGGAGGAGGGGATAGGTGGGAGGAAGAACGGGTTAGGGAGGCGGGGACGAGCTGCGCTGGTTTTGGGATGCAGTAGGGGGAGGGGAGATTTTGAAGCTTGTGAAATCCACATTGATACCATTGGGCTGCAGGGTTCCCAAACGGAATATGAGTTGCTGTTCCTGCAACCTTCGGGTGGTATCGTTGTGGCACTGCAGGAGGCCCAGGATGGACATGTTGTCTGAGGAATGGGAGGGGGAGTTGAAATGGT
>NC_063350.1:41142799-41289743 GCF_021869965.1 Rhincodon typus | reverse complement strand
CCAATGGTATCAATGTGGACTTCACAAGCTTCAAAATCTCCCCTCCCGCCTCCCTAACCTGTTCTTCCTCCCACCTATCCCCTCCTCCCACCTCAAGCCGCACCCCCATCTCCTACCTATTAACCTCATCCCGCCCCCTTGACCTGTCCGTCCTCCCTGGACTGACCTATCCCCTCCCTAACTCCCCACCTACACTCACCTTTACTGGCTCCATCCCCGCCTCTTCGACCTGTCTGTTTCCTCTCCACCTATCTTCTCCTCTATCATCTTTTTTCCGCCTCACCCTCTCTCCCTATTTATTTCAGAACCTCCTTCCCCTCCCCCATTTCTGTTGAAGGGTCTAGGCCTGAAATGTCAGCCTTTCTGCTCCTATGATGCTGCTTGGCCTGCTGTGTTCATCCAGCTCTACCCTTTCACTGTCCAGTTGCTTCCCCTCTCCATCAACCTCAAAGACAGAGCAGCACCTTAACTGCAGCCAGAGTAATATCATTTCCCATTAACCAGTGCACCAAGGCCCTGAGCATGCCAGATAACACAGATCTGAATGTAGCTACAACTTATCAAAATCAAAGCCATAATCTAATTAGTAGATTATCACAGCAAAAGGTAAAATAAGAGTGGGTACCAAAAATGATGAAAGATCTAGGCCCGAAACATCAGCCTTTCTGCTCCTATGATGCTGCTTGGCCTGCTGTGTTCATCCAGCCCTGCACCTTGTTGTCATGGAAGCAAATGTGTTGCCTATATATTAATTGTACATTTTTGCATTGCTCTCAATCACTATAATTAAAAAACATAGATCTCTGAGAGGAAAAGACAAGACTTTATAGGGATTTAGAAGGCCTTCCAACTATATGTTGGTCTTTTCTTGCATGATCACAACTGGAGGTTGAACTCAAAATTACCAGTATTCTCTTGATGTCAAGTTGCATTCAAAATTCTTGAAAATGTCATTATCATTTACTTCAAAGTAAAATTGGCCTAAATCAGACGAAAAAGTCAACATAGACCAAGATTGAAACATAACCAATAGCATCTAAGTGTTACAGTAGAGGGTTATAAAAATGGGAGAGAGAAATGTTTCTTTGAGATTGAAGTTACAGAAGAGTGTTCAGTTGACAGTTCATAATTCTGTGTTAAAGCACTGAAAGCAACTTTTCCACATTCTAATGGTTCCTTTATGAACACACTCTGGTTGACATGCGTGCCTCACTGCATCTCCCCTCTCCTTCAGTTTGTGGAATGTAAAAAGCATTGTCAGCCAGCCACAAAAGGAAAAGATAAGCCTTATTCCTGATTATCCATCCTTTCACTGGTCCTACAGCCCCGAGCATGCATGTGATGATTGAGTTACACAATGCAGACCTCTGTGCGCTGCACATTTACATGCAGGATGTGCTGCTGGGCATCACAGGTTAGCTAAACAGTGCATGGTAAATTCCAGATGTAGATGAATAAATCGGGAAAATTATCCCAATATTTTCTGCACTCAGATAACCAACATAAGAAACAGAGACAGGAGCAAAGCAAATAATGACCCCTTGAGCTTGCTGCACCATTCGAAAATATCATGGTTGAACTGATCTTGTCCTCAACTCCACTTCCCTGCTTGTTGCTTATCACACTTAATACCAAGCGGAGCCAGATGTGTTTTTGTTTTATTTTATTTGATACAAAACTATGTTTATAAAATCACTTACAATTTTTGTTGGTTTATTAATACATTTGTACTGATGTCTTACTGCTGCTGTGTCAGGTACAAAGTTATTACAACAAAAACAAAGTTGCTGGAAAAGCTCAGCAGGTCTGGCAGCATGTGTGAAGGAGAAAACAGAGTTAACGTTTCAGGTCTGGCGACCGTTCCTCAGAACTGATGGTGGCTGGGAAAATGTCAGTTTATATGCAGAAAATAGGGAGGTGGGTGCGGTAGGGAGTAAACGATAGGATAGAGTCCAAAGAGAGAGAAAGTTGGACAGACAAAGGAGTTGCTAACGATCAGGTTGGGAGGGTGAGTAGTTGTTAATGGGGACTGTTAGTGACTAACAACAGGGGGTGTGTAGTGGCAGGCTATGTAGTAATAAGGCCTGGTGTGTGGAGTTGGGTGGCTGGGACATGGGAGAGTTTAGGCCCTAAAATTATTGAGTAGAAACCAAAAGAACTGCGGATGCCGTAAATCAGGACCAAAAACTGACATTTTCCCAGCCACCATCAGTTCTGAGGAAGGGTCACCGGACCCGAAACGTTAACTCTGTTTTCTCCTTCACAGATGCTGCCAGACCTGCTGAGCTTTTCCAGCAATTTTGTTTTTGCTCTTGATTTACAGCATCTGCAGTTCTTTTGGTTTTGGTATTTACAAAGTTATTACAATCCCTTATAATGTAAACACTGAAGGGTGTCTTTACATGATGACTGGAAGACTATTAAAAGCTCATGTTTTTCAGCTATTTTCCAGAAGGTTTATTGTAAAGGATATGGGGGTGACCCATAGTTGGGGATGTGTGAAAAGCCAGTAAATTTTAGCAGAATTGCGATGACATCATAGATCAAAGTTTAAATGTATATCAATAAAATGCAAATGTTGCAATGTGGTATGTCCTTGAAACACAGTCTATTTTGTGTTATTCTGGATAATTTAAAAACAGATTTTCTGTCTGAATTACAATTTCTCCCAGCCATTTTACCAAGGATATGCAAGGACCAGGAAATGAGCAACAATTTCTTTTGTCATTTGGTTTGAACCTGAACAGTTTCAGGAGAAGTTCAAGAGCTGTCTTCAGGCTTAGACTTTTTCAAAACTCAATTTTTTCATATTAATATGGCAATCTGAGATATATCAAGCTATAATTTGTTGTTATCTATTGAAAGACTATCCTCTAAACGTGCTTCTCTCCTTCCATCTCACACTCCTGTATCTATCTCATTTCATCTTTACAATCTCTATCTAATTAACTCCAGCCACAGTGTGCTATTTAGGAACAGTGGGGAGCATCTGTGGGACATCATCACAAGATTGTTCAAAGGCCCTAAAACCGTTTCATAACAGGATTGATTTGTCCTGATTCTACAGAAATTGTGCAATTTTCCATCCAATCTGTGAGACTAGTCAAAGTCAAATGCTGAATTGTTGCAAATGATATGGGAATATTTGCTTTTTGTACCCTCATGAGATCAACAAACCTGTAGAAAATTTGAGCCAGTGATATTTGTAGAATGTTGCCAGATAATCAATGCTAGGACCTTGAGATATTGTCACTTCCACCTGAACGTGGTACTGCATAAGAGTTGTTTGGTGGAGTTTGCTGCCATCAGTCCCCCTTTGTCTTTACTGTATTTTGGACCTTTCTCGTAATTAATGGCAGAGGATATATCACTATACAGTGTCAACTGAAGGGACACTGTTCTTAGATGTCAAGAAAGCTCACTGCCTGATAACAATAAGTCCAATTACATTTGGTCAAACACTAGGTCATTAGAAAGCTGATACACCTACATCTGCTTCCTCCAAAACCTAGCATGTAACTCTTTGGCTTCACCTACACTCTGTGTGCGACATCAGTAGAATGGATGAAATCAACATAACATGAACATTGAGATAACAAGGTGTAGAGCTGGATGAACACAACAGGCCAAGCAGCATCAGAGGAGCAGGAAGGCTGACATTTCGGGCCTAGATCCTTCTTCAGAAAATGAAAGAATAATTCTTACAAGTCTAAAGAGACTGTGTTCTGAAAGATTTGTGAAACACCCAGAGCCAACATGTTTGTGAAGTAAGAGATTTGGTAGTGGTGGTGGTGGGGTGGGGTGGGGGCGAATGGGGGCTGGTGGCAGTGGTGTAGGATGATGGTAAAAGCATTATGGTTAAAGATATGATTGCAGTCTACATTAACTATGGGGATAAAAGCATGGGAGCCTTCCTGCTCCTCTGATGCTGCTTGGCCTGCTGTGTTCATCCAGCTCTACACCTTGTTATCTCAGATTATCCAGCATCTGCAGTTCCTACTATCTCTATAACATGAACATTAATCTTTTCAGAACTATTAACTAATAAAACATCACCACCAATCCCCCAGCACTCCCATGCTTTTATCCCCATAGTTAATGTAGACTGCAATCATATCTTTAACCATAATGCTTTTACCATCACCCTACACCACCGCCACCAGCCCCCATTCCTCCCCACTCCACTCCACCACCACCACCACCAAATCTCTTACTTCACAAACATGTTGGCTCTGGGTGTTTCACAAATCTTTCAGAACACAGTCTCCTTAGACTTGTAAGAATTATTCTTTCTTTTTAATTGAGGAGTGATGACCTTAGTTCTGATCAATGGATCCCATGTTTTGCTGCACATATCTCATGTATCCTTTGCTGAAGCTATCCTTCCTTATAGACCTTGTTGTTTATCTATTACCACACCTGTGAGACCCTTAACCCCCAAATTTCATTCAGAGGAATTTTTAGTTGCACTATGAGAACCCAAATTAATCATTAGAATTATATGCTATCCAATCTAACCCCCAAAGAAAATTGTATTTTCAATAAGGTCTTCTCACGTTCTTCTAAACTCCAGTGATTAAAAGCCCAAACTATTCAATCTCTCATAAAAAGAAATCCTTCTATAGCAAGTCAATGAATCTTCTCTGTACAGCCTTCAGTGCCAGTATATCTTTCATTAAATAAGGGGAACAGAACTGTTCATATTATTGCAGCTATGGTCTGACCGGTGCCTTATATAGTTTTAACAAAACCTTCCAACTTATATACTCCATCCCCTTTGAAGTAAAGGCCAACATTTCATTCAACTTCCATATTACCCACTGAATTTGGATGCTAGATTTTTGTGACTCATGCACTGGATAACTAAATTCCTTTGTGTTGCAGTTTTGTTTCTGCAGTTTTTCCCCATTAAAATAATATTCTTCCTGCCAAAGAGCACAACCTCACATTTTCTCACTTTATATCCCATCTGCCAATTTTTTGCCTCTCACTTAACTTGCCTACAACCCTCTGTAGACTTCTTTAGTCATCCTCACTGCTTACCTTCCTACCTATTTTTGTACCTCCTGCAAACTTAGCAACAGTACATTTGCTTCCCTCATCCAAGTCATTAATGTATACTGCATCTAATTGTGGCTCCTGCACTAATTCCTGTTGTTCTCCACTAGTTACAGGTCACAATCCTGAAAATGTCACTTTTAACCCAGCTCTGTTTTCAATTAGTTAGTCAATCCTCTATCCAAGGAAATAGACCATGGACTCTTGCCTTATTAAATAGCCTTATAAATGGTACCTTGTTGAATGCCTTTTGAAAATCAAAATATATTACATCTGCTAGTTCCCCTTTTTTCTACCCTGCCTGTTATGTCTCAAAGGACTGTAATAAATTTGGGAGGCATTGTTTCCCCTTCATGAAGCCATACTGATTTTGTTTGTTTATATTATGCATTACTAAGTGTTCTACTATTACATCACTTAAATTAAACTCTAACATTTTCCTAGCAATAGATGTTAATCTAACTGGCCTACAGTTACCGGTTTTCTGTCACCCTCCCTTTTTGAATCAGGGTGTTATATTGGCAGGTTTTCAATGCTCTGGAAATTTTCTCGAATCTAAGGATTCTTTGAAGATTCGTATCTGTGCATCAACTATCTTTGTAGCACTGATGGTGCTGTACAAACTAACATCTTAAGGTCAATTTCTGAGCCATTTGCTACAGGACATAACTGTACCACTGGCCAGTGGCATACCTTTCTAGCACCACTAAACATGTAGTAGCAATTTTAGTAGAACAACAGTAAAGTCTGTATGGTTTTATATCATGTATGATGGTCTGCATGCTCCTTTATCAAACATTCTGACTAGTTTTTCATCGCCCCGGTTATTGCAAATGAATTGCAATCAATTGCGTTCCGTTTACTTATACTTCAATTTCTGTAGGCTTCCGTCAGTACTTTAAGTAACTATAGAAGTCCAATACAGTATATGCCTTCCACAGGTTATCAGTCTATAGAGAATCTAGGTCCTGCATGAACAAGTCAAGTAACAGTGACTGTTCTTTTCAAAATCCATCCAATTAAATAGAGCAGAAGCAGGTCCAATGTGTCTCTTCATTGAAATATGCTGGGTTTAGATCTTAATATATTGTAAAATGCTGTACATCAGGCCTGCTCGTGTTGCCTTGGTCCATAGAACAATGAGGAAGAGAGAGGTGCTGAAAACCCAGCCTGGAGTAGCCTGTACGTGAACAGGAACAAATATTGGAAGTAAATATAAATTTCAGGAAGAACTGTGCGTGGCTTAAAGGAAATTTGTTACGAAGGAATTAATGCTAACTTCTTTCATCGCTTTCCGATCTGTCTCAAACTCTGTATCCCAGAGACCCTACTTTTCTCTCCCCACAATGTCTCATGACATCAACACAGTAGGGGCTTATTGCACTCACTCAAGGAAGCAAACCTTCCAGACCCATTTCCAATGGGAACAAAACTTTGGCTGTTGATTGTTACCTCTTCATTACTGATTCACAAAAAATGTTCATAAAACAATTGAACCTTACGTAAACTCAAGTATGAAATGGCAAACAATTAGCAATTGTTTTTCTGCCTACCACTGATGGGGCAGTAGCTGCCCTACGAACTCAGAAATCAGGTTATTCTATTATGCTAATAATTTTGACAGCCTACATCCAGTTTCTTTGCCATTTTGAAAAGAACAGTCACTGTTACTTGACTTGTTCATGCAGGACCTAGATTCTCTATAGACTGATAACCTGTGGAAGGCATATACTGTATTGGACTTCTATAGTTACTTAAAGTACTGACGGAAGCCTACAGAAATTGAAGTATAAGTAAACGGAACGCAATTGATTGCAATTCATTTGCAATAACCGGGGCGATGAAAAACTAGTCAGAATGTTTGATAAAGGAGCATGCAGACCATCATACATGATGACTTTTGAAATGATTTTTATCATTATTTCTTAAAAACAACAAACTAACGGCCGTTTCAGTTTTCCAGCATTTGCATTTATCTTATGAGAACAATATGTTTCTTTGTGTAATGTGTTTTACATTTTCATCACATAAGCACCAATCTTCTGTGTAGTTTTCTCCAGCATTGGTGAGACTCTGATTGAGACAGTTTTCACATTCTTGTGTTAACGTGGAGATAATTGGATATTGGAGATAGATTTATAACCCATCTATTCTGCTGTACCAGCTGGGCACTTTGCCATCCAAGTCATAACACGTAACCCTGGCCCTTTTCTTTTCCCTCAGGGGCTTTATTATTGCAGGAACATAGAACAATAGAAATGGTTCAGTTCTATGTATCTTGTGATAGGAATGGACAATGTGTACACAATAGCATTGAAGGTGTATTCTTTAAAGGAAACCTTTAGTTTACAATAAACAATATAATGATACTATCTGCTTGGGTGATGGAGACTCAGGCAGAGCATTTTCTGCAAAAAGAAATGTTTGTTGCTAGGTTCAACATGCAGAGGGACAAAACAAAGAGAAGAAACAATACAAGTCATGCATCTTTATTTTTCCAATAATGACATTATCTTTGAATGATCCACTTTATTGCATTTTGTTTGGTAAGTCCAAAAAGATGCATGAAATATTGCTTATTTCTTTCAAATCACCCCAAAATAATTATAACTACTTACTGCTCTAATTCTCTTGTCTTTAATTATAAAGGTATTATTTGATGTTCTACAGACACTAGCGACATTCTCGTGCCTCTTCAAAGTGAATTGTCTCCGTGTGTGTATTTGCAAGCAGTTTAACTGTAGGGGGCCTCAGAACCAAACCTGATCTTGTCCTCTGTGGAAGCCCACACACACACTACACACACACACACATTGCTCTTAAACCAAAGGATTATGCAAAAAAATGAAAGATGTGCATGTAATTTTCACCGGAACTTTCCAGGTCTCACCAGTAGAATCCCCAAAAAATTGCTTAAAATGGATGCCCACACTGTTTACTCAAGATTTGGGCTCATCAATTGTCAAAGTTGCACTGGGAAATTGGAAGAGCTTGATGGAAATTTTAATCTGCGGTTTTTAATGGCAATCTTCTGCTAGACAATCCTCATCTTTAACATTTTGAATTCATCGCTGACTAAATTTAAATTCCCAATCATTTGAGATGAAATCCAAATTCAAGCTGACATCATGTGTTTCAATTTGTGGTCCATGTAGGAATGAACCTCTGTTCTATGGTGATCTAGAAAGTTTGTACATTGGAAAATCTTTGAAATTAGTTTCAACTTCACTATTGCAAATGTTCAAGGCCCTTTCAAGTCAAAGAAGAAAGCAGGCACATATATGCGATATGCACACTTTTAAATGGCTGTTGCAGTTAAAGAAAAAAGACAATAGTTTTTCCTCTTTCCTGTCCTTAAATCATCACTATGATGATAGCATTCTCTTCTCTGGATCAAAATATTGCAGGATGCAAATGTGAGTTTAGAATCATGATTTCCACTGACCCCCTGTGATGTGAACCATATGCCTTAAAGTACCGAAGAATGCAGGTAGTTTCCATGTAATTAGAATATGAGCTGCTGCTGCAGTTGGTATGTTCTCCTTTCCTGATAGATAAATCCTAATCTTACTTTTACACCTAACAGTGAGCTGAATATGTGCTACCTATATGCCAAGTTGTTATTGTGAGCATATGCAAATCTATTTCAATGTTAGGTGGGCTGAAATAGACAGGACATAGCTGGTTTACAAGTTATGTTTGACACATAGGATGGAATCTTCTATTCTGATGTATAATGTTGAGCGTGGAAATAATGGGCATGAGATAATGGTGACAAGGTAATCAGTTCTTGTGAAGGTGATGAGGTCAACTCCAAACTTATTCTATTCTGTTGCTTAGCTCGGTATTTGGTACAAGTGTTGTATTGGCTGATGTGTTCCTTAATCTCATTGTACATGTTTGGAAAGTAGGAGACATGTCTTTTCTTCCTTGGCTCAGTTCCTTGCTGGCTTGTATTGATGTGCTTCAGCATCTAACCTGAACTCATCTCTTTTCTTTCCTTGTCTTCTAAAGGATTTTATTTCCTTTATAAATGTTGCCGTCTTAGGCTATCTTTTCACCTTTGTACATCCAATACTTTCTTACAACAGCTGGTGTGGCCTTTATGCTTTTAAGCCATCCTTTCATCACTTGGAAAGTTGCATCTTTTTGCATAGTTTTCTTGATTTGAGCAAGATGCTTGTCTTGCAAATTCAATATTGCTGCTGGGTTGATGACTTCTGGAGCATATTGAGCTGTTGCTTCTCTTCAAATCTCAAAGAGTTGACAGCTGGTTCTGCTCCTTGCAGCACATTGGCAATGTACACTTGGTTCCCTATGTGAATGACATGTCCACTTGTGACTTTGCAAATGAAGTTTCATGCTTTGAAGCAAATAGAAGCAGTTTGAGGAAGATACTTTGAAGTGGCTTGTGGTCCGACTCCACTGTCACTTTATGTCTCCCAAACAGGTAATGCTTAACATATTCGCAAACAAAGACAAAAATCTGCGTGGAGTACTGTTCAGTTTGCTTTAATGCCCTGGACTCAAATCTAATTAGTTGTACTTTCTGCATAAGGATAGCTCCAAGTCCTGTATCCCTGGCATCACACTGCAAGGTAACTTCATCATTGACATCATAGTACATCAGCACTGACACTGTCATCACGAGTTCTTTGATTCTGAAGAAAACTGTTTCTTGTTTTATGCCCCACATCCATCACATTTCAGCAGTAAGCTTGTGTTAAGGTTCAAATGCTGTTGAGAAATAAGGTAAGAACTTCACTAAATAGTTCAGAATTTTAACAAGTTGTTGCTTTGCTTTTGTAACTGCTCGCTACTATAACTCTGCTTAGGCACTCACTTTGTCAGGATCTGGGTGTCCTCTTACTGTCAGTTCATGACCTACATAGTTTACTTCAGGCATCTTTTTCTTGTTCAGGTTCACGTAGCGAGCTTCAACAGTTGCAATAGATTCTGATTGTGGTCTGCGGTGGCTTCCTCCATCCAGTCTCCGCATCAGTAGACTAGCAGATCATCCACAATAGTTTCCACTCCAGAAGATCATTGACTATGTCATGCTGTTTACATTGATACACTTCTGGAGCTGAGTTTGTGTCGAATGGCATTTGCATCCATCTGTATTTCCTAGAGGGCATCCGGAATGTAGTTAAAACAAATGTTGGTTTCATCGAACTTCATTTGTCCGTAGTCATTTTTTGCATCAAAGGCAGCAAAGACCTCTGTCTTGGAAAGCTGTTGCAAAATTTCTCTAGTGGTTGGCTTAGAGTTATATGTTCTCTTCATTTTGACTCACCCAAAATTCAAAGTTGCTGGCTTTTTTTTCAGTGACTAGCTCTTTAATAGCTCTCAAACGCCATGCATTTTCAGCAAGGCACAGTTTTCCTTTCTCTCCATACTAGCTAACTTTCTTACAGCTTTGAAAATCTCCACATTTTGATCTATGTCACTCTGGTCCTGTGGTCCGAATCTTCCCAGGTACTGAACGACATGGGAATTGGTGAAGAAGTTGTGGAAATCCCTGTAAGATTGGCAGTGAGGAGCTTCTTGAAGTCCCATTTTCCAGCTAGTATTGAATGACAAGACAAGATTCTTGCCAGTCAGTGGCAAGAGGCCTATTTTCATAAATTGACCTTATTATTTCTCACCTTATTAATATGCCGTTTCCTATTCTGCACCATATAGAAACAAGATGGTGACAATTCCCAGCATAAAAGTCTGACTCCAGTTTGCTGCTTGTTCTTCTGGCTCTTCACATTGGATAGCAGTCAGCAACATCTAAGGGTCAGCTCCATGATACTGTATGACACCATGATACATAAATTTCATACCCGCAGCGTGTGCCAGCAGCCAATATGAAAAATGCACTACATGTGCATCAACCAAAAGCCTCAAAATCTCAATGGATAGTAGGAACTGCAGATGCTGGAGAATCTGAGACAACAAGGTGTAGAGCTGGATGAACACAGCAGGCCAAGCAGCATCAGAGGAGCAGGAAGGCTTACGTTTCGGGTCTATACCCTTCTTCAGAAATGGGGGAGGGGAAGGGGATTCTGAAATAAATAAGGAGAGAGGGGGAGACGGATAGAAGATGAATAGAGGAGAAGATGGGTGGAGAGGAGACAGACAGGTCAAAGAGACGGGGATGGAGCCAGTAAAGGTGAGGGTAGGTGGGGAGGTAGGGAGGGGATAGGTCAGTCCAGGGAGGACGGACATGTCAAGGGGGCGGGATGAGGCCAGTAGGTAGGAGTTGGGGATGGGGCTTGAGGTGGGAGGAGGGGATAGATGGGAGGAAGGACAGGTTAGGGAGGCGGGGACGAGCTGGGCTGGTTTTGGGATGCGGTTGGGGGAGGGGAGATTTTGAAGCTTGTGAAGTCCACATTGATATCATTGGGCTGCAGGGTTCCCAAGCAGAATATGAGTTGCTGTTCCTGCAAACTTTCAGGTGGCATCATTGTGGCACTGCAGGAGGCCCAGGATGGACATGTTGTCTGAGGAATGGGAGGGGGAGTTGAAATGGTCCGCGACTGGGAGGTGCAGTTGCTTAGTGCGAACCGAGCGTAGGTGTTCTGCAAAGCGGTCCCCAAGCCTCCACTTGGTTTCCCCGATGTAGAGGAGGCCACAACGGGAACAGAGGATGTAGTATACCACATTAGCAGACGTGCAGGTGAACATCTGCTTGATGTGGAAAGTCTTCCTGGGGCCTGGGATGGGGGTGAGGGGGGAGGTGTAGGGGCAGGTGTAACACTTGCTGCGGTTGCAGGGAAAAGTGCCAGGTGTGGTGGGGCTGGAGGGGAGTGTGGAGCTGGCAAGGGAGTCACAGAGTGAGTGGTCCCTCCGGAAAGCAGATAAGGGTGGGGAGGGAAAAATGTCTTTGGTGGTGGGGTCGGATTGCAGATGGCGGAAGTGTTGGAGGATGATGCGTTGGATCCGGAGGTTGGTGGGGTGGTACATGAGGATGAGGGGGATTCTGTTTTGGTTGTTATTGCGGGGCGGGGGTGTGAGGTATGAGTTGCGGGAAATGTGGGAGATATGGTCGAGGGTGTTCTTGACCACTGAGGGGGGGAAGTTGTGGTCCTTGAAAAATGAGGACATCTGAGATTTACGTGAGTGGAATGCCTCATCCTGGGAGCAGATGCAGCGGAGGCGAAGGAATTGGGAATAGGGGACGGCATTTTTTCAGGAGGGTGGGTGGGAGGAGGTGTATTCTAGGTAGCTGTGGGAGTCGGTGTGCTTGAAATTGATATCGGTTTTTAGGTGGTTGCCAGAGATGGAGACAGAGAGGTCCAGGAAGGAAAGAGAGGTATTAGAGATGGTCCAGGTGAATTTAAGGTTGGGGTGGAAGGTGTTGGTGAAGTGGATGAACTGTTCGAGCTCCTTGTGGGAGCACGAGGCGGCGCCAATACAGTCATCAATGTAACGGAGGAAGAGGTGGGCTTTAGGTCCAGTGTAGCTACGGAAGAGGGATTGTTCCACGTAACCTACAAAGAGGCAGGCATAGCTTGGGGCCATGCGGGTACCCATGGCCACAAGCCCCACCCCCATCTCCTGCCTACTAATCTCATCCCGCCCCTTGACCTGTCCGTCCTCCCTGGACTGACCTATCTCCTCCCTAACTCCCCACCTACACTTACCTTTACTAGCTCCATCCCCGCCTCTTTGACCGGTCTGTCTCCTCTCCACCTATCTTCTCCTTTATCCATCTTCTATCTGCTTCCCCCTCTCTCCCTATTTATTTCAGAACCCCCTTCCCCTCCCCCATTTCTGAAGAAGGGTCTAGGCCTGAAACGTCAGCCTTCCTGCTCCTCTGATGCTGCTTGGCCTGCTGTGTTCATCCAGCTCTACATCTTGTTATCTCAAAGTCTCAATGGAGTTGTCTTTGGACAGATTAACTGAGATGCTCCTCAATCAGGATTTCGCAGCACAGTAAGTCAAAGGGAGTGTCCAATCTCAGTCCAGCAGTTAGGACACTGTCAGTCAAACACTGAGGACAGTCATGGTCAGGGGACAGTACCACTACAGTGCAGACAGTGGGCCACGGTTAGTGCTGTAGGTCCCATGTAGATAATCCAAGGAGTCGAGATAAGTCAGTTGAGGAGCTGCAAAGAGATCAATCAGGGGTCTTGTCAATTGTCAGTTGTAAAAGTGTACTGCAAATGGAAAATGGTTGCAATGACTCCCAGAGTGGGCAAAGTCTACGCTTTTCTCTGCCTGCATTTGGACTCTACTTGGGAGTGATCTGAGGTTCATCAGGGACAGTTGCATTGATCTGCCACTTTCACAATACAGGTTGAAGCCATGTGGAATCTTTGCATCGTGCATATGAAATGTATATAGTGTGCAACAGTGTGGGGTACAAATGCTGATCACAAGCAATAGAGTGTTACAGTTATACAGCATGGAAATGGATCGTTTGGTCCAACCAGTCCATGCCAACTATGTTCCCAACTAAACTAGTCCCACCTGTGTTTGCTTGGCCCATTTCCCTCAGCACATATCTTATTCATGTACTTATCCAAGTATTTTTTAAATGTTGTAACTGTGCCATATCCATCACTTCCTCTGGAAGTTCATTCCACTCATGAACCACTGACTATGTCAAAAAAAAGCCTCTCTTGTGATTTTTAAATCTTTTCCTCTCACCTTAAAAATATGCCCCCTAGTCTTGAAATCCCCTACCCTAGGGAAAAGACAGCTGCCATTCTCATTGCCAGTACCTCTCATGATTTTATAAACCTCCACAAGGTCATGCCTCAAACTCCTACGCTCCAGTGAAAAAACAAATCCCAGCTTATCAATCTTGACTATGTCATTGGTCTTTGTAGATTTAAGGCAGTCATCTCTGTCAAGCACAAATGATAACAAGTGATACTGAAAGTAGCATCTACTGGCTAAAAAGCAAAGATAATTCAAGATCTCAGGCTGCACAGGAACATGGGACTGATTTCCTCCTACCTTGAACTGCGAATATTCACCAACATTCAACAGTGCCTATCAGAGTTGGGCTGGCGATACAAGGTCTCAGTATCATAAAGTACTTACAATCTGCTTCTGTATTTGTATGACATGTCTTGTGCTGCTTTCAGCAGTTTAAGATACCTGTGATAAAAGTTCCATGTAGAGGTTTTCCATTGCCCACCTGTTAGATTCCTCCATTTTCCACTGTATGCTGAGCTATGCAAAACCATCATTTGTGAGTGATTTGAAAATTAACTGCCCACATTACTAAAATTTTTTTCTCTTTCTTATGTTCCCCATACAGTCTTGTTGGGAGCATGACCAATGGATGCTGCCGCAACACGGGATATTGTTTCTGTTACTGCAATGTAAAGGAGATGCAGGAAAATGGTGGAGGAACAGATGTGTCCTCAAGCTTCACCCTTGGATTCAGCTCCACTGCTCCAACTGACCTCAGTCCAGGCCCCACTCCTCAGGCCTTACCAGGTTTGCTCCTACTGCTAGCATTTACACCCAACTTTACTCTGATCTGCTCCTGCTGCTCCAGCTGACATGTTAGCTTCCACAACTTGCACACAAAGGCACTAACAGCAGTGGTTTAGACCACATGACAATGGCAAGCCTACAATATACTATACACAATTGCATTTGTCTAAACAGTGACCATACATCTTTTCAACAATAGTTTTGGGCTTTTGCTGAATAGATCTGTTTGATATATTTTCAACAACAGAGAATTATGGCATGATTCTATAGTTTCCCAACAAAAAAGCTTCAATTTTAACCATCTCCTCATGAGAGTTCCTCCTATTGTTTCAATGCAACAATCCCTTTTCATATATTAACTGCCTTTGATGCCTGAATGAGATTGCCCAGCTACAACCAGTAAGTACATTTATTGGCATTTGTGTGCTGTTGATTTATGTCCTTTAGGAAATGGATGGAGATTGCCCAACTTTATTTCACTTAGAACTGTTAACAGCCGTCTCAGAATGGAGACTTTCATTCCATCTGTCTAAGCTGATTTCAAATTCACAGAAAACAATAGCATTCTGATCTAGTGAACCATCTATTCCCTAAACTTGTAATAGGTTGCCTTCAGTTGTTTTCATTTTGATTGTGGTTTTGTATTTTGTAACATCTTAATTAAAAAAAACAAAACTAAAACAAATACCCTGTAATTATACCAGTAGACGAGGAAGGGATTATCGCTGGAGAAAAATTCCTAGGGAATCCAATTATGCTAAAGACTGAGAAGTCCCCTAAACTGGGTGGGTTGCCTTCTAGGATATGAAAAGAAATAGCAACAGAGAGTGTGGATGTACTGATAGTAATCATCCAGGAATCCTTAGATTTTGGAGAAGTCCAGAAGATTAGAAAACTGTTAATGTCAACTACCAACTACATATTCAAATAGGGAGAGAGACAAAAACACAGGTAACTATAAATCATTTAGGTTGATATCTGTCATTGGGAATTTGTTAAAGTTTACTGCAAATTATTTAATAGCAGAACATTTAGAAATACAATGTGTTCAAGCAGATTCAGCATGGTTTCACAAAGGGGAAATTTATTACAATTCGTTCAGGAGTGAACAAGCAGGATAGATAAAGAGTAGCCAATAGATGTCATATATTTGGCTTTCCACTGGGCATTCGATAAAGTACCACATGTAAAACTGGTTACTACGATAGAAACCTATGGCATTATGGGTAATATATCAGCATAGATAGAAAATCGGCTAGCTAATAGAAGGATAAGGGGGGTATTATCAGGATGGCAACCTGTAATAAGTAGAGTGCCACAGGGATCAGTGCTGGTCCCACAATCATTAACAACACATACTAATAACACGATTGATAGAAATGAATGTATTATTGTCAAGTTTGCAGAAGACACAAAAATAAGTGGAAAGACAAATGGTGAAGATGGCACATAGAGTTTGCGGAGGATATAGACAGGTTATGCGAGTGGGCAAAAAAAATTGGCAGATGGTATTTGATGTTTGAAAATGTGAGGTTGTGCATTTGGCCTACTTATATGGTCTTATATGGTGTTAAATTCAGAACTAGTTCTACTGACACAATGGTAAAATTTTATCTTCACAGTTAGTTTATGGAGCAAAATACCTGTGGTACATTAAATTGAATTACTCAAATGGGGCAGCCGAATCTTAATTAAATGGAGTAGACCGCAGAAAGTTGTAGCACAGAGGGAATTGGAGATGCCCATGCATGACTCACAAATAAACTGGCATATACGTACAGTAGGTAATAGAGAAAGCAAATGGAATGGTGACCCTAACTCAAAGGGAGTAGAGAATATCTTGTTAAAACTATACAAGACATTAATTAGACCACACTTAGAATACTGTGGAATACAGTTTTGGTCCCTTTATCTATTGGAAGATATACTGACATTGAAAGCGGTCCAAAGAATGATTATTAGGTTGATCCCGGTTATGGAGGAGTTTTCTTATGAGGAGAGGCTGTTTGGTTTGGGTTTGTACTCAATGGATTTTAAAAGAATAAGAGACAACCTTATTAAAATATATAAGATCCTTTCAGTCTTGACAGGTTAGAAGCTGAGCTCAGAGGAGGGGTCACCCATTTAAGACAGAGATAAGAAAGATTTTGTTTGCTTTCAGAGGGTCTGTGGAAGGTTTTATTGCAAAGTGCAGTAGATATTGTGTTTTCAAATATATTCAAGGTTACAATATTAGATTTTTAATCTATAAGGGAATCAAGGGTTATGGGGAAAAGGCAGGAAGGAGAATTATCAGCTGAACCATGACCACAATGAATGTTTGAACATATTTGATGGGCCCGATGACTTACTTATATGGTCTTATATGGTGTTAAATTCAGAACTAGTTCTACCGACACAATGGTAAAGTTTCATCTTCAGTTAGATTACGGAGCAGACATGGTGGGCTGAATGGCCTCTTTTCTGTGCGATATATTTCTTTGGTTCTATGGTTTCCATGATGTGTCCTACTGAGCAGGATTTACAACATCTCTTGTAGTGCTCAAGAAATTAACATTACAGGAGCACGGATATCCAAGAGGGCTGTTGGGCTGAGGAAATTGCAGATATAGGGCAGTGTGCAGCCATGGAAAGATTTGAAAACAAGGATGAGAATTTTAAATATTTTTAAGATGCTAAAGTGATGATAAAGTTACATTGTAATCTGAAGTTATCAATTCTGCTGTTAGAAATGCATAGAAAAAACTGACTGAAATGTGCAGATAACCATTGGCTAAAATTGCATTAGATAACTGGTAACCTTTTAAAGCACTTTGATCATGTTTGAGTTAAATTAATAACTAGCAATAGGTGTTTCAGGGCTTATCACATGCTACAGTACCAATCCTATATAAACGTTAAGTAATAGTCCCAGAGGATCACTTTCTAATTAAAAACAGACAACTGGTGGTGAATTTAATGTGAGGGTCAACATGCCTTGGGCAAGATGTGAGGTTGAAAAGGCAGGAACTTCATAGGAACCTCGGTCAGCACAGGAATTGAACCTGTGGTGTTGGCATCATGCTACATCATAAAGTGGATGTCTAGCCAACTGAACTAATGCCAGGTAGACAAACAGGAGGCTGGAAGAACACAGCAAGCCAGGCAGCATCTGAAGGAAAGGAGCAGTCAATGTTTCGGGTATTTGGCACAGTGACAGCACCCTTCCCCAGGTTAGAAGATTACAGCCTTAAATTTAACTCCAGAGGTTTGAGAATTCAAGCTTACAGCAAAGGATTGCTGCACTATTTAGCGCAGGAAACAGGGATCTGATCTGCTGGCTGGAGAGCTAGTGAGAGCTCCTGTCACCTCCTTCACAAAAGGCCTACAGGTATTAAGCACCTCTCAAGCACTTTAGTAGCTTTCCCTGAGGTTAAGAAACGAAAGAACAGAAATCCCAACCAACAAGAGCAACTAACCTACCCCCGAGGAAATAGTGGCAGCTGCTGACCATTGGCCTAGGGTCAGTGACAGAGCCAAGCCACAGTCGATGCAGGCACGAGGGGGTCATGTGAGTGACAACTGGGGAGGGGGAAGGAGGAAGTGACAGAAGAATGTGGCTTTCAGTGGGACTCCTACCTTTCAATGTGGTCTCACTTGATCAGGCACTGATTTCCTTTGAACTAGGGCACATTACACTCCCACAAGGATCTCAAGATGAAGGATTTTTTTTTTTACCTTCCCACTTTGTAATTTCTGGAACTGCTGTTGATTGAATACTGGCACCAAAATATGAGGCCCTAAAGTGAACATTAAATGTGCATTTAAGGGTCTCAATGGTGATAAGATGGGATGAAGGCTGTCAATGAGCCCTCCTGCTCAATCTGGTTAGAGGTGGGAATGTGCTGGGGTCCGATCCACAACAAAACTTGCCTCTGACAAGGGCATAAAAGTCCACCATTGGCTTTGTTGTCTTTTGGCCGAGACATTAAACTGAAGCTCTGTCTGATCTCTCAGTCAGTTGTAAAAGAAGCCATGAAGAATTTTGAAGAAATCCAATGCACTTATTCTCTGGCTAATATTCATCTCTCAGTTAATATCACTGAAAACAGGGTATTTGACCCAAATCACATTGCTGTTTGTGGGATAACAAGATGTAGAACTGGATGAATACAGCAGGCCAAGCAGCATCAGAGGAGCAGGAAAGCTGATGTTTCAGGTCTAGACCCTTCTTCAGAAATAGGGGAGGGAAAGGGGGATCTGAAATAAATAGAGAAGGGGCGGAGGTGGATGGTAGATGGATAAAGGAGAAGATAGGTGGTGAGGAGACAGACAGGTCAAAGAGGCAGGGATGGAGCCAGTAAAGGTGAGTGTAGATGAGGAGTTAGGGAGGAGATAGGTCAGTCCAGGGAGGACGGACATGTCAAGGGGGCAGGATGAGGCTAGTAGGTAGGAGATGGGGGTGGGGCTTGAGGTGGGAGGAGGGGATGGTGGGAGAAAGGACGGACAGGTTAGGGAAGCTAGGCTGGTTTCGGGATGCGGTAGGGGGAGGGGAGATTTTGAAGCTTGTGAAGTCCACATTGATACCATTGGGCTGCAGGGTTCCCAAGTGAAATATGAGATGCTGTTCTTGCAACCTTCAGGTGGCATCGTTGTGGAACTGCAGGAGGCCCAGGATGGACATGTCATCCAAGGAGTTGGACGGGGAGTTGAAATGGTTTGTGACTGGGAGGTGCAGTTTTTTGTCATTAACCGAGTGTATGTGTTCTGCATGTGGTATACTGTATCCGCTGTTCCCAATGTGGCCTCCTCGACATTGAGGAAACCAAGCGGAGGCTTGGGGACCACTTTGCGGAACACCTATGCTCGGTTCGCGACAAATGACTGCACCTCCCAGTCGCGAACCATTTCAACTCCCCGTCCCACTGCTTGGACGACATGTCCATCCTGGGCCTCCTGCAGTGCAACAATGATTCTACCTGAAGATTGCAGGATTAGTAACTCATATTTCGCTTGGGAACCCTGCAGCCCAATGGTATCAATGTGGACTTCACAAGCTTCAAAATCTCCCCTCCCTCGACCGAATCCCAAAACCAGTACAACTCGTCCCCGCCCTCCCTAACCTGTCCTTCCTCCCATCTATCCCCTCCTCCCACCTCAAGCCTCTCCCCATCACCTATCTACTAGCCTCATCCCGCCTCCTTGACCTGTCCGTCCTCCCTGGACTGACCTATCCCCTCCCTACCTCCCCACCTACACTCACCTTTACTGGCTCCATCCCTGCCTCTTTGACCAGTCTGTCTCCTCTCCACCTATCTTTTCCTCTATCCATCTTCTATCCACCTCCCCCTCTCTCCCTATTTATTTCAGAATCCCCTTTCCCTCCCCTATTTCTGAAGAAGAGTCTAGGCCCGAAACGTCAGCCTTCCTGCTCCTCTGATGCTGCTTGGCCTGCTGTGTTCATCCAGCTCTACACCTTGTTATCTCAGATTTTCCAGCAATGGCAGTTCCTACTATCTCTGGTTGTGGGAATTTGTTTTGCCCTCTGGCTGCCGCATTTCCGAGAATACAAATGACTGCATTTTAAAAGTACTTTACTGGCTGCAATCTGCTTTGAAGCATCCTGCAGTTGTGAAGGGTACTATATGAGATAAAGTTTTCTCTTTTTAACCTTGGCTAGACAATAAAACATAGGAAGGAGGCTTGTGACAGCTGAACAGACAATTCAAAAAGTAACAGGACAGTTTGAGACATTGCTTTGCAGATTTGGAATAACATTATATTTGAGGGAAATGTATGCAAATAAGGAAATCAAGAAAGACTGATTGAGTATTATTACCTGGAAATTATTGTATGTGAACTGCTTATGCTAGTAGAGGGAAATGGAAAGTTGCGTCAGTCTGATCTTTCTTTCTTCAAACTCCTGAATGCAGGTTAAAATCCTGCATTGCTGACATAGTGCACTCTCACACAGAATGTGTGAAACATCATCACCAATTTAAATCTATTAATCAGCACTGTTTACTGATGAAGTCTATACTTTTTCAGCTTCAAGCACCAAGCATGCAGTGATCATATGCTGCACACTCTGTCACTTGATTGTTTCAGCTTCTGTCTTTGTTTCTTTTCTTCTCTCCTGTATTATATAAGCTATGGGAATTCTTTTCCCTGGTCCCCTTTCACTTGATTTAATTGAAAAGGATAGAATGGAATAAAGAAGAGATGCCAGGGACATCAGTTGGCACCATCTGCTTGCAGTTGCCAGTATGTCACCAACCATATCTATAGGTCCACACAATCATTGAGTATTAAAGCTTTAATAGCTTGTGGTTAATAGGGAGGCAGTTACAGAGCTGGACCATCTGTTTCAAAGAATCAACCACCACTATAGTGGCAGCACTGCTATTAGTCAAGGTGATTATGACCTTCAGTTTTTATGTTTCTGGCTCCTTTTAGGTTAAGCTGGGAAATATACACACTATCAACAAATTTGTCACCATAGGTGATTCGGCAAAATGACTGATGCTTTATTAAACAGGGGAAAACTCTTTTTCCATTGACCAACAGCCAAAGTCCACTGACTAATTTCAACAACCTGGTAGATTCCAGAAACACAGTGGGTCATAGATAGCACATATGTGCCCATTTGGCTGGCAAAACACATAATGTCCTGCTTGAAGGAAATGTTTTACTCTGTTAATGTATAACAGGTCAATGATAAGCAACACTATTTTGTACAGGATTCATACACACTTTACAGACATCACTTGCATGCTGTTTTCATTTTCATAGGTATACTTCATGGAACAAGATGCACATAAAGATTACTTGAAGACCTATACTCGAAATTTCAGCCCAATGATGTTGTATGAAGTAATGGTTCTGAAAGGTTTAATGTTGGAGACTGTATTAGGCCTCACCGAGCTTGATGACAATCTTTAGTGCAGTCTTTGGTAAAGAATCAATGAATCAGCTCTATATTCCAAAGGGGTCAAATGTGTCATAGTTTTTATAATTGTATCTATTTAGACAATGTAATGTGTAATAATGGTAGCGTGCAATAAATCACATCTTGTGGTTAAAACGTGTGCCTCTTTTTGTTAAGATTTATGAGTGGTTTCATCCTCTACCACTATTAACAGAACAGGCCCTTAGACACAATAGAGAAGTTGGTAGAGAAGGTGTCAAAGAAAAATCAGGCAACGTGCCTTAATGACTACCGCCTGGTAGATCTGACATCCATCATTATGAAGTGCTTCAAAAGGTTAGTAATGTCACACATCAACTCCAGCCTCCCAGATTGTCTTGCTCCACTACAGTTCACCTACCGTCACAATCAGTCCATGGCAGATGCCATATCCTTGGCCCTACACTCACCCTGGAACATGGGGATAACAATGCCACCTGTGTCAGACTCCTATTTATTGACAACAATTCTGCTTTCAACACTATAATTCCAACAAAACTCATCTCCAAACTCTGAGACCAAGGACTGCTCCCTCCTCTGCAACTGGATCCTTGATTTCTGAACCTGCAGACCGCAATCAGTAAGGATAGGCAACAACACCTCCTCCACAATAATCCTCAAGACTGGTGGCCTGCAAGGCTATGTACTCAGCCTCTGACCATACACCTTATACACGCATGACTATGTGACCAAATTCAGCACCAACTCCATTTACAAATTTGCTGATGAAACCACTGTAGTGGGGTCGAATTTCAAACAATGATGAGACAGATTATAGGAAAAAAGATAGACAGCTCAGTGTTATTGCATAAAGACAACAATCTCTCCCTCAATGTCAGCAAAATGAAGGAGCTGGTCATTCACTTCAGTAGGCGAAGTGGAGGACATGCCCCTGTGTGTATCAATGGTGCTGAGGTGGAGGTGGTCAAGATCTTCAAGTTTCTAGGAATAAAAACAATCTGGTCCATCCATGTTGATGCTACAGTCAAGAAAACACACCAGCGCCTCAATGTCCTCAGAAGGCTAAGGAAATTCAGCATGTCCACAATGACTTTTACCAATTTTTATAGATGCACCATAGAAAGCATCCTATCCGGATGCATCACAGCTTAGTATCTGATCTAGCAACTGATCTGCCCAAGACTGCAAGAAATTACAGAGAGTTGTGAAAGCAGCCCATGTATCATGAAAACCAGCCTTCCTTCCATTGACTCCGTCTACATATCCCACAGTCTTACAAAGTAGCCAACGTAATCAAAGACTCCTTCCACATCAGTTATAATCTCTTCCACTCTCTTTCATGGGGCAGAAGATTAAAAGTTTGAAAACACATGCCAACAGATTTAAGGACAGCTTATTGCCTGCTGTTATTGGACTTAAGAATGGACCCCTCATATATTGCAATTCAATACAGATAAGTGTGAGGTGTTGCATTTTGGAAAGTCAAAGCAAGGTAGGACTTATACAGTAAATGGTAAGGTCCTGAGGAGAGTTGTAGAACAGAGGGACCTAGAAGTACAAGTACATAGTTTGTTGAAAGTGGTGTTACAGGGGGAGAGGGTGGTGAAGAAGGCATTTAGCATGTTGGTCTTCATTCGCCGAGGCATTGAGTAAAGGAGTTGGGATGTTATGTTACAGTTGTATAAGTCGTTGGTGAGGCCGTACTTAGAGTATTGCGTACACTAAGACAGAGATAAATTGATGTAAATTGTGCTTTCCTCATGGTGAAATTAGAGGTAGCCCCCAGCTTGTGTGTCATCTACTCCTGAAGTACACGAAGTGCAATTTGGTGAGTTTGTGGAGTCTGTACAATGATGTTGGGAGCATATAGGAATTAATGGCTTTGTGAAATTCTTTTAAAATTCCAAAGTGACAAACTGACCCAGATTTTCCAGTCTCCAGATCAACAGAGAACATGACCCAAAATGTATGTCAGAAATTGTGCAAGTCCTGACATGCTGACCTTTGCGGGAACTGCCTGGGATGTTTGTACATTGGAAGGCAATTTATCAGCTTTCTGGGATCTTTTTACAAAGATCTACAACTTCAGACAGTTCTGACTTTCTCAACTGGATAGTTACACAGGAAATACTAGGTAGAAAAATCCTATTCTAATTCCCAGGTAACTGGGTTCAATAAGGCAGCTCACCACCACCTCCTCAAAGCTAAACAGGGACAGACAATAAAAATGCTGGCCAGCCAGAGACGCCCACATCCCACAAATGGATTAAAAAACAAATAACCTCATCTGCAAATCACCCACACAGACCATCACTAAGTATCCTCTCAATCTTCCGACTGTCCTTCTGACCTCTCAACACAACCTGAATAATCCCTGAAACTCCAACTCAGCACTCCAATACCCTGGCTACACCCCAAGCCGAACTGACTACCTCCTGCTGGTCATTTCTCCAAGCACCTGTCTATCCCACTGACACTACCTGACTAGTTCCAAGCTCCTGACTATATGTTCTGACCTGATCTGACTAGTATGTGACTGGCAACCCCTCCCAATCTGACAACCCCCAACCCAGGCCCACTTACACACTCATCCACCTAACACCTCATGCACCTCATCCAATGATGAATCGGTCCTATTATTCTCCTGCCACTGTACTCACTGACTGCCCTATCCATCTTCCATTCGATCATTCATTCAAAAAATCAGTCATCCATACACTGTTTCATGATCATTCACGCTGAATGTTTAAACTTACCTTACAGCAACTAGTATTATAAAGACTGACATGGTTTGTCTGCCCTCCACCTCCACACCCGCCCTCCACCTCCACACCCACCCCCCACCCCCCACCACCACCACGCTCCGGTGCTGCAATGGAGCTCTTTGTGGAACTGTGTGCTTCACTTTTCTGAAGAAGCCAGTCTTGGAAGACATGGCCAGAAATGTGAAGCATTGAGGCACAGAAAGTAAGAGTGGAACCAAAATCCAATGGTGATTGCTAATTCATAGAAGACTGTGTTTTGTGCAGCAATACTGATAAGTATTCAAATGGCTTTCTGAGTACTTTTGATAGGCAGCTATAAAAGAGCAATAATTTATCAGGAAACATCTTGTGATGTGCAATGTTGGGACAGCTAATTGGCCACAGTTGCCTTAACATGGCATGTTTCTTTAGCTGTGACATCTTTTATATTTTTATGTAGCAATCTGGGTGTCACTGCTGGCATGTACCATGTTAGCTACTTCATGCCAGCTTGCCATACGATTGTTTCAGTAGATGGCACTTAAACTTATCAAAAATATGAGCCATTTTACTTCCTCATTTCTAAAGCCTTATCTCTGTCATAACATCAGTTGATTTAACATAGCCTGCTAAAAAAAAATGCTCTTAAGTTCAGATATTTTGCAGCTTCAATTTATTCCTCTTAATGCCAATAAGAAGGTAACCATTTAAATAGCAGCTAGACCACTCTAACTTAGACTTTTTATAAAAGGTCCGTTAGGGACCCACTGGATAGGGGCAGAACAAACAGAACAAACATACTTTCAAATCCCAATAATCAAGAATAAATGGACATGTGAGTACAAACACAGAAAAGATCCATGCAATACCATTTTTTCGCTGAATTGTACAGAAAGGTGCTTCCCAGTTTTTTGTATTGAATAATTTTCCAGGCATTTATGAATTTATCATTTTGTTGGACAGAAGGAATCTGTAATTGGTATTAGAATTGTTTGAAACAGACTTGAGAATGGAAAGATGGTGAGACGCTGAGAGAATAAGAGTTTCAACTTTAAAAAGCTAGAGGTAAGTGTAACACAATTTTCAAATAAAATAGCCTGACATTGATAGAATTGGTCATTTTGCTCTGAAATGGATTCCTGCGTGCCATCATTCTAGATGGACAACAAAAAGTGTTGAGCTGGTGTGTTTTAATATGAAACATTCAGAAAGGAACTATCAAATACAACACGGCTAAATTCTGAATTGGACACAAATGTTAAACGGAATAGGCGTATCAAAAAAATTATTGCACAATCACAAAATTGGGCCTCAGACTCCATTTCAGTAACTTTAGGCAGGTATTAGAGTCAGTAATGTCTCTACTTACCTCATAATTTATCAATTTCTAGCCACCTAAGTATTTGGGAGACTCTTCAATAAATGCCAAGGTGGGGGAAAAGGTGGCAGATAGTGGAAGACAGGTTAATTGAACCGAGATGGCAGTATGTGCTGTGAAACTGTGAAGAACATTCTTACTCATCTGTCCCTGGCTAAAGCTTAAAAACAAAATGAAAACTTGCATTTTCAGTGACAATTGGTTTATAAGCCACATCTAAACCAAAAAGAAATGACATAGCATCTGCTCTGCTCCAATCAACCCAATTTCTCGAAGGAGTCTTAAAACAGGCATTAGTCCCACAATTAGCACATAAAACCACTCTAATGCTTGTTTTATATGCAACAGCCCTGACCACCTGGAAATCAACTGAGACCAATATAATGTCAGACGTCTGTCAGATGGCCTTAGGTTGCAGGGAATAGCCCTGCAAATTTAGTAAGCTTTGTCCTCTTTTTCTATCATAAATGTAAAAAGCCAATTTCTACCTCGATGTTCATGGCAAAATATCCATCATGGTTAAATTTTTCTGAATAATCAGAATTTGCTTACATAGAGTCATAGAGATATTGAGCTGTACAGCATGGAAACAGACCCTTCAGTCCAACTTGTCCCTGCCAACCAGATATCCTATATAAATCCAGTCCCATTTGCCAGCATTTGGCCTATGTCCCTCTAAACCCTTCCTATTCATATACCCATCCAGATTCCTTTTAAATATTGTAATTGTTCCGGCCTCCACCACTTCCTCCGGCAGCTTATTCCATGCACGCACCATCCTCTACGTGAAAAAGTTGCCCCTTAGGTCCCTTTTATACCTTTCCCCTCTCACTTTAAACCAATGGCCTTCAGTTTTTGACTCCCCTACCTGGGGAAAAGAGTTTGCTCATTTACCCTATCCATGCCCCTCATGATTTTATAAACCTCTACAAGGTCACCCCTCAGCCTCTGACATTGCAGGGAAAATAGCCCCAGCCTATTCAGCCTCTCCCTGTAGCTCAAACCCTCCAACCCTGGCAAAATCCTCATAAATCTTTTCTGAACCCTTTCAAGTTTCACAACATCCTTCCTATGGCAGGGAGACCAGAATTGCACGCAATACTCCAAAAGTGGCCAAACCAACGTCCTGTATAGCCACACCAAGACCTCTCAACTCCTACACTCAATGCACTGACCAATAAAGGCAAATATACCAAATGCCTTCTTCACTATCTTATCTACCTAGATCTCCACTTTCAACGAACTTTGAACCTTCACTCCAAGCTCTCTTTGTTCAACAATGCTCCCCAGGACCTTACCATCAGGTGTGTAAGTCCTGCCCTGATTTGCCTTTCCAAAATGCAGTGTGTCACATTTATGTAAATTAAACTCCATCTGCCACTCCTTGGCATTGGCTCATCTGATCAAGATCCCATTGTGCTCTGAGGTAACCTTCTTCACTGTCTACGACACCTTCAATTTTCATGTCGTCTGCAAATTTACTAACCATACCTCCTATGTTCACATCCAAATCATTTATATAAATGACGAAAAGCAGTGGACCCAGCACCGATCTTTGTGGCACACCGTTGATCACAGGCCTCCAGTCTGAAAAGCGACCTTCCACCACCACTCTCTGTCTTTTACCTTTGAGCCAGTTTTGTATCCAAATGGCTAATTCTCCCTGTATTCCATGCGATCGAACCTTGCTAACCTGTTTACCATGAGGAACACCTTACTGAAGTCAATATAGATCACATTCACCATCACATCCATCTTCTGAGAAAAAAAAGGGTAGAAGAAAAAGAAAATTCTCCTTTTATGAATTCTTCAACTTAGATGACTGTGTTCTAACATTGTGAGGAAGAATGGTATCTGGTCAAACATCATTGAATAGGATCTGAAAAACGCAACATGTCTATTTGCCGGTCATAACGCACATACATGTGAGGACACCGGAAAGATGTGAATTGTGGTGATTGCCTTTTGCAATCCCTAACATCGACACACTTTTTGAGAGGATACAGAAGAAAGAAGAATAAATTCCATTCTGCTACTGTTACAATCATTTATTTGTCTAGTTGAGATATAATTTCTGCCGTTATTTACTTGATGCCTTGGGAGGAAAAGGCCAGAGGATTTTGTCATTAACTATTGGTCACACAATCCATTCAACCATGAACTATACTTTCTTAAGCATTTTAACTTTTTTCATAGATGTTTGTTAAGTAAACCTTCATAAATGCAGCTGTTATATTGCAATTTACAACACTATTAAAAGGCAAACTATTTCTTAATGAATACCTGTTATGTATGGTACTTGAAGCAGATGAATATTAAGTCAGGATTAAACTGAATCTATGTCAAATGTTGGTCACCCTGCATTGTCAGTTTGTCAGCAATGCATTCATCTTGGCTATGTGAATTGTAGTGTGTTTTACTATACGCTGATAAATTGCTCAAATGACTCATCATTTTCCCACATTTGTTTGCGAACACCAACGAAACATTCCTTTATTCATCCTGACGATTCTGTATATTATGAGTACAAAACATTGAATCTGACTAGCGATCACATAGACCATGTTAGCAATAATTTGGAGGTATCAGGAGTCAGCAAGAAGTAGCGCACAAGGATACCTTTAATTTAGCAAAATACCTGTTGAGAGAAGCTGTTTGTAAAAGCATTCAATAAAATGGACTCGAATGTCAAATTCTAGAATGTACAAAAAGCATTTGAATTAGATAATAGTTGTAGCACCTATAAATCAAAACTAAAGCAAGTTTTAAAAAGTTGCACTTTCATTTATTAAGGGTATGTTGCAAAATATTTATAATTAAAGTCTTCCCTAAATTCTTATCAACAATCATTAGCCTTGTCATAATTTGTTCTCACCGTTTTTTTTAGCATTTTTCACAATTTTCCTGAAATAGTGAGTACCAAAATTAAGAGTAATTTGAGATGGAAAAATAATTTTTCCAATATGGCAAGCCTTTTGGAATGTTGAAAATGTGTCTTTGAAATATTTCTTGTGCAACATTTTAACAATTTGTTCATGAGATGAAGGTGCTGCTAGCTTGGCCAGCAATTATTGACAATCCATAACTGCCCTGGAGAAAGTTATGGTGAGCAACTATATTGAGCCACTGCAGTTCTTAGGGTGTAAGAACATCCATAGTGCTATTAGGAAGGAATTTCTAAGATTTTGGCTCACTGTCAGTGAAGGAACAGTGTTATATTTCCTAGTTATGATGCTGTGTGACTCGGAGGGCAACCTGCAGGAAATGGAGTTGCCATGTTTCTCCTGCCCTTATCTTTATAGATTGTCGATGTCACAGCTTTTGAAAGTGTTCAGGAGCCTTGGTGATTTCCTATAGTGCTTCTTGTAGATATACACACTGCTACCATTGTGCATTGGTGCTGAGGGGACTGATTGTTGGAAGTGGTGAATGAGATGCCAAACAGAAATTCTGTTTTGCCCAGGAAAGTGTGGAGCTTCCCAAGTGTGTTTGGAGCTGCACCAACCAGGTAAATGAGAAGTATTTGTGTATTGTAAATGGTAGACAGGTATAGGGAAGACACAAGGGTGAATTCCTAGCATTGTTCTTGGCTTGACTTTCTCTTGATTGTTTGGCAGGTCCAGTTCAGTGTCTGATCAATGGTATTGTCTAGGATATTAATGATAGACAGTTCAGTAATGGCAATGTCATTGATTGTCAAGGGCCGATGGTTAAATTATTTCATGTTGGAAATGATCAATGACTGACACTTATGTGGCACAAATGTTGCTTGCCACTTCAGTTTATTTTAGTTTTAATCTTAAATCTGTACAGAGCGGATATTCTGAGGAGTGGCAATTACTCACAGATTACCATTTTAATCTGTTTTTAAGCCATGAGAGAGGTCCACATTTCTGACAAGAGATTCTGATCAGGGCTTCTTCAGAAATGTTGAACCATACTTCCAGTCTGACAGGTCTTTGGTAGAATAAAATAGTCAGGGGAAGGCAAACCACGCCACCGTTCTCACAGCAGTCAGCTGCCATATTTTGAAACTTAAAGATCCAGCATCACAGACAGTCATGTTCGTAGGCACTCTGACAACTGCAGTAATTACGTAAGATAAGGCTGAGGTTAGGGTACTG
Organism: Rhincodon typus; assembly: GCF_021869965.1. Taxonomy (NCBI): domain Eukaryota; kingdom Metazoa; phylum Chordata; class Chondrichthyes; order Orectolobiformes; family Rhincodontidae; genus Rhincodon; species Rhincodon typus. Next base: position 41,260,088 of record NC_063350.1, on the reverse strand, counting down.
GGAGGATAGAGTGCCAGACTGATTGGAGGATTGCATGCCAAGTAACTAAGATGCTGAGCAGGTAGGTAGCTAAGTGAGTAATGGGTAGGATGCAAGATGAGTTGACAGCCAAGTGGGTATAGGGTTACATGCCATAGAATTGGTGTCAGGTATGTAAGGTGGGGGTAGGGTACCAGGTAATTAAGCTGCTAGATGCAAGTTGGCAAAAGGGCCATGTAAGTGTAGGAGTGTTTATGGTAGGTTATGGTTGATGGTAGGTATTGTATCCTCAGGGGAAGTGATGTATTGGGTCCTGATGTAAAGGATGTCTAGCTGTCCAGTCTGGCAGTAATGTTGAGATGTTAGTTCCGGAGAGAGGGAAATGGGTGTTCCAGTCTTGTAGGAAGGGGATCTGTTCTGGGATGGAGAAAGTGGGTGGTTTGGGGGTGGACAGTTTTGGGTCTAGAATGGAGGGATTAGTGGTCTGGGTTGTGGTACAGTTCCATAAACTATTAAAAGAGGCAGTGTGAGATCCATATCATGTACTGTGAATATTTCTCATATTTTCTGAAGTGAATTATGAAGCTTTAACATTTCAGTTGGCGTTTTCTCCATATAATATCGAGCCAGAACAGCACGATTATCAGTTCTCAAAATCAATTTGCCCCATACCACATATTTTTCATTGTCGAAATCTTTCAAAATGTAAGTAAACTATTAAATATGTTGACAAAGTAGTATACAAATCTGGCAAATGAAGAAATTGGATGTGTGGCTGTTAAGGTACCTGTCAAGATATAATAAAGAGATCCTACAACCAACAGACCAGATCGAACTTTTGCAGTCCTGCCACATATAGTTATGAATCTTGCTGGGTAATTAATCAACTAACACGGGAAGGATGCTTGATAAGTATCCCTATTCTCAATGATGGGGGAGCCCAGCACAAATCATTCCACAGACAAAGCTGAAGTATTTGCCTCCATCTTCAGTCCAAAGTACTGTACCAAATGGATGATATACTTCAGCCTCCTCTGGAGGCCTACAGCATCACAAATACTGGTCTTTAGCCAATTTGATGTACTCCATGTGGTGTCAACAGCTGAAGGCATTGGATTCTACAAATAGTGTGGACCTGACAGCAATCTGGTAAATAATATTGAAGACTTTTCTCCAGAACCAGCCAAGTTGTTCTCATACAGCTATCAACAGTGGCATTTACCCAACAATATAGAAACCTGGGCAGAATCATAGAATCCCTAGAGTACAGAAAAGGCTATTCAGCATATGCTGTCTCTACCTTATCTGAGGGGGGCACTGTGTAGAAGTGGCCAAGATTGACGGTGATTAAATCAACCATTGCACTGAGTAGTTCACTTTCATTTGTGACTGTGTTTTCTTTTGTTTATGCATTGGGCCACACTGCAGCTGTGTCAGCTTCCATTCTTTCATGGAAAATCCAGAGGAGAGGGAAGGACTGGTGGAGGGAAACAATGGTTTTTGAACAGCAATATTGCGTCCACTTAGGACACTGTAACATTGGAACTGTTCAAAACTGAGTCATTAATGAAGGCGATTTCACTGCAGAGCAAAATGAATAGCAGAGCATGAAGTCATACTAGATGAGTACCACTCATGTGAAATAGGCCTTGATCAGATGCACACCGGTGCCAACACCATCCTGATGACAACTTTAACTCCTGAGAGCGTCATGGTCACTTCCTGCAACACATGGGCAGTTATTTGCTCTGCATCCACATTTTCATCTTAAACCTCCAATGAACTGTGTATATCTTGTCTTTCACCCTCTTCAAAGACAAACCTCTTTCCAGGGCTATGTTTGGAGAGGGCAGCAGGCATAACATTATACAAAACCCTTGCAGGACGATACTGCAGCGTGCCACCCAACTAGTCCAGATATGGAGTAACAAGGTGTAGAGCTGGATGAACACAGCAGGCGAAGCAGCATCAGGGGAGCAGGAAAGCTGACGTTTCGGGTCTGGACCCTTCTTCAGAAAGTCAGTTCTGAAGACGGGTCCAGACCTGAAATGTCAGCTTTCCTGCTCCTCTGATGCTGCTTGGCCTGCTGTGTTCATCCAGCTCTACACCTTGTTATCTCAGATTCTCCAGCATCTGCAGTTCCTACTATCTCTCAGTCCAGATATGGAATTGCATTTACAGAAGTCTTATGACCTGCTCAGTTGGAGTTCTAATGAACAGATGGCTTTGGTTAGAGCATCTCTGCGACCCTGTCTTGGGTCATGTAAATGCGTGAGAAATCATCTCTTCAAGAGTTATCCCTTGTCCCCGAGGAGCGTTGTAAGTGCAGTGACACCTTGGACTGCCAGAGGATAAGGCATCATGGCAGCTGTCAGAATAACAAACTCCTCCTCTCTGAGATCTTCATGCCCAGGGCTACAACCTGTTCCTCTGAATGTTGAGGCTCATTACTACTCAATGCTTTCTCCACCCATCTTAATTCCATGTCCAACAGTTGTATTGTTTTCAGTCTGTTGCATTTGGTGCTTAGCATACCTCAAGTATATGACCCATATGATCCCTGGAAGTTTAAAAACCATTCAATTGACAGATCATGCACAGTACTTGCTCCAATAACTCTACTTAACTGAATGCAACAATGTGTCAATGGATGAGTGCCCCTTTCAGCTTCACCTCCTTTTAAAATCCTTTTTTTTGAATAGCACGATCCATGACTGGATCTCCACTGTGTTATCACCTCCTTCTACTTGATCTGTTCAGATTCAAGATGGATATTATGCCTTCCCACAGAAATTGGAGACTAATTAACAAGGTAATCTGAAACAAACTCATCGACAGGCTAAGTGTGGCATTGTTCTGAATCAGGCAGGTTGCTGTACCCCAACTTCTTTCATGTTCACTAAAATTGCACCAGGAAATCTGCACAATGACCAGCATCGGGGTAATTCCGCCTCAGTTCCCACCCCAGTTTACCACCAAAATTGTGTCCATGATCACCAAAAGAAGGAAATGCATTCATTCAATTTCGGCTAAGGTCTGGGCAATTTGTGAGTCTGACAGAGGCTACCACCCTCTTCATGACATTAGATTAATCTCTCAAGTGATTGCTACAGCAAAATCCATCTAGTTATTCAGGAGGCAGCTGCTACAGCTGAAGAATTTGCATGAAGTAACTTTATGTTGGTTCAGTTCACTCAACCCCTTCTTCTGGAAAATTAAAATATGGTTCAGTAGAATCAAGATATGGTTCAGGTCACCAGAGCAAAATCAAAGCTTGGCCCTGCAGAACAAACAGCTGGTGTGGTTAAATCAAGACAGGATAGAAAGGATTCAACAAATGGCTGAGCATGTTTGAATATACCGCATATATTACAAACTCTGATTATCATTTACAGTGATATAAGATTGTAGAGGCTCTAATGGGAATGAAGGATAAATTCCATGTTATACCAATAATCTTAACCTTCATTATTGGGATGGAAGTGTTTCCCATTAGATATTTACTGTTAGGTGCAGGAAACAGCAACCAAAATAAAGAAATTATTTTTACCTCAAATGATATTCTTGTCACCACAGTTTCAAAACACTTAAAAAGTTTTAAGCTTTCTTTTACTTTTTTCATCTTATTAATACATTGCGATTAGAAAACTTAAAACAATAGTGGATTTTATATTTCAGTACATAGAAAGAGTAACAACACGCACAGGTAACATAAAAAAAGTTGAAACTTGCTCAGTAATGACTCATTGTGAAATAAATTGGAGAACTGTGATGTTGGGAAAGCTTTTATTGAAGAGTGGAAAGGTGAAAAATTATATATATAATCTAAAAAGAATAGAATAATTCAGTTTTAAAAATTTATTAGATTTGATGGCGATTCATTTTGGAGGATTCTGCTTGGCTGTGAAATGTGTTAAAAATGATAAATATACTATTAGGTTTAGTTTGAAAATCTTGATTATCTTCTAAGGGAGCTGCAGTTGAAATCAAAAGGATTCCATGCGTTGATTGAAAATTTCAGCAAACATTAAAGATCAGTGCATTATTCCCAGTGCAATGATAAGAAGAAAAGCAGAAGTTTGAGTCCAGTACAGGGAACATCTGACATTTGACTTCCCAAATGTTCAGCTGGTCAGGTGAAAGACTTTTAAAATACATACAGTTAGGTGATCTGGCAGCAACATTAGGACATGATTCGACTTAAACAATTAAAAATCTTGAGTTCCAGTGTTGGCATATTGTGCAAGTACATGTGATAACTTGTCCTCTGAGTAATAATTTTTGATTGAAACTATAATGTTATAATTTTGAACATCAGTGACGCAAGAGAGATGCGGGTTTAATATAATTACTGTATTCTTTAAGGCACTTGTTTATTCACTTAAGTCAACCATTGCGTATTCATTGAACAGAATTTTGCAACAGCCCCACTAACCTTCTTTGTGAGGAAAATGGGCTTTTATTTCTCTGGCTGGAGCGAGAGTGCAAATCCTGTCGACAATTTATAATGAGGTATTGGGTTATATTCTAAATGGTAGACTTGCTGTCAGCCATTCAGTGATGGTCTTAGAGTAAAAACTGATTCATCATTAATTAACCTTCACATTCTATGTAGATTTCCTCATCAAGATGCAGTTAATTAAACTAAGGTCATTTCAAGGACTGACAAGGCTGATGAAAAAACAGCAATGTTCAGAAACAAATTTCTGCCAGGGAAACAGGAAGTTTGACAGTCTCTGCCTCGTGATTGATAATAGCATCAGCTTAAAATCTAGCCCTCAAGGAATATGACAGCAGCTAGGAGTGGGATTGCAATTACAATAATATGGCAGGTATTGGATGGATTATAGTGTACACAATGTTAAAACGTCTTGCTGTCATGAATTCAAGCACCTCTTACTCAAAGCTTTATAGGCCAATATATCTGCTTCAACTGAATCATTACCTTTCATGGCATGACTATTTATTTTATATACAATAATGCCAAAACATAGTGTTTCTTTGGTCTTAATAAGTGAGTAATCACTTTTCTGTGAACTGCATAGGCAATATTTTCAAAAGTTGCAAAAATAAATCATTAGAATGTTCCTTCAAAATGGCTAGTCCTAGCAAAGTTCTGCTCAGCTTTCTTTTTTTTGGGGTGGGGAGATTTATTTTACAGGCTGTGGCTATTCACCATTGGAGAAGTTTATTATTACATTGGAAGTAAATTTATTGCTGACTGCTGTGATCATGTAGTTTCCTTTCTAACGGTCCAATTTAATATGGGAAATCTGGGTAACCAAGAGCCTAATTCAGTGACAATAGTGACCCAAACGTAGAAATTAAATGTACAATTCCTTTCTCGCATTGACTTTATAGAAATGATATTTGTGAAAATTATACCATAAAATGCTGTAATAAAAATATATTTTGTTTCTCTAACCATCCATAAACTCTTTGACTCCAACTTTACTGTTTTAAAAGACTTTAACTCGGCACACCAGAAAAACTTTTCCTTTCACTTTTGATGCTGGTCCTTGTCAGCATTGTGATGTAGCTGTCATTCACAAAATTCAGCCCCAGCATAGTTGCCTCAATGTATAATAGCTATTTCTAAAGGTATGGTCTTTGTACTAGTGTCAGAAAGTTTAGTATCACAATCGTAGCTACAGATCTGCACCATTGATTTCAACTATATTCTGAGGTTTCGTTTATACCTGTTCAGTAGGGAGGTCAGAAATTCATGCAGAGAGAGTAGTCACAACCTCGCAGCTGAAAGACTGACAGAAATTGCTGGAGAAATTCAGCAGGTCTGGCAGCATCTGTGGGAAGAAAACAGAGTCAATGTTTTGAGTCCCGTGATTCATCACCAGAACTGTCACATCTGAAAAGTCAGAGGTTCGCCTGCCTGTACTTGTCTAGATGATCCTGCAGTGATGTAACTGCCATCTCCCTCTCAGAGGAGCACCTGCCCACTCTGAGAACTGCTGGCCAATCTGATAGCTGGCAGTTTTCCTGTCCCAGCAACATCACTGTGAACAATGGCCACTAATGGGATGGCAGTTCCCAGCTGCGATTGTCAGTGAGGGTCACATGAGAAGGTAATTTGGGATCTTACATTGTGGAAAGGCCTGATGAAAGGGATTGCGGGAATGGGTTTGGGGAGGGTAGGGAACACACAAAAGGGATTTGGTGCCAGTAAAGGGAGGGAGGCTGTGTTGGGTACAGTGTGGCTGAATAGAATGGCAATGCCACCTCAGCTCCGCCACGTAGCATGGACAGCCCATTAATATAAAAGGGCCAAAAGTAGCTCAATGGCAGGCAGTTTACCTGGCACCTCACCATCTGACGATTCAGTAAATACGAGCTGAAGCAGGTAGCGTAGCATAGCACCAGTACCATGGCACCAGATGTTATGGTCCCAACATTTGCTAACCAGTTTCATTAGAGTCTAGGAGATTCCATCCATGGTGTGGAAGTTAGCTTTTTCCCCCCAAGACAAAATAAGAAGAAATAATCACTGGCAAGGCCACCATTGTTTATATTTTCACGTGGCCTAGAAGGTAGATTACAAGCAGTAGCATGAGCACAGAGCAGGAGTCAGAAGGCAGAATCCCATGTCTGTATCTGAGGGTGCAGTCTTGTAAAATAAAATGGGTGACCTGCTCAGTAGTCTTCTCAAAATTGATAGAATGTTGGTGTTTAGAGCAAAGAGGGTTGGCTATAAAATTAGAAATGTGTTGCTGCAGCTGTATAGGGTTTTAAAGCACAATTCCAGTACCACGTACATTTTGGTCTCCTTACTTAAGAAAGAATATGATTGCATTTGAAATAGTGCAGAGGAATCTCACTCATAGAATCCCCACAGTGTGGAAACAGGCCCTTTGGCCCCACAAGTCCACACTGATCTTCAGAGCATCCCACCCAGACCCATCCCATATAACCCACCTAATCACTACAGGCAATTTAGCATGGCCAATCCACCGAACCTGCATATCTTTGGACTATGGGAGGAAACTGGAGCACCCGGAGGAAACCCATGCAGACACTGGGAGAACATGTAAACTCCACACAGACCGTCACCTGAGGCTGGAACTGAACCCAGATCCCTGGTGCTGTGAGGCAGCAGTGCTAACCACTGAGCCACCGCGCCACCCCAAAATGCAGCAAACACCTACCCTAGGGTAAAAGGTTTGCCTTGGGAGAAATGATTGATAATGTTAGGCCTGTATCCATTGTATTCAGACGAATGAGAAATTATTTAAATATATAAGATCATGAACTTACTTGACAGGCTGGGTGCTGAGAGTTTATTTTCCCTTGTGGGATAATCCAGCGGGACACAGTTTTAAAATTATGGGAGGAAGTTGAGGAGAATGTATTTTTTTGCCCTGAATATATTCAAATCTGAATGAGAGGTTTTTTTTTTAATCAACAAGGGAATGAAAGGTTTTGGGAGGTGGACAGGAAAGTAAAGTTGAGGCTGCAATATCTGATCATTTACGATCTTATTGATGGTGGAACAGAATAAAAGGGCAAACGGCCTACTGCTGCTCCTAATCCTTGTGTTCAGACCCTCTGGCCTATTTCCCATATTACAACACACTACTAAGGTGTCAGGCAGCTCTCCTACCCTTGGGACTATTGAAGTTCTTAAGTAACCAAGTCATTGATGACTTAATGGTCTCACTCCAGCTCTGTTGCTAAATTATGTGCAGTAAGATAAGGCAGAAGCAAAGCGTGCAGCCCAACAGCTTCCATTTTTCCTTTGGAGGTCTGCACTGATCGAAAGCATGTCTTGCCCTGCAAAATCACACTCCCCTTTTAAGACTTTCTCCAGGGCCTCTAAAAGCTGACAAAATCATCCTCTCCCTTGCCTGCTGGAGGCTGCCGAAATCTCCAGACTTATCCAAAGTTGTGAATCCATCAGACTTCTGTAAATTGACTGGCATTTCCCCAGAACAGAAATGTTATCACATATCGGGGTGTACGTTCCACTATGACTTAATTAAGGCTGTCCTCAGAATAATATTAATGTGGGGCAATAAGTTTGGGGTGGGTGGCTAATCTCACGTATTTCAATGGTCCCGAGGGTGGGAGGGCTGCCAGACATCTTAGTAATCTGTTGTAATATGCAAAAGTGATTGTGACAAAACCTCAGTTTATAGCTTAAGAAATGCCAGAATTGCCTCCTTCTGGTCATTTTCATTCATCTGAATTGTTAGGAACAAACTGTTGGTGGTCTCCTTTAATGATCCAAGAGAAACGTATGATTTCTTTTAGGTTAATCAAAAAGAAAAATTGTATTCTAGCTGAGCAGATCTGGCAGCATCTGTGGAGCGAAATCAGAGTTAATGTTTTGACCCTTCTTCAGAACCGATGGCAGCTAGGAAATGTTTTTTTTTAATGCAGAAGATAGGGAGAGGGTAAGCAGTACACCATAGGTGGAGGTAGAGCCCATAGAGAGAGAAGAACAGTTGGACAGACAGAGGAATGGATAACATTCAGCTTAGGAGAATGAATTGCCACTAATGGGGATTATTAGCAGCCGGCAATGGGCTGTGTGTAATGGCAAACAGTGTGATAACAAGGCCTGGTGTCGGGGGTTTGGCGTAAGAACATGGAAGGAAGTGCCTCAAGCCCTAAAGTTGTTGAAATCGATATTGAGCCCAGAAGGCTGTAAGAGTTTCCAAGCGGAAAATGAGGTGCTGTTCTTTCAGCTTGTGCTGAACTTCGCTGGATCATTGCAGCAAGCCTGAGACAGAGAGGTTGGTCAGGGTACCAAGTGATGTGTTGAAATGTCAGGCAACTGGAAGCTCAGGGTCATTTTTGAAAACAGAGTGCAGGTGTTCTGCAAAGTGGCCACCCAGTCTACGCTTTGTTTTCCCAATGTAGAGGTGACCATATTGTGAGCAGCAAACATAGTAGACCAGATTAAGTGAAGTGCAGCAAAAACACTGTTTCTCTTGGAAGGTGTGTTTGAGCCCTTGGATACTAAGAGGGAGGAAGTAAATGGACAGGTGTTACACCTTCTGCAGTTGCAGAGGAAGATGCCATGTAGCTGTGGGGGGGGGGGGGGGGGGGGGGGGTGTTGGGAGTGAAGGAAGAAAGGTCCAGGGTGTGTTGGAGGGAACAGTTCTTGTGGAACACTGACAAGGGAGGGGAGGGGAGGAGTATATGTGACTGGTGGTGGCATTTTGCTGGAGTTAGTGGAAATCGTGCTTAATAATCCTCCGGATGTGGATGCTTGTGGAATGATAGGTGAGGACAAAGGGTGATGGTTTCCCTGTTGTGAAAGGGAAGAGGTGGGGTGAGGGCAGAAGTGCAGGAGATGGGTCGAACACCCCTGTGGGCCCTGTCAACAATGGTGCTGGAGAATCCTTGGTTAAGGAAGAAAATGAACATTTCAAAGGCTCCCTTCTTAAAGTTGGCATAATCAGAACAGATGCGACAGAGACAGAGGAACTGGGAGAATGGAATAGAGTCTTTACAGGAAACAGTGTGTGAGGATGTATAGTCCAGGGAACTGTGGGATTTGAAGGGTTTGTAGTGGATATTAATGGCCAGTCTATCCCCTGAAATGGAAACAGAGATGTTGAGGAAGGGAAGGGATGACTCAGAGATGGTGAATGTGAGAGTGGGGCACATTTGAAGCAAAACTTATAAACTTTTCTAATTCTGGACGAGAGAGAGAAGCAACACCAATGATATCATTGATATACTGGAGAAAGAGTGATGGGTGGGGCTGGAATAGGACTGGAACAAGGAATGTCCCACATACCCCACAAAAAGATAGGCATAACTGGTGTCCATGTGGATATCCATGGTCACCCCTTTGATCTGAAGAAAGTGAGAGGAGTTAAAAGAGAAATTGTACAGGCTGAGGACAAAATTGGCGAGGTGGAGGAGGATTGTGGTGGATGGGGACAGTTCAGGCCTTTTTTTCCAGGAAGAAGTGGACAGCCCTGAGACCATCCCGCTGGGGGTTGGATGTATGAAGGGATTGCACTTCCATGATAAAGAGGAGGCAGCTGGAGCCCGCAAACTGAAAATTCTGGAACTGATGTAAAGTGTCAAAGGAATCACGGATGTAAGTAAGATGGGACTGGACAAGGGAAGAAAAATTTGAGTGAGGGAGGAAGAGATGAGCTCTGTGGGGCAGGAGCAAGCAGAAACAATGGGTCTGCCCAGACAGTCCTGTTTATGGATTTTGAGAAGGAGGTAGATGAGAGCTGTGTGGCGTTGGGAGACTATGAGCTTGGAGGCAGTGGAGGAGAGATCACCAGATGAAATGAGGCGAGTGACCGTAGTTGACAAAATGGCCTGGTGTTGCATGGTGGGGTCATAGACCAGGGGAGATAGAAGGAGGTATCTGAGAGCTGGCGTTCACCCTCTGCAATGTAGAGGTCAGTATGCCAGGCAACAACAGCACCACCCTCATCAGTAGGCTTAATTACAAAGTCGGGGTTGGATCTGTGAAAATTGCATTGCCAGTGGAAATTACAGTGGAAATGCTTCAGCAGAAGAGGGTATCTTTAAATATTGAGCTAAGATTCTGTTTCTGTTTTTATAAATAATCAGAGAGTATGCATGCAAAAATAATCAAATGTCTCACTAGTCCCTTCTCACACGTATAGTATAAGCTTAATAAAAAACCAAAAAAACAGCAGATGCTGTAAATCAGGAACAAAAACAGAAGTTGCTGGAAAAGTTCAGCAGGTCTGGCAGCATCAGAGTTAATGTTTCAGGTCCAGCGACCCTTCTGTTTTGTGAGGGATTTCTGCACTTGAGAAATTTATTTTCAATATATTAACAAAAATAATTATTCAAAAATGAATTGCTACAGGAGAACAGAGCAGTTAGGTGGGGTGTAGGATGAACGTTTGAGTATTTCACATTCCGCAATATTAAGCTCCTTGAAGCAAGTACAATTTTGTTTATTTCGAATTGCTTCAAATGACAAAAACAGAGAATAGTCATTAAAGGAGAGAGTGAAATTTATCCCTGGACGAATTTAAGAGCAACATTTGGAAATGGTTGTCCATGTGCCTTTTTGGTTATAGCTGTCTCTGGGTACAAGAGAACTAATTGGGAAAAAGGGAAGCAAGTGTTTTTTTTTTAACCCCTGTTGTCCCATTGTCTTTTTACCAAGTAAGGAGTTTCATGGAATTCTGGCAAATTTGTAGTTATTTTTGTAAAGGGGTTTATGCTGGAGTCCTTTGGGGAAATTGATTCAATTTATTGAATCAAGCTGCACGAGAAAACAGAAATGGCACTAATAGACATTACTGTTAATGTGTTGCACTCGTATATTATCGGTTTCAATAAGGGCAAGGCGGTCTTCACAATTATTTATCCATAAGTTACAACACTAGCAACACATTACAAGATCTCTGCCCTTTCAAAAGAAATCAGAAAAATAACAATTTTCTCTAGAATGTTATATAATCAGTATTTAAGGCCAGGACGTCTGATACGATAATTCTAATTCAAAGAGCAATTGAAATCGAAGCCCCTCAATAGTAGGAACCATTTTAATTTCTCCAAATTATTCTAGATTTGTCAGTGTTGAATTTGTTGGGTTTCAAATTCGTAAGCATTTTACATATACAAATTTATCATGTTGCATTAGGCCATCTGTATTTAATTCCGCTGTTACAACCATCAGTAACAGGAAACCTTTCCTTTTCTTTTCCCAGAGCTATATTCAAATCTATGTCTCCAAAAGAAAGGACAATGAATGTAATTATTAGATTTGCCCTAAGTATTTCATGTAATTTTCAGTCAGCATTTAAGAAAAGTATTTGAAGGCAAAGTAAACATAAGTAAAATAACAAGCCAGAGTTCAATCATATCATACGTCCTTTCATTAGTACAAGGACAACCATATTGCTCAAATCGACATTATTTTCTTGCATGCTGCAGATATTTTTAAAGTACTTAACAGTTTTATTCCCATAAGTAGAACAACTCAAACATACAAACAATAAGAATGAAAATATCCTTCAACATGACCTAACATGTCACGCACATCTATAATATCAAATGCATTAGAAAACATGCATTCCCCTCTTCACCCCCAAATATCAAGTAATCTGCCAGTAGAGGCAGATAAAAAAAAGACAAAGGACTGAATTTTACAAAAAAATCCACTAAGAGTCAGTTTCGGGGAATTTCATGGAAGATTACTTTCCTTGAACTTTAGCAAGTTATCTTACGCAATTTAAAATGAAAAAACTAGTGATTCTAGAGGGCTGAAACAAAAAAACAGAGATTGCTGGAAAAACTCAGCAGGTCTGGCAGCATCTGTGGGGAGAATGCAAAGTTAACATTTCAAGTCTTCAGTTCTGATGATTTGTACCATGCTGCCTCTGGCATTCAAGCATTTGGCTGCCTCAGTGGACAGGTTGATGGTTGCTATGGAGACCCAGGTCAAACATATTCAGTGCCTGCTAGATATATAGACAGATCTGTATTCATCATTCCAGCCAATGGAGCTCAGCACCAAAAGATGACAATGTGACAGGGGACCTTGAGTACCCTCTAGGTGACCTTTCCACACAAGAAGAAAGGAAGCCGTCTAGCTAGACGATGAACCACATACAGACCACAACCAGAGATCTCCTGTCAGAACACTCCAAATGTGCTGAGGCAATCTACCCGCCCAATCTTATGGGAGTTCAAGATAAGGAAGCTGAAACTGTGCATCTGAGCGGGGCATACTCAGCACGTCTGGCCCTCTAGCCATAAATGCCTCAGGGTCACAGACACAAAACACCAAGGCCAACAAGCTCCATGCTAGGCAGGCTGCTAACCCTGAGACTGTACCTGATGAGGACACATAGGTGGCATGCGTGACTCTCCCCTGCATAAATATTGTCCCCTCTGCAGTCCAGCATGCTGCCTTAATCCCACAATTGAGTTCCCCTGTGTTCCTATCACAGTGGTGACCCCTGATATATTCCCTTGAACATAAACAAGATGAGCCCCTGGGCTGACTCAGTGAGTGAGTCACAGAGTCATACAGCACGGAAACAGACCCTTTGGTCTAACCAGTCCATGTCAAACATAATCCCAAACTAAACTAGTCACATGTGCCTGCTCCTGGCCCACATCCCTCCAAAGCTTTCCTATTCATGTACTTATCCAAATGTCTTTTAAATGTTGTATTTGTACCCACATCCCCCACTTCCTCAGGAAGTTCAATCCACACACGAACCACCCTCTGTGTAAAAAATTTTCCCTTCATCTTTTTTTAAATCTCTTTCTCACCTTAAAAATGTGCTCCCTAGTCTTGAAATCCCCTATCCTAGAGAAAAGACAACCACCAACAACTCTATCTACACCTCTCACTATTTAATTAACTTCTATAAGGTCACCTGTCAGCCTCCTACACTCCAGTGAAAATATCCCAGCATATCCAGCCTTTCTTTTTAACTCAAATCTTCCATACTCAGCAACATCATGGTAAATCTCTTGGTAAAACCCTCCACAGCTTAATAATATCCTTCCTACAACTGGGCGACCAGAACAGACATAGTTTTCCAGAATAGGCCTCACCAATGCACTGTACAACCTCTGTATGCACTGTACAACATGACTTCTCAACTCCTATACTCAAAGGACTGAGCAATAAAGGCAAGCATGCCAAAAGCCTTTTTAACCACCCTGTCTACCTGTGATGCAAATTTCAAATAATTATGTACCTGAACCCCTAGGCCCCTCTGTTCTGCAACACTACCCAAGGCCCTACCATTAATTTTATAAGCCCTGCCCTTGTTTGTTGTACCAAAATGCAATACCTTGCATCTTTTCCGATAGAACTCCATTTTGCCATTTCTCAGCCCATTGACCTATTTGATCAAGATCCTTTTTTTTATCTTAGAAAACCTTCTTCACTGTCTACTATGCCACTAACTTTGGCGTTGTCCACAAACATACTCATCATGCCTTCTACATTCTCATCCAAATCATTTATATAAATGACAAACAAAAGAGGACCTATAAGATTCTTGTCATGGACCTGGCTATAATCCATGATGTGGGTGTCTGTCCCTGGATGCAAAGTGTTGTGGCATCGGCATTAGAATGAAAGGTGTTGGTGCACTCCAAAGTTCAATACTGAAGTGGATCGCGGTATTTTATGTGGATTGTAGATGTGCCATGATGATATGCTGAGGCTGGTGCATGTCCGATGCCACCTTCTGTGGACAGGGGTGGGGGGTGCAGGTGTCCATGGACTATATCTTGAGATGCTGGGATTGCTGTTTAAGAAAGACACCCGGAGGATCAAGTAGTGATCTGGAGCTGCCAGGTACCAGTCTGATTGTCGTGTCAAGAAATGTCGCCATCTTGTTTCTATCTGGCGCATGGGTGAATAGGAAATTGTACATAAGTGAGCTGGGATTAAGTGCAAAGTAAATGTATGTGCATGCAAATAGCCCTTCTCTGTTTACTGCACTCATTACATTGTTAAAACCTTGGGTGCAAAATCAGGATTTATTTTCTTCACGTTGAGTGTCACATTTTTATAATCTCACCACATTTTCCCAACTGATTTGCCATTTCCCATTTTATTCAGCTGCTGAGAAAACACAAACCAATTAGATTAATTTTGATGGGGAGGAATCATGGAGATTCCTCTGACCACTTGAAGCTACAGAAACTTGTCCAGATGATTACAATCACCGTATTATCACCTATGATATAAAAGCTGTGTTCTAGTCTACAATCTGCCCTTGTAGATCTGCACGATCCAAAAACTAACATTTCAGTAATCTGCTTATTGTATTAAACATAGCATCAAGCTACATTGCTGATGTTGTTTCAAAATTGTTGGAATATGAAACCAAGATAAAGTTTTCAAGCTAAAATAACTGTTAAATAGTTCCTTATAATTAATTTAGGGAATTTGGGCATAAATGCATCTGGCAAATGTTAAAAGTAATCAGATTCATTTGTTAAAAGGAGTTAATTCTGTTTCTGAATGGACTCACTGCAATGACTAAATGATTTCTTTTAATAAAAGGCCTTTAAAAATTTTGCAATGGCAGTATCCTTCCTACTCCTGTGCATACGGTGAATGTTCATTGAATATTTTTCCAATGTCAAATCTCAGAGATGAACTGGCTTCAGAGATGCATGACTTACAAGGCACAGATACACGAAGTTCAGCATTTTCCATAGATTTTCACCAGTGCAGCTAAGTTCTCAAAGTTCTATAAATTTCCCATGAAGTGCTTTCATCAGAAACACAGTAGCTCTTTTATACTAATGTCACAACACTAGCAGTGCCTCCAAGCTTAAAAATAAAATATCATGCTATATATCTCTCCTTTGAAGAACATCTTTAACCAACTTTCAAATATATTAGTAAATACACATCTCTATGACATGCATATCTCTATTCCACAACTGCTAGCAACTGTTCACACATGGACAACGTTATGATACTTGGGTTGTGTGATAAAACATACAAAAATGGTCAGCAACCAATTCTTTGAAATCCAAAATCATTGTATTTATATTAGATGTATATATACAATTTCTATAATGACTGTTTTGAAAAGATTTTTCTTTTAGTTTGGCTTGTTTACAACAATAACAGCTTGCTAGACTTGTGCAGGATTCTAACTTAGATCTGAAAAGAATTGAAAGAGATCAGCTTTCATTGCATTATGCATCCTGATGCACATAATTCTGAGCTGACAACATTACAAGTTGGATACCACTTGGCCAATTTTCTAACGGTTGCTATGACCAAATGAAGAAGGATGATCTGCTCACCACTTTTTAATACTGTCTCAGTCTTAGGTATTGATGTCAAATAATGAAAGTTGAATATTACAAGTCCATTTTCAATATAGTTATAACATATTCCAGAATGAAGCAAAATCAGAAATTGCTGAAAAAACTCACCAAGTCTGGCAGCACCTATGGAGAGAAAACAAAATCAAAGTTCTGGGATAAGTGATCCTTCTTCAGAACCTCAGAACAACACAGTACCAGACCTGATGAGTTTCCCTGGCAATTTCTGCTTTTGTTTCATATTTCCAGTCTCTGCAGTGCTATATTTTTGATTTTCCAGAATGGCTTTTAAGATAAATTGATATAGTTTACAGTTTTTAACTAATGTTTTGTTTTACTTAAGATGCCAAAACTAAAATTAATTAGCCACAAAACAGGTGATTAAAGCTATAATAATTTTGGGGTTAAGGTTAAGAAGCTTTGGTTAATTTCACTGTCACCAAAACTTTGGTAAGTACTAGTCTAAGCCATTGATATCATATGATAAAGGATATGCTGCAGTAATACAAATCCCTAGATAACAAGGTGTAGAGCTGGATGAACACAGCAGGCCAAGCAGCATCAGAGGAGCAGGAAGGCTGACGTTTCGGGCCTAGACCCTTGTTCAGAAATGAGGGAGGGGAAGGGGGTTCTGAAATAAATAGGGAGAGAGGGGGAAGCGAATAGAAGATGGATAAAGGAGAAGATAGGTGGAGAGGAGACCGACCGGTCAAAGAGGCGGGGGTGGAGCCAGTAAAGGTGAGTGTAGGTGGGGAGTTAGGGAGGGGATAGGTCAGTCCAGGGAGGACGGACAGGTCAAGGAGGCGGGATGAGGCTAGTAGGTAGGAGATGGGGTGGGGCTTGAGGTGGGAGGAGGGGATAGCTGGGAGGAAAAACAGGTTAGGGAGGCGGGGACGAGCTGCGCTGGTTTTGGGATGCGGTCGGGGGAGGGGAGATTTTGAAGCTTGTGAAGTCCACATTGATACCATTGGGCTGCAGGGTTCCTAAGCAAAATAAGAGATGCTGTTCCTGCAACCTTCAGGTGGTATCGTTGTGGCACTGCAGGCGGCCCAGGATGGACATGTCATCTGAGGAATGGGAGGGGGAGTTGAAATGGTTTGGTTCGACCCCACTTAGAGTTCTGTGCGCAGATCTCGGCACCGCACCTTAAGAAGGATGTTTTGACCCTGAAGGGAGTTCAATGCGGTTTACAAGGATGATAGCTGGACTTCAGAGGTCAAGTTATGAGGAGAAATTAGACAAATTAGGTCTTCATTCTCTAGAATTAAGAAGATTGAGGGGTGATCTAATTGAGGTCTTCAGAAGATTAAAAGGAAAAGATAGGGTAGATAAAAGTAAATTATTTGCACTAGCTGAAGATTCTAGAACCAGGGTTTATAGTCTATAAAATAAAGCTAGGCCATTCAGGAGAGATGTTAGAACTCTCTTCCTCAAACGGCAGTTCAATTGTTAAATTGTTAATTTAACTTTTAAATTTAAATCTGAGATAGACAAATTTTTACTAAGCAATGTTATCAAGGCATATGGGCTCAAGACAGGCATATGGAGTTAGGGCACAAATCAGCTACGATCTTACTGTGTGGCAGAACAGGCTCGAGAGGCTGAATGGCCTACTCTGTTCCTTTAATCCTATGTTCTGTGATACATATAGGCAATGATAGTCACTTAAACATGGGAATCATTTTTTTAAATATTGATTTTTCTTTTTACAATGTGAAATCAAATGTTGAATTCTTAAGATACATCACTATAGTCAGTTCTTTTATCTTGTTATTTCAAGAAGGATGAGGAACGTTCATGTTCTGAATAAATTCTGTGGAAATATTTTTCACTCAAATACACCTACCAAATTAATGCTTACACACAACAATGATATTGTCTAAATTGACAGCTGTTAATACAGTCAAAGGCAATATACATTTTAAGGGCATTTCTCAGGAGCCAATTGATTTTCTAAGTATTTAAATCAGTACTGATGAATTTCCTTAATGAAGGTTGTCTTTTAAATGCTCTAATAGTCTTCCCACCCAGACACCCTAATTAAGAGGCTTCAATCGGAGTGCTGAAAACTTATATGTCCTTAACAGTATAGGTCAGTAGTGGTTTGGTACCTGAGCCATGTGGGGGGTTCAATATATGTAAGTTTATATCCACAAATGACTAGCATTTTTATCTACACTTTATAGAATTTCATTGCTGTATTGGCAAATGATGGACAGCATGCAAGCAAATTAGATTGGTAGGAAATAAATGCCTTCATTTGATTCATTGATCAAATTAACTCAGGATACCTTGCGGGGATCTTGTGCTGTAGTGTTAATGTCCTTACTGCTGGAACAGGAGGCCTGGCTGCAAGTCCCACCTGCTCCAGAGGTGTGTAGAAACATCTCTGAACAGGTTGATTAAGAGAAGAAAACTAACTCAGGATGCATTGTGGGGGCAGTGGTACTGTCTCTGGGCTAGAACGTCCAAGTTCATAGTCCTACCTACCCTGGAGGTGTATCCGAAATGGTTGATTAAAATATCTATGACAGCATTACTAGGGACACATATGGCACAGTGGTAGTGACACAGCAGTAGTGTCCTGGGTTCAATTCCCACCTGCTCTAGACGTTTGTCAAAATACATTCAAACAGGTTGATTAAAACTATCTTAACAGCACGACGAAAGGGTTCTTATGTTGCAGGGGTGGTGTTGCTACTTCCTGGTCAGAAGGTCAAAGTTCAAATCCCACCTGCCTAAAAATGTCATAACTATATGATTAAAAATATTCTTTTGACTTCCTCATTGGTTTCATGGCTAAGATGTCTGAGCGATATGCATCATGACAAGATCCATTGATTGTGTGCACCGGTCTTTCTGTGAAGACTTTGCATGCTGAAGACAAATATATCAGAGAGAGTCTTTTTGGTGTAGTAGTAGTTTCCCGACCTCTGGGCTGAGATCTGGGTTTAAGTTTCACCTATCTGAGAGATGTGTCTAACCTGTTCAAACAGGCTGACTAGAAAATATATATTAAAACAAACAGCATGCTAACTTTTCAGACTTTCTTTTGGCATGAGGATATCAAGGTTGACCACTCACAAATGTTTTACACAGGCAATATTTCCAAATATACAAGTACTGCTTTTATCTATAGCAATAGATCTCTGGTTCTCCAGTCAAATCATTCAAATGACTGTTTAGTTTCAAGGATAAGCCAGGGGATAATGTATCGCACTGAGCTTTGTGTTTATAGATTATCATTAGCTCTAGCTATGTCATTCCTTTCTCTATCTATTTTTGCATCTTCAAGGTGTCACGACAATAGAGGAGCACCAAAATACTTAAGAATACATGTAAATTTGAAGGACAATATTATTTTTTGAAAGAATATAGAGCCAAATATTACTGTGAATATAAATGCAGTGGCTATCTGAAAAGAGAGAGAGACACTGAAATGTCACAGATGAGAAGGTATCAGGAAAGCTTCAAAGGTATGAACTTAAAAGGTATAAATGTATCACAAATTGAAACGTAATCTCCTGGGAGTTACCCAGACTGTGAACATAATGGGAGAAAGGACAGCAATGTTTTGTGTCTTCCCCTTTCAGGAGTACACGAGGACAGGGGTTAAAAGCCAATTCAATGTTATTCTGTGTGTGCTAGTATAAGAAAGTAAACTTGTGGGCTGAGGCACTCATGGGTACTGGCTTCGGTTCAACTGCGAGTGTAATGTTAAGGTGACAGTCAAAGAACTACCTACTAGTCACCCCTGCATTGCAGGTAAACTTGTTCTTACTCATTAGTGCCGGGAAGCTAACTTTCCAGCAAGCCAATCAAGGGGAACAGGACAAAAGAAATTTAACAAACCCACACACGTCAGAATCTAAAAACTGACAATTCAATCAATTACATTCCAATACCTATTCTTCACGAATAACCTCTTAAACTGATCCATTTATCTTTTATCTTGTTTTTGGACTCACTTCTCGATTCTAATCTGAAATGATGTGTCTTGCATGACTCTTTCTTCTCACATTCAGCAACCATTAAACTTATTCTTCTGTTAATTCATGAAAGCCTAGTTAAATTGGCTCCTTTTAAAAACATAAAATCATCTGGTCTTACAGAAAAGTATGCATAAGAGGAGTTCCGTTGAAAATTAACTTTATTGCTACCAACTGAGGAAATGGATGAATAAAGGAGGGGAAGCAGTTCATCCCCCCTCACCTAGAGGTTTGATAATTTGGATTATCCCATTGCGAACTCTAATAACTTGGGAAGTCACTGGGGTTTAGTCATATCAACTGAAATAAGCCACAATTTTTGATGTTAATTGTCATCTATAACTTTAAAATTATTACAGATATATATGTTCACAACATAATTTGGCATCCATAATTAATTAATTCATCTGAATTCTTAGTTTTTAATCACACATAAATTAGTGTAATATGAAACACAGTTTAAGTAGTTGGAAGCTGACAATTTCTTGTTGAAATGTTCTGTACCTTCTAAAAATAATTAGTGCAAAATGTATCCCACAATAAAATTTCAAAGTCAGGTGAATATTTTCCCATCTGTGCTTGGATTCATTGGTGGGCTTGTATCAGCAGATAGGTACAGCTGAGACAGAGGTTTAAAAAAAAAACAACACATTTCACGGTTGATGGTAGTCAAACAATGTGATTCATACTAGCAAAAACATTTTCTAACTTTCAGTCTTCATCTGACTCCTGTTACATTTTGGATAAGGGATTGGACAAAAACTGCAGATTCAGAAGGACTAATTCTCCCAAAGCAAGAGGGAATCAAGAATCAGGACTAAAACTGAATCACATTCACACTTCAGTCTCCAGGCTGCCTGAGAGCATGGTTTTATGGTCATTGGGGATTTAATTGACCTTGAGGTGGACTTGTCTTCAACTTTGGCAGATCCAAGGAACATTTGGCAGCAGACCAACTCCAGAGGCATCAGGTTAAAAGTCCTGTCTCCATTTTTATCCATTCTCAATTACTTTGACACAGGTGTTCAGATGGACATAACGTATGTGAATCAAGGAGGTCTCATAATATATTTAACATATTTTTAAAGATTTAGAAGTATGTCAAGCATATGCTAACATTCAAATTTATTTCCTCTTCTCACCCATCTCCCCCCTCATTGATACTCCCTCCCTTATTCCACACCCAACAATCCCATCCCCAATCCAATTCTCCATGCCTCTATCCCACACCCCACACTACTCTCCACCTATCCCCATATCTTATCAACTTTATAAACACATAAACTCATAATTCTTATTATAAAAACTGAATTGCACCCAAGAGCCCATACATCAACCAAATAAACAATCTGGCTTCAAAATTTCTAATCTCAGCAGATGTCTAAACTGAAAATATAAAAGCAATTGAAATTCTTCAAAAATTACTTCTCTAATATAATTCTTCCTGCTTGCTGACAGCTACTGAACCCTAGCAACAATGTAGAAAATCAGAAAACCTTTCAGAGACAGGTTCTTAATGAGTTCACCAGGGCGTAAATTAGCCTGTTAAAAGAAATGAGATCTTTAGATCATACTCCCATTCTCCCTCTCAGGCCCTTTGAAAAATAGTGAAAAAAAAACAAAATAGAAGCAGGATTTCCAATTGTGCTTCTTTCTCCCATCTTATTTGTGTCCCTGTCTCTGTTTCTGTTCAGTTGAGAATGGTAAATTCTGGCCAAGGTGGTTTTAATCTCCAAAATTGGTAATTTTCCACAATTCTATAGTTAAAACCATATAAATGTTCCTGCTAAATATGAGGAACACATACAATTTTATTGAAACATTAAGTTGGTCCAAGTTTGACTAATGTGGATCTCTGCACATAAATGTCTGTGTTGTACCTAATTTGGGTTCATTTCAAGTTCATGTAGACTCATTCTATTAATACAGTAGTAATGTGCATATGGACAGGCATGGAATGATACTCTGAGTATTTGCACACATTTTCATCCACACTTTTCATAGAATTTCAGTACTACATTGGCAAAAGATGGATGTCAGGCAAGTAAAGTTGATTTATTGGTCAAACTTCATGGAAGAAACTGGATTACAAATATGTGATAAGTGCAGTTATTGTGGCTGCTGTATTCAAGGATTTTTTTTTCATAGAAGAGGGAGAAATGCCAGCCTTCAAAGCAATGCTACAAGTTTATGATCCCTGATAATCAAAGGGAACAAGATTGTGATGGTATTACATCCATTCAGTCAAGTGAGAAAAATCCAACAAGAAGAAATGTATTTTTTGTGCTCTACCATTACTAAAGAAATGTGGCTCCAGACATCCTTGAATGGACTTGTGGTTATGTTTTTTACACAAAATTTAATGGTAAGATAAATTTTAGTGATTGGTTTTAACATATCTTCTTGTCAACAAACAAATATTAGTGCTTGTATATGTTCTTGCAATTTTCCTTTTTGTTTTTTTAAAATCAGTCTTTCATTTACATTGCAACTACGTTCATTTTGAATACTTTGGTAAGTATAATATTTATAATATGTCATCCGATTTTGCCCAGTCTGCATATTTTGATTTTCTCATCTCCTATTGTGAAAACTGTGCTTATTACCTTTCATATTTCATTTTATAGGCTGTCATATTTTTCCTTTAAAATTGGATATGTGAGCATGGAATAACAAGAATTTACTGGATTAGGAGTGCTTGACACTGGATCTATTTCTATTTATATTCTAATAGGAAAAATGTCCTGAAATAAGTTAAAAAACATCTGTCATTTTGTTCATAAATCACTGTTGAATGTCCCAAACCTTCAAAAAATTAGGTTAGTTTGCTATATAATGGAATAATTATATTATTCCTCACTTTTGTCATATCCACATTAGCCCTTTGTGAATATTTCTCATAATGAAGTACTTTATTTTCTTTGAATATATTTATGTATTAATTTAGTTATTTTCTATGTGTAACAATTATAAATATGTTGGTTACTTCTAACTTTACCTTGCAAATAAAATATATTAATTTGATCAAAGGGAACAGAGAGGTTGCCTAAGCCTCAGTTATAATATATTCAGCAGTTCCAGGATGGCCAACATACTTTTGTGTTGATAGTGGAGTGTTGTGCTTTATCTGCCTGCCTGTAAATCAACTTCATCTGAGTGGATATGCCAAGAGTGTTTGATCTTTTTCAGACACTGTAATAATCTGCTTCTCTGCTATCATTCTCTGACTGATCTCTTCATAACAGAACACATTATAGCAGTGTACTGAGTGCCCTCTGTTTATCAGTTGGTCACTTGCTTGAGGGGAATTGGGCATATAACAGTACTGCTATAATCTAGATGTAGGAAGTCAATTTATAACATCCATATTTGAGACCTGGTCTATGAATACTAAGGTTAGGATAAGAAAATGTAATATAAGACCTAAGGTATGAATTTTCTTTTCACTGTTTGGCTATTTTAAAAGTAAAACTATGTATCTTAGTTGGAAGTATATTTTGCCTGTGTGTACATTTGAAGAAATTTTTTTTTTAAACCAAAACTTCACCACATTAGTTTGGCTGAAATAATTTGTTGTTAACTTCGCAAACAGAGGAATATTACTTCCAAGACTGGTGGCTAGCTGAAAGAACAATAACCCCTCGAATTCTGCACTAATCTTAACCCAAAACATGACTAGGTATTTATACTATCAACATTCTGAATTGAATTGGAAATGTTATGATTGAGATCTATGTACTGAGCTGGAATTAAATCTGTTCAAAAACATGATGTGGTGTCATGATCAGAGTGCAGTTCCTCCAGCTCAAATTCTTGGCAAGACATTTGGTGTGAAATAGAGGGTGAAATCTTCCCAATCCCTGATCAACATGGGAAATTCTGACGACAGTTAGGAAAATATGGCAACATTGGACAAATGAGATTATCAATGTTAAGAAATAAACTCCAGTTGTGCAACTAGGTTTTGAAAGGTGAGATGAAAGTCTCACCACAAACAGTGACATGGTCATTCCTGCAGGTTCAGTGCAGGCATTTGCAATAAGTCAATTGGCAGTTTTACAGAGATCATTATGGGTTCTTCTCACATATTGATCAAGGCTGTCCCTCAAAGTTGCTCAGAATCATGGGCCATGGTCTATCCTGGGTGTCAATGAAAGTCAAGGTAGATTTCAGGGGTCACTGTCCTGATAGAGTCATAGAGATTCACAGCAGGGAAACAGGCCCTTTGGCCCAACTTCCCCATGCTGCTCAATTTTCACAATTAATCTAGTTCCACTTGCCTGCATTTTTTCCATGTCCCTCTGTACCTATCCCATCTGTGTACAAGTCTAAATGTTTTTTAAATGACAAAATTGTACATGCATCCACCTCTACTTCTGGCAGGCCATTCCAAACCCTCACCATCCTCTGTGTGAAGAGATTGCCCTTCTGCAACCTTTTGTATCTCTCCCCTCTCACCTTAACCCTATGCCCTCCGTTTTTAGACTCCACTACCATGGGGAATAACTGTTAATTATCTACTTTATCTAGGCCTCTCCTGATTTTATAGACCTCTATAAGGTCACCCCTCAGTCTCCTATGCTCCAAGGAAAAAAGTCGAAGCTTATCCAGCCTTTTCTTATAACATAAACCTTCCAGTCCATACAGCATCCTAGCAAAGCTTTTCTGCACCTCTTTCTAGTTTAATTATAAAATTAAACTAGAAATATAGTACGGCACCCAGAATTGCATGTAGTACTCCAAATGTGGTCTTATCAACATCTTGTACAGCTGCAGCAAGATATCCCAACTCCTATACTCAATGCTCTGACCGAAGAAAGCAAGTGTGCAGAATACCTTCTTCCCCATCTTGCCTGCCTGTGACGCTGTGGTTGGTTCACTCGCCAACCTGTTTCATTAATTTGCAGATTTTTCATTACCCTGCTGGGTAACATCATCAGTGCAGCCTCCAAAGAAGTGTTATTGAGTTTTCCCATCTGGTATTTAAATTCTGGGTTCCATTGGAGCTGATGACATCATTTCTGGTTTTTCTTTGCAGTGGTGTATATAGGGTCTAATTCTATTGATGGCCTTCTTAGTGGACAACCAGTCCTCTACAAATTCCCGTGCTTATCTCTGTTTGGCCTGTCCTAGGATCCTGACGTTGTCCCAATTGAACTGATGGTTCTCCTTGTCTGTGCGTACGGAGATGAGTGAGTACTGGTCATGTCTTTTTGTTGCTAGTTGGTGTTTATGTATTCTTGTGGCCAGTTTCCTTCCTGTCTGTCCAATGTAATGTTTGTTGCAATCTTTCTATGGAATCTTGTATATTACATTGGTTCTGTCCAAAATGGGTAAGGGGTCTTTGGTTCTTGTTAGCAGTTGGCGTAGGGTTAATGTAGGTTTGTGTGCTACTCTGATGCCCAGTGGCCGTAGGAGTCTTGTGGTCAATTCAGATATGTTCTTGATGTACAGTAACGTGACAAGTGTATCGTGGCATACTGTATCTTCCTGTTGTTGTGTGTGTGACAAGTATCGTCAGACCCAGCTGTTTGTGTATCCATTGTCTCAAAATACTTGGTGGAAGTATGCTCCCTCATTTTGGCATAGTCCTGTGTAAAACTGGACGTAAGTGACAGCATCTCCACAGACAACATGTTGTAATTACTGGACCTATGCCTCACGGCCCACTTTACCTTTAATGGCTAGATCTACAAACAAATCAACAGGACACCCATGGGGTACCGATCTCCGGACTAATAGCAAAAGCAGTGATGCAGAGACTCAAAAGCATGGCCCTTCCGCAGATTCAACCTAAACTATGGATCCGATACTTGGACGACACTTTGCCATCACCAAATAGACTAAACTAGAAGAAACACACCAACTTATAAACAACACTTTCACTGGCATCACATTCACCAGAGAAGAAAACAAACAGTTCCCATTCCCGGACGTGATGGTAGAACGCAGGGCCGATGGTGAATTTCTTACCAAAGTAAACTGAAAGGCCACACACACGGATCAAGTCCTAAATTTCGACAGTAACCACCCAACACCCACAAACGGAGTTGCGTAAAAACACTATTCAAATGAGCCACAACACACTGCAACAACTCAGAACTATGCCAAAATGAAGGAGAATACTTCCACCAAGTATTTAGAGACAACGGATACACAAACAGCTGGGTCTGACGATGCCTGTCACACAAACAACAACAGGAAGATACAGTATGCCCTGACACATTTGTCATGTTACCTTACATCAAGAACTTATCTGAACTGATCACAAGACTCCTATGGCCACTAGGCATCAGAGTAGCACACAAACCTATATGAACCCTACGCCAGCTGCTAACAAGAACCAAAGACCCCTTACCCACTTGTATATTACAAGATTCCATGCAAGGACTATGACAAACATTACATTGGACAGACAGGAAGGAAACTGGCTACGAGAATACATGAACACCAACTGGCGACAAAAAGACACGACCAATACTCATTTGTCTCCTTATACATAGACAAGAACTGGTGGTTCACCAGTTCATTTGGGACAACGTCAGGATCCTAGGACAAGCCAAACAAAGACAAGCATGGGAATTTCTAGAGGCCTGTTTCTTCACCAAGAAAGCCATCTATAAATACACAGAATTACACATTGTATACACACTGCAAAGAAAAACCAGAAATGAGATCATCAACTCCAACGGACCCCAGAGTTTAAATAACAAGCAGGAAAATGCAACAATGCTTCATCGGAAGCTGCACTGATGATGTTACCCAGCAGAAACATCTGCAAACTAATGATACAGCTTGGTGAGCAAACCAACCACAGCATCCACAACCAGAGCTACAAATCTACTTAAGAACCTTGACTCCACTTTCAAGGAGCTATGAACCCGTACCCTTAGATCTCTTTAATCTACAACACTCCCAGGGCCCTACCATTGACTGTGGAAGTCCTGCCTTGTTTGACCTACCAATTATCTAAATTATGCTCCATCTGCCGTTCCTCAGCCCACTGTCCCAGTTGATCTAGATCTCACTGTATTCCCAGATAACCTTCTTCATTGTCTACTATATCACCAATCTTGGTGTCATCTGCAAACTTACTAACTATGCTTCCTAAATTGTCATTCAAATCATTTGCATAAATGATGGATAACAGTGGACCCAACACCGATCTCTGTGGCACACCGCTGGTCACAGGCCTCCAGTTTGAACAACAACTCTCTATGACCAACGGCTTCGAGCTTCAAGCCATTTTGTATCTAATTGGCCAGCTCTCCCTGTATCCTGTGAGATTTAACCTTACTCAACAACCCAGCATGCGGTACCTGATCAAAGGCCTGGGAAGTTGGAGAAATAATTGTGGGGATTGGAAGCAGCATTCTGGGAGGCAAAAGGGACAAGTTTGATGGAGGCAACTCAAGATTTAATGGTGCAAGACTATATTGCAGTGTAGGATGTGGTTTACTGGGGAGATGAAGGGGTGTCTTCAATGGTCACAAACCACTCTGACTTAGTTGGGGTACAGTCCAACACAATAGTTGGCCTGGCAAAATTGTAGGAACAGGGCTCAAAGAATAATGTTTGAAGTTGAACATGTAAATGGAAGAGTTGGATGGGAACTTGTGGAAGTTTAGTAAAGATGGTACATTTTTATATGTTCAGTATACATGTCACACTGTATGGAGGACTATGCTGAACCACCATTTGTGAGTGATGTGAATGCTGACTGCTGACATTGCTAAGAACCTATTCTGTTTCCAATAATTGGAACCATGGTCAATAGATTCAACCCCAACAGAGTATTGTGTCACTGTGGCCTTGGTGCTATGAAGGTGCAAAGAAACTGAGGAAGAACAAATGCACTACAATCCCAGAACTTTGAACCTTTTACAGCAGCTGCTAAAGAGCCTCCATATGAATAAATCACCACTGAGGTTTCCTTCAGGATGCAGAAGAGGTATAAGAGGCCCCGAATCTATTGTCCTTGATGTTATTTCCTCCAGATGAACAAGATGCAGTGTCGCTACAGACTCCAGATGTCCCAGTACACTGTCACCAAACAATGCTAACTGCTGGAGTAAGAGCTGCGGCCTGAAATTTGGGTTACCATTCTAACCTGGCGGTCATCATGAGGGATCTGGTACCTTGGTGACAACGTTGCTAGACCAGTAACCCAAAATCAGGGCAGTGGTCTTGGAACAAGTTTCAAATGGCAGATGGTGAAATTTGAATTCAGTAAAGATCTAGAATAAAACGCTAGCCTAATGGTGACAATGTAACCACTGTTGATTGTCATAAAATCCCACTTGATTCACTAACAATCTTCAGGGCAGGAATTCTGGACAACTAGCAATGCCCAGGTCCCGAAAATTATATATTTATTTTTAAATGATGGGAATTGCAATAAATTTCCATGCAAAAATCTACTTCCAGATATCCTCTGTGGTCCTATGTGGGATTTCCCAGCTTTTGACCCACAGGTCAAGGCTGCTACTGATGCTGTTTGTGCCAGGTCCCATTAGTTCATCTTGTTTCCATATGTCAAGGTTAGTGCTGCATCCAGACAGAAGGATTTGCCAATATAGCTGACTTTTCCTTGGCACAGGGGCCCATAGACTGTATACACATCATGCTGAGAGCATCAGATCATACTGTAGTAGACTTCATAGAGTTTTCCATTCCATCAATGTGCAATTTATCTGTTACCATCTGTATCAAATCTTGAACATCTGTGCCAGGTACCCTGGGAGTTGTCCATGATGCCTATATCCTTGAGCACTCTCATCTTCCTGCTTTGTTTCAAGGGCCAGATGCCTTACAAGGATGGTTAATGGAGACAAGGGCTACTCTCTGCAACCATGACTGGAGAGTGAGGACTTTGAGCAGGAGAAACATCACCTTCAGCATGTGTTGGGTGTAGCAAGATAGACATGACTTAAAACGACACTCAATTCTAGTAGATGTGAGCTGCAGTGATCCTTCAGTGACTGTAGATTTGTTATTAATCAAAAGGCAAGAGGTTTCTGCCTGTTACCAGAAACAAATACAGTTTTACTATTTGTAGGCCTTCCAGTGTGTAATTCTCCCACATTGATATCATTGATGCTACATTTGGGAAAGATTTGCATTCTCTTTGATAGGGTTCTAAGATGGGATAACACCAAGGATTGGTAACTTATGTACTTTGCTTCTTGTAGCTGCTTTTGCAATGACAATGTATTTACGATGATGAACTTGTATTGACAATGAAATGTCACCCATGCCACCTGTATGCCTCCAGAAATTTTTGTTTGTTGTTCCCCTCCCACAATATGCCCTGTGAAGGGCAGCTCCTGGCTGGCAACACTTGACCTGGAACATATCTGGGCTTTAATTATGTTGCTGGCATCCACAATCCCAGATGTCCTGGTATGGCCGACTACTTCCACTATTGCTGATCACAATAGTACGAGCAGGGCACCATAATGGCATATTGCATAGCTAAAGAGGGGTGTTGTGGAGAATTATTTGAGAAAACACTAGAGACCACACAGAGAGAAACCCTCCACGAAACTCTCGGAACTTGACACTTAGTCAATTAGTCCAAAGTTCTTTTTTTAAATTGAAATTATAACAGCAAGTGCAATTTGACATAGAGTTGAGAAAGTTACTCCAAAGATGACTGTCCTCCCCAACCAAATTGCTAAAACTGTTAAAAATTAACATGTGAAAGTAAAACTAGAAACTAAAAATTAAACCAGAATTTTTTTTTTTGCCTCCTGTTCTTAACTTGATCCTTAGGTAAAAAGAAATAACTTTCTTGTTGCTACGAGTGGGCAAGAGGAGATGTTCATTCTTTCTCCGAACGTAACAGGAGAAAAAAGTCAACGTAAAGCCCAAGCAGTTTGTCCCAAGGATGCAGATAAAGCTGGAGGACTAACTTCTATCACTGCTTACGTTCAGGTATGTACTGCCTCAAGAAAAGCCACATTAATTTCAAAGGCTAGGTCCTTACTTTTTAAAATCAAATATCCACTAAGACTTCATTCGTATATCTCTCTACTTTTAAAGATTAGTGCATTTGAATCATTAAGTGTCCCTGCTCTTCCATTCTTCTAAAAATGGTATTAATTTGTATTTCCTGTTTATTCATTCTTCCAAAATATATCATGTCACATTTGTTCACATTAAAGTTCACATGACAGTTATTTGCCAATGTCCTAATCCATACCTTTCTGTAGTCTTTCAAAATTGTCTTTCAAAAAAAAACAAGTCTTGCTCTCTATTTTTAATTCTCTAATATGTTGATATTGCGATCTTTGTACATAGAACAAGAAATAGGAACAGGAGTATGCCATTTGACTCATTAAGACTGCTCCACCATTCAATAAACATGCCTGATCATCTAACTCTGTACCCTGCATGACCTTTGATCCCTTTAGCCCTATGAGCTGTACCTATCTCTCCCCTGAAAGCATTCAATGTTTTGCTCTCAACCACATTCTGTGGCAGAGAATTCCACAGCCTCACAATCTCTGGGTGAAGAAATTTCTCTGCACCTGAGTCCTAAATGGTCTGCCAAAATCCTTAGACTGTGACCCCTGGTTCTGGACTCACTAGTCATCGGGAACATTCTTCCTGCATACCCTGCCTAGTCCAGTTAGATAATGTTGTATAACAAACAGATATTGCAACATTATTTTATACTGCTATGGGTAGAAAGAGATCAGCAATAGAGGTGAGACAACAAGGTGCAGGGCTGGATGAACACAGCAGGCACACTGTTTTCATCCTTCTAATCCAACAAAAGATCATTAAACTGCCTGTTTTCCATTCTTTAGCAAAGTTCGTACCTATATATTCTTGTTGTCATATTGTTTTTAGTATCAAGTATCTTAACTTTATAAGCTAAGTCCACGGCACCATATAAAAACAAAACTGCAAATGTTTACATGTTAAAAATTGCACAAAAGTGCCCAAACACATCTGTCAAATTGATCTGAGGAGAAGAAAGATCAATGCTTCACATTCTTAGTGATCAGGTGATAGTTCAAAATAACTTCACTATCAACATTTCAGCTCGTACCGCACAGTCATCAACTAACCTTACAATTTTATTCCATCTGTGTAAAACTTCCATTATTTGCAAATGAATTGATTTAAAGCAAAAACAGGAGAGTTTTCTGAAAAGGAAAATCTTCTTTTCTGATTGTTTACTCTAAATTCTAGAAAGAACATTTCATTTTAGTGGAGCAGTGCTATTTTCATTGAAATTAAACACTATTTCTGACCGAGCCCTGTAATCAAAGTTAGACATCTCATGCTCCTTGAAGTCATAAAACATTAATAAAGTTAATAAAACAAGAAAACATTTATGGCAGTCAGGAGTAATGAAAGGCAAAATTACTTACCTAAATTTGTCCTATCTCACTTATATTTGTGAGTTTTAGCTTTACAAATAATGGTTGCTTAAAATATAACTCAATCTGCGGAGGTGTTAATGTCATTTGGGAATGCAGTTGATGTGTTAATCCATGGGATGAACCAGACACCATCAAAGACAAACTAAAGGGCATCTAAGAACTAGAACAAGTCTCTATGGGGTTTCTTATAGAACAAACATTTGGAAGAAATGTTAATTTTGCATTTTTACCTTATGGACTGAATAAGGGAAACCGATACTTTTAGTGGAATTGTTCACTCTTATTTTCACATACAAAATGGAAATATAAATAGGTGAAATAATGAGTCATATTTGTACATTCAATTTAGGACAGATTAGTCAATTTAGTCAAATTTAGTTGAATGCAGAGTGAAACAAATCATTTGGAGAATGCAAGGACTAAATATCCCCAATTTATTTGACTGCCATGACCTTGTGCATGAGCATGGAACTGTATGAGTTCTATCCCAGTGATAGCATTTCTCTAAGGATTTTTAGGCTGGAGACAACACTCTGGCAATGAAGACATAGTCAAGGAAAGAAACAGGCTTAAAGCAGAAAAATAACAAGAGGTACTGTGAAATGGGAAAGACGAATAAAATTGGGCAGAGAAAATGAAATGCAATTCTTTTTCCAACCAATTCAGTATTTTGTCAGAAGAATCAACATCATCTTTTAAAAATGTACGGAATTGCCTTTAATATTATTTTGAGCTGCCTGAAATGTGAAATAATCAGCAGAAAAGGACAATTAAAACAATATCAGAAACAAAGAGATCAATCTACTTCTCTCTTTAATGGCTGAGAGGTGTTGAAGATGAATAATCAAGCAACTGAATTTCATGCCTAGTGTTTTGAGGGATACGCAGAGAAATTAACCAACCCTTGACACCTTGATAAATAATTCTTCAATAGGAGAAACACTGTTCAAAACATAAGCTTGAAATATTTGTGTTCTTGAATATGGGGACAATATTTTTCTTTCTGCTGTGGCCTACTATATCATTTGAAACCTTGCAGCAAATAAGATTCCTTTTTTAAAACTAATTACATCGGAGAACTTTGGGAAAACTTTGTTGAACTATTGCTAAAATATAGTGTTCACATGCATGCAGGAATGAAGGAATGACAACTTAATCCTCTTTTAACAGAGACAGGTCATGGGTTAATGCCTTTTCAGCATCAATTCCAGGCATGACTGCCATGAAATGATGGAATTTTAGGCAGTTTAGGAATCAGAGAATTTACATTGGCATTTTGCCAGTTGGAGTGGAGAATTGTTGGCATTACTGGTTCTTCCATAGAATGCTAACAAATTGACAATGGTAAGAGTTACTTGTTCACTCCTACCTGACAATACAGACTAAACTGATCATTCGTTGATCCCACATTGTGGAGTTGAATCAATGAGCGAAACTGGTCACTGGACTGTTAAATCATTGAAAAATCAGACTATTTCATCAAAATTGTTTACAGGAAAGTTTAGCAAACAGGATGTAAGCTTACAATACAAGTTTTGGCATTTTAGTTCCTCTGTGACCTTATTTATAGGTAAAGGTAAAGTTGTCGTAGTCTTACTATGCCATAGGGCTGCTCTCTCTTTAGGGAGAAGCAACTGATGGTGGTTAACCTGAGGGTCACCATACATCGGGCGGGGGGAAGAGGTTGAAAAGGAGAATCCTTAATATGGGTATTGAACCCGCACTGTTGGCATCACTCTCCAGCTGTCCAGCCAACTGAGATAACTGGATCTCTAATCTAATTTACTGCAGTGTAAAATAGTTAAATTCCAGCATCCGTTTCACATATAATTGACTAGAACATGTCTCAGCGACATTATCAAAATTATTTTAAGTGTATTGTTACATATGAATATAGAAACAGGAGTCGACCATTTTGCCCATCAAGCCTACTCCACCATTTAATTAAATCCTGGCTGATCTTCTACCTCAATGTCACTTTCCCATACTAACTCCATTTCGCTGAAAGTCATTAGTCTCCAGAAACCACTGGATTTCTGTTGGGAATATGCTCAATGTTTGAACTTCCACAGCTCTCTGAGGGAGAGAATTCCACAAATTCCCTACCATCTGAGTGAGGTCCTCATCATCTTCTCATCCATCCTTTTATCCTGAGCTGATATTCCCTGTTTCTGCAGTCACCAACTATGGGGAAAATAATGATTTTAAACTGGTATGTATCAAACAGCAAGTGATTGCAAGGACGCCTGGACTGTTTATAGAAGTTTGTTTATAATGTGGGGAGTTACGACAGGAGAGAGAAAACATGAAGTTATTATTTGTAACAGAGTCTTGAATGAGCATTTTTAAAATTTGGTTCCAAACCTTTTGGGATCAATTTGAAGGAGAACTGACTGGGGTCAAATGCAAGTGTATTTTCTCACAAGAAAGGAGACTGGTCTAAGCAGTTAAAGATACTTAAGTGAATGCATGTAGTTTGTGAAACTCCCAGACCAGGAGTGTTTAGTTAGAAACTTGTGTTGGTTATTCAAAGCTGAGAATGTCTAAGACCTTGGTTGTTTGCATTCAGGGAAATGGCCTCACTACTCCCAGGACTGAAACTGAGAAAAAGCAATTAAGTCAAACCTACATATTTGATAGGAAAGGAAATTTCTCTAGATTTTGATAACTGTAAAATGATGGCCTTGGGTAATTGATGGGACTTTGTCTTGAAATCTTTTAGATTGTGTTATATTTAGACAGCTTGGTTTGGTTTTCAACTATATTTCATTTGTTTAAGAAACTTCTATTTAGTTGTTAATGTCAGATCTGAAGCCTTGTATCCTTCTGTTTAGATGAAAGTCTATTATGTTAAAGAAAAACAAACAAAATATGCTCTATCACAATGGATTTAATTTTGCAAACTGACTTGTCCAGTAGTAACATTGGCTGGGAACATTACAATTATCACTCATTCTTTGAAACTCAGGAATATAGATCTAGAGACAACAAGATGCAGAGCTGGATGAACACAGCAGGCCAAGCAGCATCATAGGAGCAGAAAGGCTGACGTTTCGGGCCTAGACCTTTCATCAGAAATGGGGGACGGGAAGGGGGTTCTGAAATAAATAGGGAGAGAGTGGGAGGCAGATAGAATATGGATAGAGGAGAGGATAGGTGGAGAGGAAACAAACAGGTTGAAGAGGCGGGGATGGAGCCAGTAAAGGTGAGTGTAGGTGGGGAGTTAGGAAGGGGATAGGTCAGTCCAGGGAAGACGGACAGGTCAAGGGGGCGGGATGAGGTTAGTAGGTAGGAGATGGGGGTGCGGCTTGAGGTGGGAGGAGGGGATAGGTTGGAGGAAGAACAGGTTAGGGAGGCGGGGACGAGCTGCGCTGGTTTTGGGATGCGGTAGGGGGAGGGGAGATTTTGAAGCTTGTGAAATCCACATTGATACCATTGGGCTGCAGGGTTCCCAAGCTGGAATATGAGTTGCTGTTCCTGCAACCTTCGGGTGGCATCATTGTGGCACTGCAGGAGGCCCAGGATGGACATGTTGTCTGAGGAATGGGAGGGGGAGTTGAAATGGTTTGCAACTGGGAGGTGCAGTTGTTTATTGCGAACCGAGCGTAGGTGTTCTGCAAAGTGGTCCCCGAGCCTCCGCTTGGTTTCCCCGATGTAGAGGAGGCCACAACGGGTACAGCGGATGCAGTATACTACATATAGATATATATAGATCTAGCTTGTTCAACATCTCCTGATAAAATAATTCCACCATTCCAGGGATTAATTGGTTAAACACCCATTGAGCTCCCTCTATAAAAAAAAATCAAACCTTAGAAAATAAAATCAAAACTATACACAATCCTCCAGATGCAGTCTCCCCAAGGCTCAGACACAACTGTCACAAGACATCTTTACTTCTCCTTGAAATGAATGCTAACATATCAATTGCCTTCCTCATTGCTTACTGCATTTACATGCTAGCTTTTAGTGACTCATGGATAAAGACACCTAGATCCTTTTGGACATGCACACTTCCCAATCACTTACCATTTAAAAAATATTCTGCCTTCCTCTGTTTTTTCTGCCAATGTGAATAACTTCACAATTCGTCATATTATGTTCCATCTACCCATCCACTTAGTCTATTCATGCCCTCTTGAAGCCTCCTTGCACCATCCTCCCAACTTATTTTTCCACCTAG
The DNA here is from genome assembly GCF_021869965.1 of Rhincodon typus. Lineage (NCBI taxonomy): Eukaryota > Metazoa > Chordata > Chondrichthyes > Orectolobiformes > Rhincodontidae > Rhincodon > Rhincodon typus. The sequence goes on along the minus strand of NC_063350.1, from coordinate 41,224,752 downwards.
CTTGTTGTTATTAATGAACTCAGAAACAAACTTGGAATTTTCCCAATCATTGACATAGATTATGAACAATTGTGGACCTACCACTGACCATTGCAGTACCCCATTAGTAACAGCCTGCCATCCCGAGAACAATTTCTTTGTTTCTTCTCTCTGCTTTCTGAGTGTCATCCAGTTCTCAATCCATAATATTGTATTTCTCAAATCCATGCACTAATTATATTTACTAAACTCACATGTGGAACCTGATAAAAATCTTTCTGAAAAATCAAAAAACACCACATCCAGTGGTTCTCCTTTGCCCATGCTACCAGTAACAATTTTTTCAAACATGATTTCCATTTCAAAAATGTATGTTGACTTTGCTCAATTTTACCATTCTTTTCTAAATGTCCAAGTATTGTATCTTTTATAATAAATTCTAACATTTTCCCTACGACTGATATCAAGTAAACAGGTTTGTAGTGCTTTACTTCTCCCTTTTCGTCCATTACTAAATAGCTACCTTCCAGCCAGCTGGAACTTTCCCAGGTATATAGACTTATGAAAGTTAGCCTCCAATGTATCCATTATTTCTACAGCCACTTCCTTCAACACTCTGCAATGAAGCTCATCTGGTAGAGTGGATTTATCAACCTTCAATTCAGCTAATTTATCAAATACCACTTATTTATTAATGCTAATTTCTTTTACTTTCTCAGTTACACAAATCTCTTGATTGCCTTTTGTTTTTGGAACCTCTTTTGTATCTTTTTCTGTGAAGACAGATGCAAAGTAACTTTTTGGTTTCTCCACCATTTCCCTGTTCTCCACGGTAAAATCTCCTGTCCCCACCTTAACATGCCACATTTGTCATTGTTAATATTTTCTCTTTCACGTATTGATAGAGGCTTCTACAATATGCCTTTATTTGACTTGCACTCATATTCTCTTTGCTTTTTCAGTTTACCAGTTGTTTGGTATTCTCTTGCTGGACCCTAAACTGATCCTATTGTTCAAGTTTATCACTATGTCTGGCATTCTTAGAATCTAATGTTTTTGATTTAATGCAAGCTTTAACTTCTTTGATTAATCCCAGGTGTGTAATTTTTCCCTTTGGGTGTTTGTGTTTTAGCGGAACATATCTTTCTCATGACAATGGATTATAACTCTGAATCAACATTGGACATATTGAACCTAAGAAGCCAAGAATATCAAAACTGGCTGTTCAAATACTGATGTTACTGGAAACATCCATTAAAACAGCCAAAGTGTTCAACTATCTGATCCTCACAAACAGTTTAGAAACTGATCTGTGTACCATTTAAAAATTTTATATCTTTTTGGATTCATTTCTCATTTCCAATTTGTGCATATGTGTGTTGTGTTATTCTTTCTTTTCATGCATAGTAATGAATAAACTCGATGTTTTTGTTAATTCAAGAAAATCTGATTAAATTGGTTTCTTTTGGAACATAAGTTAATTTGGACCTGGCAGAAAGCGATCCAGAAAGGAAGGGATTGTTTTAGAAACAACCTTGCTCAGACCAACACGTGAATAACAAATGGAGACAATTCACCCATTCACACCTAGCAGCTGAGTCAATGGAGGTGTCCAGCTGGACCTGAAACAACTTAGGAAACTTTGCCCAAGGGTGGGTCATGACAACTCAGGAGTTCTTGTCCATGATTTGAACGCACAGGTGAAACAAGATAATGTGGAGCTGGAGGAATACAGCAGGCCAGGCAGCATCAGAGGAGCAGGAAAGTTAACATTTCAGGTCGAGACCCTTCTTCAGAAATTTCTGCTATTTCAGAAATAGCAGAACAGAGTGCAGAATACAGTGTTACAGCCACAGAGAAGGTGCAGACAGAGAGATCAGAATTAACATTTGAGAGGTCAGGTAACCCTTTCCTGCTATTGCCCATTCAGTTTGATCCTTTTGGCCCAAAGAACTATATCAACCTTATTCTTGAAAACATTCAATGTTTAGCCTCAACTGCTTTCAGTGGCAGAGAATTCCACAGGCTCACCCTCTGGGTATAGAAATTTCACCTCATCTCGCTCCTAAATTGTGTTGTCTGTGAATCATAGATTCCCTACAGTGTGGGAACAGGCCCTTCGACCCAACAAGTCCACACTGACCCTCAGAGCATCCCACCCAGGCCCATCCCCCTGTAATCCACCTAATCTACACATCCCTGAACACTACAGGCAATTTAGCATGGCCAATCCACCTAGCCTGCACATCTTTAGACTGTGGGAGGAAACCCACGCAGACACGGGGAGAATGTGCAAACTCCACACAGACAGTCACCTGAGGGTGGAATCAAACCGGGTCCCTGGTGCTGTGAGGCAGCAGCGCTAGCCACCAAGCTACCGTGCCACCCGTGACAAATAGTGTTTCAGGACAGAATTCAATGCACCCCAGACAGGACGTGAACCCACAATCCCTGTCTTAGGAGGCCAGTGCCTTATTCATTAGGGTGCTTTAGATATTTCAACCATTTTATGTATTAGAAACATTTTACACAAGTGCTCTTGCCAGTGACTTGGACAAAGGGACACAGAATTTGGTTTGCAGTTCAAATCGATTTTATCAACAAAATATTCCTGATTAAAAACACCATACAAGCATTTCCCAAATTCCCACGATGTTTACTGTCTAACTAGCTCTATCTGTCTGGGAAATGATATTACCTGCAATGATCCATGTGTTTGAGCTGTGCTGATGGAAGATCCTTCCTGTTTGATGTAGGGCTAGCTATCTTCCACAAAGGTGGGTCTTGCAGGTCAGAATGGATCTTCTCCTGGGTCTTCTTACATTGCCTCACAGCCTTCCACCATGAGTTTTGCTGTGAGTCTTCAATGAGAGGTTGGATTCCAGGTGTGTGCTTTTATTCCCCTCAGCCCAGATCTTCCAGAAAGTTCTGTGATCTTTTGCCAACGGCATCATGAATGGAGTTCAAAGCATCCAATGGGATTGTGCCAACACCTTCCACTGTTGCCAAGCCGGGGAGATGTAAAGTACACAGCCTCAGACACTGGCTGGAAGCCTATATGCCAGAAAGTTTGATTGATACTTCTCCAATATACAACCCTCAGGCTGCATGTAACTGGTTTCTGCTGAATCTTTGTGACCTCTTTGACTTTGCTTTCCACTGTTCTCTGTAGCCAATAGCTGCTGGCTGCTGTTTAATTTAGTTTGGACAATTTTCTGATTTCTCTGGCTGTAGTACAATTTATAATGTCCAAGTTTGGGCTGATGGTCTCTTGACCACAATAGCCTGCCCTGTGCCCTTAGATTGTGCACCTGGTTCTGGATCTGGATCTGGACTACCTGATCATCTAGAATATCCAGCCTGTGTTTACCCTGTCTAGTTCTGTTTAAAGTTTGTAAGTTTCTACTAGATCTGCCTCATTCTAATAAAGTCTAGTGAATATAATCTTAACCGATCCAGTCTCTCTTCATAGGCCAATCCTGTCGTCCCAGGCCTCAGTCTGGTAAAACTTTGTTGCTCTTCCTCTGTAGCCAGAATGTTCTTCCTCAGATAAAGAAACCAAAAATGCATATGATACTCCGGGTATGGTCTCATTATACAATTGCAGAAAGTCATCCCTGTTCCTGTAGTTAAATCTTCTCGCTACGAAGGCCAACATACGATTTCCTTTCTTCACCGCCAGCAACACATTCATGCTTACTTTTGTCAACCAGTGTACAAGCCTTGGCCTCATTGCACCTCCCCCCTTTTTCCCATCCATCTCCATTCAAGTAATAACCCGGTTTACTGTTTTTGCCACCAAAGTGGATAAGCTCACATTTAGCCACATTGTACATTATCTACTATGCATTTGCACACTTATTCAACTTATCCAAAGCAGACTGAAGCATCCCTGCATCCTCCTCACAGTTCACCCTCCCACTCTGCTTAGTATCATCTGCAAATGTGGAGATATTACATTTAGTTCACTCATCTAAATACTTGGGATCCAAACACTGATCTCTGAGGCGCCCCACTGGTTACTGTCTGCTGCTTGGAAAATATCTGATTATTCCTTCAGTACTTTTCCTAACAGATTGTCTATCCATGTCAGTTCACTACCACCAATTCCATGCGCTTTAATTTTGCATGCTAATCTTGAAGTAAGATCTTCTGGAACACCTTCTGAAAGTTAAGGTAAACTACATCCACCAATTCCCCTGATCAACTCAACTAATTACATTGTTGAAAAATTCCAATAGATTTCCCTTTCGTACATCATGTTGTCTCTGTCCAAACCTGTCACTATTTTTTAAGTGCTCTGCTATTAAATATTTTATAATGGACTCTTACATTTTCCCTCCAATCAACGTCAGGCAGGCCAACTCATTGATATTCTTCTGTTTTCTGTTTTCATTTTTCTCCCTACCTCCTTTTTTTTAAAATAATGGGGTTACACTAGCTACTGTCCAATCCATAGGAATTATTCCAGAGTCAATAGAACCTTGAAAGATGACCGCCAATGCATCCTTTATATCTCAAGCCACTTCCTTCAGTGCTCTGGGAGAGTAAGAGTAAAACAGAGGGAAAGAAAGAGGAAGATGCTGGGATCCCTCCTCTTAAAAAAAAAGCTTGATGTAAAGATAAAATTGAGGGCAAAAATCCAGTCTGTTTTAATTAGCAAAAAGTAGAGAATGTCTGGGCCAACTGTTAGAGGCTATGGGAAAAAAAAAATTGGGATTTTCTGGGCACATAGAACACATGCAGAGAATGGGAGTCAGTCCAAAAGCATAGCAAACCAGGTTTTGAATCTGACTGCAGCTGAAAATCCATGTAAAGACATGCTTGAGCATGTGGATGGATTTCAACAAATCCCTACGAAGTACCAAGACTTTGTAACTCAAAGAAGATTGGGTCCATAGTACCATGGTGAGGCAAGCAAGACTGTAGTGGCCCTGAGGGATACCAGGGCCAGTCAAACTCAACTGCTGGGTAAAGGTATTACCTTCTCACCAGAGAGTGCAGTAAGTATTGAGGTACTGATAAAAGAAATTCAGGAAAGGTATTTGCCCACTCCTCTTTTCTAGGTGCATCCAGAGTGAAACCTTGCATTGGGACCAGTGATTATGTGAGTTGCCCCAGCTCTGCTTATTGATGAGATTGACCTGCTGAAGAGGCCAAAGGTAAGAGTATATCCAGTTTTCTCTGAGAAGCCCGTTGAGGTCAGGGAGACTGAACAACTGCAGGAGAAAGAGCCTGGCATTTTCCCTAAGTTCAGTCAGTGGAGGCTGAGATGGAACTGTGAATGGCGGATCCTTGGCCTGGTTGTGTGACACATTTTTGAGGAAGCTAGAAGCTCCCAATGGAATAATAGAACTCCCAGGTAGCAGCTGAACAAGCTGACTCACTGTTAAAAATAAACACCAGTTCAAACTGAAGCTGAGGCAGAAATAGTCTCTGAATGCTAAAATAGGAAAAATGAGGTGCTGATGTGAAAATGGAGACCCCATCATAGATATGCAGACATGTAGTATGGACTGTGATGCCACTGACGTGTCACAGGGAAATATTGAGGCTAGCTCGGAAAATTCCAATAGTTGGGCATGCTGGTATTCATAAAACCCAAACACATAACATTTTTACTGGCCACAGCTCCACAAGGATGTAGTAAGATTTTTGTAGAACCATCCACACCTGCCGGGTTATGAGAAAACCCCCAACCTCCAATAAGACTTGTACCTCTAATTCCTATACCAGGTTTCAGTGAACCTTGTTAAAAGGTGTTAGAGAACTGTGTGGAATTCCTGTCCAGAACTAAAGGGGACCATCAATATATCCTTACCATTATGGATATGGTTTTATATTTCCTTGAGAAGCATGACTACCAAAACAATGGTAAGAGAATTGATCCAATTCTTCACCATGTATGGTCTGCCCCCCATGGAGTTCCAGTTGGATTGTGGCTCACATTTCATGTCAAATGCAGCCCAGGAAGTCATTGGTGACTAGGCATGACCCCGTCTACATCATCTAAATATCCCCCACAGTCACATGTGGCACTACAGCAGCATAACCAGACTTGAAAACAATGACTAGGGCATATTACCATGAGTACCCTCATGAAAATGTACTAGATTTTGTTCTGTTCGCCTCCAGGGTGTCACCCAATAAATCCATCAGTTTTACTTCATTTGAATTAGTCTGAGTATTTATGGTGAAGCCTTTTAAAACTAATCAAGGGGGCTTCTTCAGTACAGAAGGAGGAAGTCTCCATGGAAGACTATGTAGCAGATTTCCATTGGAGTTTGATCCTTCAACCATATTACTTCAAAATCTCCCACCTTGCCCAGAAATCCAATATGAATACAGAATCCGTAACCAAAACATACTGAGCCCCAGGTGGAGCAGAACTGACATATGGTAGAGGAATGAATATGTGTGTTGGTGTGTTCCATTGTTTGTTTTGTTTACCTCCTTTTTGTAATGAAATGGGAATGAATCTCATTTAATTTGCCATGTGGCAGAAGAATCATGACCACAGATCTGATCCCATGTACTTGTTTGGATGTAATTAATAAGATTCAGTTATGGACTATAAAAATTTAAAAACAATTTCCCTCTTAAAAAAAGGATATGCAGCCAAAAGTTGACTCTTGATATATATTCAGTGTCTGCCTGGGGAGAAATCTCTGCAATATCACAGCTAATGACGTGTTAAAGAAAATTCAAAACAAGCAAATGCACTGAAAATTGAACTTGTAATCTCCTGGTAATATCTCAGACCATGAATATGATGATTAAAAAAGACAGCAATCAAGGTGAAAGACGCATTTTTTTGTTTTATGTATTTCATGAATTCACAAGCAAAAGCAAGATTCAACCCTGGTCTATGTGTGTTATGACTTGATGTCCTAGTGTATGGACCATTGTACTGTGAGGGTTGCAACTCTGAGAATGGCTATTTAAACTCCCTTGCCTTGCAGGTAAAGAAAAATGAAAGGACTCTCTGTCTCACTTTTCAGTGTTGACTGTCAGCCATTAATAAAAAAGAAGCTCTAAGAGTTTTAATCAATTTAAAGGCCAAGATACCCAAAATCAATGGTTCAAGTACCAATATCAATGCTACTAGTAACAACCAGGGCTGTGGCCATTGTGTTCAACTATCTGCTCTGCATGGAAATTTGAGAGGCTAATCTTTATAATATGTTTTAAAAGTTTTACCTTTTTGGATTCACCTCTTATTTCTAATCAGTATGTGTGATGGGTTACAATTTCATCTTGTATTTAGTAGTCACTAAACTCACTCTTTTTGTTAATTCAAGAAAGCCTAATTAAATTGGGTCCTTTTAAAATATAAGTTGATTTAGGTCTGGGAGAAAGGTATCCACAAAAAGGGATTGTTTTAAAATGAGGAACAAAATCAGAAGTTGCTGGAAGCTCAGCAGGTCTGGCAGCATCTGTGAAGAAAAAATCAGAGTTAACGTTTCAGGTCCGGTGACCCTTTCTCAGAACTGTTCTGAGGAAGGGTCACCAGACCCGAAACATTAACTCTGTTTTTTCCTTCACAGATGCTGCCAGACGTGTTGAGCTTCCAGTAACTTCTGTTTTTGGTCCTGATTTACAGCATCTGCAGTTCTTTTGGTTTTTGTTTTAAAATAAACCTTATTACGACCAACTAAGAGGGCTGGTGAACCAGCAGAAGTACAGAATTCACCCCTCTTCACCCAGAAACTTAATGTTTTTGTGGTATCCCATCTGGACTGGTAAAAATTGGGGAACTTTACCCAGGCACTTGACGTAAAATTTACTATAGACGACATAAAATCTACTGTAGACCTTGTAGCTTTTCTTTTAAATAGTTGTCATTGCTATGTTTTGTGCTAATTCCTTAAGGTCACTTTTAACATACATTCAACCAGCTGCTTTCTGTAGCTTCATAAGTGAGCTTGTTTTCTACAGGAGTTTAAACCTTCGACCAAAGAGGAATAATATAGTGCAGTACTACTTTTCCACAGAACCTTAGGAAATTAAAAGCTCTTAACAGAAAGACTAAGGTAGACTGAATCCTATTTCTCATGGAGAATTTCAAATCCTTGCAGAAGACAAGAGATCTCTGTCAGCACTTGGAGGTAATCCAGAAGCCTTTCTCATTCTGTGGGCCTGAGCCAGTCCGTCTGGACATTACCTTATCTAGTGAAGTGGGAAAGATATCAAATTTTTGAAACTGGTTGATCGTAAGATCAGCTTGATCACTACACTCCAAGTACTGTTGTTTTAACTAAACTCTCAAATCTTTTGTAACGTTATGTCATTCTTCTGTCTTTTTGAAGTTTAAACTGCTACTGTCTAATAATATCACTGGAACTTCTAACTTGATAGCGCTACAATCAGCGAATTTTATTAGTTACATCCAAACAAGTATATGGGATCAAATTAAGCCATTTGATACCTTACATTATACTGTATAAGAGGCCAAACACATATTTGGCTAATTACTGTGACTGTTAAGGTCAAGTTGGAAATAGTTTTAACCTTACGCCGAAACAAATTAAACTTTTGGGGCATGTTTTAAACATTAGCTGTGAAAAGCTGGTCTTCTTTGGAGAGAAATGTACTTAAAGGTCAAATCTAAAAAAGGTACACTGCAACATATATAATGTCACAGCTTGCATTTTTTTTATTGTTTTAACCTATTTGATAGTCCATTTAAGAATGCGGAACATTAGAAAAAAACCTATGAAGGGTCCCCATTTCAGTCCTTGATGATCACTTACATCAAAACACGAGATCAAAAAGTGGTGCAGATATAATTTGTCATCAGGGATTTCCTTCTAAAGTATAACAGTGGAGATAGGTGTGGATCAATATTATTGATTTTCACTGCAGGGGCTTGATAGCCTGATTGCTTAGAAACATGTGCAGTGATAAAAGGGCAGCACTGCCAATTTGTTACAGATAGCAGAGTCAGCACATGGAGTATCTAGCATTTACAGACTAAAGTGAAACAAAATGTTATAGTATCACAGTGGTCATATCTTGTTACACTGTGTAAAGTTTAACTTTCTGTTGTCTGTATTTGATATTTTGGATTTCTGATAACTTCAATCTGTAGTCTAGTGGTCAATGATATTAACCGTAAATAGATGAGAGCACTGTTGCACATCTGTTGGATTTTTAAAATACATGCATTAATTCCGCATGTTAAAATGGAACTTTGGTTAGAATCATAAAATTATAGAATTGTTGCAGCACAAAACAAGGCCATTCAGCCTGTCATGTCCACGCTTGCTCTCCAAGAAACAAACTCAGCAAGTCCCACTGTTCTATATTTTCATCTGCAAATAATTACCCTGTAGATAATTTTCAGTTCCCTTTTGAAATCCATAATTAAATATTTCTCCAGTACATTTTCAGGCCAGGAAATTGAATTCTTAAGAACTCACAGCATAAAATGTTTTTTTCCTCATGGTGTCTCTGGATTTTTTTCAAATCCTTCTGAATCAGTGTTCTTTCATTTTCAAAATTTTGCTCCATGTGAACCGTTTCTCTCTCCCCTTACTGTATCCAAACCCTCTTGATTTTGAAAACCTCTCTAAAAGCTCCTCTTGTCTTTCTTTTTTTCTTTGGAGAACAATCTCTACTTCTCCACTTGTTTTTATTCATTTATGGATGTGGGCCAGCATTTATTCCCATCCCTGGTTGGTCACGAAAAGGTGGTGGTCAGTTGCCTTTTTAAGGGCAACTGGGAATGGGCAATAAATTCTGGCCACCCAGCGAAACCCACAATCCATGAATGAATAAAAATAGATACAGCCATATAACTGAAGTCTTTCACTCTTGAACTATTCTAGTAAACTTTTCTTGCACCCTTCCGAAAGTACAATGCCCAAAATTGAATGTAATGTTCTATTTGAATTCAGACCCATTGTTTTTCTTTGCTTTTGTGTGATAGACCTGTAATTATAAAGCCCCCAAACCTGTACATCTTATTAACTGGTGTCTCTGCACACTGTCACCTGCAGTGAATGTGCACATCTATCTCTAAATCCCTTTGCTCCTGTATCATTGTTAGAGTTGTAAACTATGTTTCATACTGTTATTTCCCATTCTTCCCACCAAAAAATTGTCATTACATACTTCTCTGCATTAAATTTTACTGACCATATATCTGCCCATTCTACCATCCTGTCTTTGTCTTCCTGAAGTCTATCACTATCTTCCTGTTAGTTCACAATACTTCTCAGTGTTTTGTCAACATCATCTGCAAATTTTTAAATTGCTCCTTGCACAGCCATGGCTAGGCCCTTTATAAAAAAAATTGTAGCTCTAATACTGACTTGAAGGGAACCCCACTATACATGTTCCCCATCTAAAAAAAATCAATGGTTCACCGCTAGTCTCTGTTTCCTGTCACTCAGCCAACTTCATATCCATGTTTACTGTGCCTATTTTTCTATGGACCTTAACTTTGCCACCTAACAGGCATGTCAACAATTTATCAAACACCTTTCAAATGTCCAGATGCACCACATCGACCTTTTTTTTAAACTCTCATCCAAAAAACTCAATGAATTAAACACAATTAGCTTTTACAGATACTTGCTGCCTTTACTTCATTAATCCACATTCTTTAAAAATTCACTTGTGGGATGTTGGTGTTTCTGGCTGGGCCATCATTTAATTCCCATCCCTAGCTGCCCTTGAGAAGACACTTGACTCACATCATTTTGCAGAACCAAATACAGAAATGTCTCTTTCCTCTTTGGACTGGAAGCATATTGATATAGAAAATTCACCTATGCACATCTTAAACACTCTTTTCCCTTCCTGTTCTTCACATCTTTACCATCATAGATTATATTCAGACAATTAACAAACCGTTATGATAATTCTATAGTTTTTGCCCTCTCTGTCATTTCCTTGCAAATGGGTTTCTCTATATCTTTCCCACTAACTGGCAACCTACAGAATACAGCCAAAACTGTAATGGGGCGTCTATTGTCTCTTATTTCTAACCAAATTGATCCACTCCTGACCCCTCTAAGACAAAGTCTCTCTCCAAAATTATTATCCTTCATCAGTGCTGTCATAAATCTATTTATTACATTATCTATCTTTTCTAAACCACTCGTTTCCAGGGATAGTTAATACATAGTCTTGTTAATTTTTGAGTCAGGCCTCCATGATCATCAGAAATTTATATGCCCATGCAACTACCTCCAGATCACCAAACATCTTTTAACTTTTCCTGGTATGGAACTGTCAATTTCCCTTGTTCAAACTACTCTGTGTGTTCATACGCATGCATAGCCAATCCAATTTAATCCCTAATGCAGTTTCTTTTTATTGATTCCTACCAAGTACTTATTTTTCAGCATATGCAGTTGTTGTCAACTCAGTTCAGTGATGGCATTCTCACCTTTGTGCCTGAAGATCATGTGTATGAGTCCTGTTGCAGGAATTAAACACAAAAACTGACACTCCATGTAATACTGAATACTGCATTGTTGGAGCTGTATTTCTTGAATCAGAAGTTATGCTACTTGAGAATGGTGATGAAAATTGTGTAGTCATTAGTGAACATTCCCACTTCTGACCTCATGCTGGAGAGAAGGTCATTAATAAAATAGCTGAAGATTTTTGGGCTTACGCCTCAGCTGCATGAGTTTCTCAGAATAATGTCCTTGGATGGAAATTATTGTCCCCTGGCAACTATAAGTATCCTCCTTTCTGCTAGGTATGACTCCAGTCAGTGGAGAGCTTTCTCCCAATTCCATAAGATCATAAGACGATAAGAAATCGGAATAGGAGTAGGCTGTTCGGCAACTCAAGCCTGCTCTATCATCCAATAGGTATATTCAATGATCTGATATTCTTCACGCCCACTTTCTTGCCCTTTCCCAGTAAATCTTGATCCTTCTACTGATCAAAAATCTATCTATTGCTCTAAATCTTTCCTATTCATGTACCTGTCCAAATGTCTTTTAAATATTGTAACTGTACCTGTGTCTACCATTTCCTCTGGCAATTCATTCCACAGACGAACCACCCTCTATGTGAAAAAGTTGCTTCTCAGGTCCCTTTTAAATCTTTCTCCTGTCAACTTAAAAATGTGCCTCAAATAAACCCTCCAACCCGAGAGAAAAAGACGTTTACCATTCTCCCTATGCATGCCCCTCATGATTTTATAAACCTCTATAAGGTCACGCCTCAACCCCCTTTTGCTCCAGTGAAAAGATGCCCCAGCCTATCCATATAACTCGAACCATCCAGTCCCAGCAAGATCTTGATAAATCTTTTCTGAACGCTCTCCAACTTAATAATATCCTTCCTATAGCAGGGCAACCAGAACTCTACACACTATTCCAAAAGTGGCCTCACCAATATCCTGTACATGACGTCCCAACTCCTATACTGAAAAGTCTGAGCAATGAAAGCAAGCATGCTAAATGCTTTCTTAACCATCCTGTCTACTTGTGATACAACTTTCAACAAGGTACATACCTGAATACCTAGGTCTGTCTTTTCAACAAGATCCTATGCCTGGTGCCGCAGGGTCCCAAAATGTGGCTGCAGTCCTTGCGTCAGGCCACTGCTAAACCTGCCTGCTGCTCCTGTGTCTACTGGTGCATTTGTTTGAGGTCCCAAATTGCCTGGGGACTTGTCCTGCCTGTAGCTGAGCAGGTGACTGGTCTGCAGCAGTCCTTTCGGTGCCAGTAACCGGTGGGGGATGGGGGCGGGGTGTGGTGGTGTAGTGTTTTGATCTCAGCTAGCTAAGGAGATGTCGCAGTGAAGTGTTCACTAGCAGGTGACCCCTCCAATGCCCAACTCCACCCGAGCTAAAATACACCCTGAGCTGGCAGTATCTCAGCTGGTGCAGAGTACAGGAGGGAGCATTTCTAGTGTATCCTCTGAGGCATCCATGCTGTCTTCCTCAGAGATGGAAGAACATGTGTCTTCAGAGCTGGACCTCTGGGCTGTGATCATCTTGGACATTCTGTTTGTGCCTGCAAGAGACAAAATAGAGCAAATGTCATGACCAAGCGTTAGGAAGGTGTGGCATGTTAACAGTAAGCTCACAGTAGGGATCATGTTCAGTAGCACAACAATGGACAATGTTTTCTACTGGGTTGTCAAGACATGGATATTTCCATATCACCATAGGACTGGTGCTGGTCTTTATCTGGAAGGGTCAAGGTCCTCCCCTCATAGTGGAAGAGGAAGTGAATATCTGGCATCTCACCACCCATCCTGGCTCTTTCCATCCAATTGTAGGCTACTTTTCACCAGAATGCAAGAAAGGGAGGATTGAAGTGAATGTGGATAGTACAACTTTCCGTGCTGGTGCAGCAGGAGTAAAGTGTGTGAGGTGTACTGAGTGAATCAGTGAGTAGGCAGTTAAGAGGGCATCCAGCATTAGGGTTAGGCGACAGTGAGTGGGGAAGATGTTGCAGGGAATACTGAAAGTGGTAAACTATGCGCCTTCATGGCAGGTGTGCGCAGTATTGGAAATACACTAAGTGTGAGGTGGTGGGCGGGGTGTGAGTAGACAGAAAATGGTGGCACTTGCACTGGCAGAGTGGAGAAGGTCATTGGCCTTCTTTCTCTGCTGCTGGGTGTTTCTGTGGACCATAGAAACTACAGTGAACTGGGTAGTGCCTTCGGACCGGCCTGTCAGGGTCTGGTCTCATGGCCTTCTCTGTCAGTCCAGGAGAAGATTCCTCCTCTACACCACTCTGTCAGCAGAATGGGTGCTAATTTGCCCATGTCTGCCATGTCCAGCTAAATGAATGCAACCATGAGGGCAACTCCAAACATCCATGCTTTGACGAGGTAAAGGTCTTTTAAACGTGGTGCTGGCATGAGGAATGCTGGCATGTTCTGGAATCTTCCAGCAGTGGTGAGTAGTTCTGACTGCGCCAGGCAGGAGAATTAAGCTAGTATTGAATGAGAGGGGTGCCATAGGAGCATAGTAGGTTGGCAATGAGACGAGTTTCTGACAATAACATGAGAAACTCACCAAGCCTCACAGAGAGAAACCCTCCATGAAACTCAACAAAAATTACATTAAACCAACATATGAAAAGATTCAGCCCAGAGTAATTGAAAATTTGAGAGGACTTGAAAAGAAAAGCAAAGAGCTGTGCAGACAAACATATTGAGGTGGCTGCTTCATTATGTATCATTGCATCATTTTCCCGGAGTTTAATTTAACACATTCAATGTCATAATACACACTCCCACAACAGAAAAGAGGAGACAATCGAAATCAATTAGAAAATTCTGAGCAGATGTTAAAGATCTCAACTGGTCTAACTTCATTTTCATGTTCAGATTATGTCAGTAATTGTTTTAAGCTTATTTTCTTCATGACTTGTGATCTTTACAGAACCTCTTGATTAGAAGTCTAGAATCCTTACAATGTGGAAACAGGCCATTCGGCCCAACAAATCCATACTAACACTCTGAAGAGCATTCCATCCAGACTCTCACCCTCACTCTATCACTGTAACCCTGCATTTCCCATGGCTAATCCACTTAACCTACACATCCTTGGACACTATGAGCAATTTAGTATGGCCAATCCATCTAACCTGTGCGTCTTTGGACTATGGGAGAAAATTAGAGTACCCAGAGGAAACCCCTGCAGACATGGGGAGAATGTGCGAACTCCACAGACAGTCGCCCAAGGCTGGAATTCAACCTGGGTTCCTGCCGCTGTGAGGCAGCAGTGCTAACCACTGAGCTACAATACCACCCAATTGAGTAGGTTTTAGCTCAGTCGTAAGGAACAAGTAGTTGATATATAATGTAGTTGATTATGAGGTTTTCTAATTCATTCATGGGATGTGGGCATTGCTGGCTGTGTTAGCATTTATGGCCCATCGTGAGTTGCCCTTGAGATGACAATGGTCAACTGACTTCTTGAACAGCTACAGACCAGCTGGTGTAGCTACACTCACAATGCTAATAGACAGGCAGTTCCAGATATTGACCTAGCGACACTGAAGGAATGCCAATGCATTTGCAAGTTGGGAAGGTGAGTGGCTTGGAGGGGAACTTGCAGCTGGTGGTGATCCCGTGTGTCTGCTGTTCTATTCACATACTTATATGCTACCCCTAACTGAACTGGAAATCATTTATTTTTTCAGATGATGTTAAATCTTCTTGTGTGCTTTTCAACAGAATGTGGAGAAAACATAGGTAGCTGGTAAGTTGTGAATTTTCAGTATAGGATTGTGTTCACACAGTTTGTTGCATAACAACATAAATTGAATTTATGTAGCACCTTACATAAGCAAAATGCAAGGTGAGTAAAATGTCTCAATTTGTAGGAAACCTAGTAGAAATAAAAGATGCATTAACTCTTTTGTTTGGTGAAGATACAGAAAGGTCAATATCCAAAAAAAATTCTAACACCTGAGTTTTGTAGAAAAAGGCTAGGAGTCAATTTTGGTGAATTTTCTGTAGGATTTCACTCCCAAGTAATTTTTTTTCATGCTTATCATGCTGCAGCTCACCTTGTTAACTGTGTACCATACCTCTATACAGTCCCACTGGCACTGTCTTCCATTCAGTAATACCAGATCTGCTGCTACCAGATCCTCTAGGATTCTAGCAGCCAGTACCATTTTTAATACCAACCTTTCACCAGGAGAAGTTCTGCCAACCAGGAACTTCCTCTTCATGCACTTAGTTGGAGGGGAACAAAAAAGAAAAGCTTCTGAGGGCACAAGGGTGGCTCGGGTGTCACTTCATTGTAATACAAGTGCACATTCATAAATGCAATGCTATTTTACATCACCTGTCTGATTGACTGTCATCGTAACTGCAGCTATAAGAATATACTAACATCTTACTTGTGCTTAGCAAAGTTCCAACTTTGTCTAAGGGAGCATTCTCTTTCCCTAACACACAGCATAGCCCAATATCTTCTCATTAATCACACTCTCTCATTGCTGGCTTTATTTATGCAGGCCACAGCTCGCTCAGATTTATCTGGCACATTCTGCAGCTCTAGGAGGTTGTTGCTGAACCTGGGTTTGCTGCTACATCTGCTCCTCCTCAGTTTCTCTGTGTCTTTGTAGTGTTACAGCCACAGTGATGATAACCCCCATTGTAGCTGGATCCATTGGTCATGGTTCCAGTAAACCTGTGCAAGGAATATCAAAAACAGAACAGGATTTTCGGAATGTAAGCAGTCAGCACTCACATCATGCACAAATGGTGGTTTAGCATAGTCTTCCATATACTGGGACATGGAGTACATCCACAAAGAAGGTCATGGAATGCCAATACATGGACATTTGTTATAAGGACCTTATTCTAATGTCTGCAACAAAAACCATGTCATGTCAATATAGTAGGAGATTGTTTGCACTCTACGATTACTGAAACCTTGTCTCCCACTCCTAAAACAACTTCTCACATTAGCCAAGAAAGGCAGCATTGCATTGAAGAGTATTTTGGCAGGTAATTACAGTTCCTGATGACAGGAAATCAGTTCCCTGCCCTTGTGCTTCCAAATCTGACTCAATCCCCTTTTGCCCCACGACAAAAATGTGAACCGCTCTATTCAGGGGCAGGACTTATGATTTCTAGGTTTGTCTACCATTTGTTGCCATGACAGAGAGGGAATTCCTGAAGCATCAAATAATCTACTTCATTATCCAACCTCTGAACCTCAAATCAGTACATTTCCAACACAGGAAATATAGCAATACACAATCGCAGATTTCGTTAATGCCAGTACCAAGAGATCCATGTGTGGATATTTGACCACAGAAGAGAATTTTTGATTATCAATAGCATTTAAAGTCATGCAAAATCTAAGTTCACAACTGAAAATGTCTTATAAAGACAATCTTCTGCAAAGAGGTTGGAAGCAGTAGCACATTAGTCGAAATAATTTCAAACAAAGAAAGTGGTTTCATCCCAAAATGTATGTATGATTATTACCAGGACTGCTTCAGAACATACAGCCAGCAGGGCACTAAAAGCCATCTCTTACTATTCTCTGGTGTTAGAATTTGCTGCAAATTTGTTTTATAAAATGGCAAAATTTTTATGGTATTCTTCAAGCTTATTGCAGCACTCACTCCTAAACAACTATTCTGTGGGCTTTGCTCACTAAAGTTGTGTAATTAATATAAATCTCATGCTAGAATTTTACTGAAGTCTTTGCTGACTTGCCAAAGAATGTCATGATCTTCCTTTGATTTGTACATTTCAAAGGCAGATGAAAGAAAAGATGGTAACAAAATAAAAGACAAAAACATGACCTGATATAAGTCAAACACAGAGATAAGGCTGAACCAAATCCTGCCTCCAAAATTGATTGTCATAAATTTACATATGGTCAAACTGGTCTTGCAAAATAACAACAAAAATTTTGATTTGCAGCATTACAATTTTTCCAAATTTTACACACTTTAGTGTTACCAATGGTATGCTCCTAAGTAACTTGTTAAGTAAAGAAAAGCTTACTGGTAAAACCTATTTTATTTGACTACATTTGGTATTTTAACTTTATTTCTCTATTTCTCTTTTTTTTTGTCTTGTTAATATTTTTGCAATATCTATCAAGCCTGCCTGTTGGCGGTGGACTTCTCCTGTGCTTATTGCTCCTGCCTGTTGAAGGACCATATTTAGAAATTCACCTTTTGAGAAAGGGAGTTTGTTGTGCACATCAGTGCCACGGAAGTGTGGGAAACAGATTCCTGCTTCTCTGCACAGTACTGTCTCTTTATTACAACAGATGAAATTGTAATGATGTGTAACTGGTTAAAGGAAGAATGATATATTGATATTTCACCTTAAAACTGGAAATTCTGAGGAGTTATTCATTAGTTTTCCATGATAACTAACATAATTATGAGCCAATCGAATAAAGATTGACTTCTATTATACTAGTTACCAGAAAGCATGATCAAGCTTGCTTCCCACTACATTGATTCAGTAAAAATTCACGTGACAGTAAATGCAACGGATAGTTGTATTCAGTTTGAAGCAAAAATGAATCACGAATAGAATCCAAAATAGTTGAATGCATAACTCTTGATGGATCTACTGAAATAATATAGACTAATTGCTCAATAGGATGTTTATAAAATAGGATTTGGTTTTTTAACAACCTGGAAATTTCCAATAGTGCAACCCCTTTAAAAAAATTAGAGCCTGCAGCCTTCTATATGATTTAAACCAGTAGGTGCTGCTGTTGCACCTTGTGACCTGAGGGGGTGTAGCATCACCATCTCTTCACTGTGCTTGCTGTCTTTTTACTACAATAGAGGGGCTTGGAGCTGCGTAACTATTAAAGGGATAACAATATATTGACACTTTACTGCAATATTAGAAATTCTGGGGAGTTTTTCAGAATGATAATTAACATATTTGTGAGCCAATGTCACGTAGATTGACTTTTATTATGTATAAATGCCAGAAAGCAGTGCTAAAAATGAAACCTAACCCATAAAAGTACTTAGCCTGTCATGGGTTTATATGGCAATCAGCAGTCTTGTAAATAATCCTATATGAATGCAATGAGAAAATATTTAACACAAAAACATTTCTGATCCAAAAGATGTATATAAATAAGAAATATAGAGGAAATATGTCATTTCAATTAATAAACCAGAGAAACAATGTTTTGAATATTTGTAAGAAAGTGTAAGCATTAAAAATAAAATCAAACTTTGTAATTCATTGATGCATGTTTGTTGTTCAAATATAGAATGGAAGCAGGGAGAACGTAAAATTGGTCTACAGCATGAACGCAAAGCAGACCAATGACAAATCAGCCGCCGATTTTGGAACCAATCCTGGTTTTCTATTCCATAACAGTAAAGAAAATTTGGTGCAATATGTGAAGGCCCATATACCATCAGCTCAATTTGCACTTGTACCATTGACTTAGTTCACTCCAAAATGTCGTAAATAAATCACATAATAAACATAACCTGTATATAATGTTGTAATATCCAAATGTTCACTTAAATACTCTGTAAAGTGTATAAATAAAAGCCATCTGACTAATGCATATTTGTCATGAGGAATGAGATACTTTCTTTAAGAATTCAGGATTTATCTGTCATGAGGGCCTTTCATTTAACATTTGGCCACATTTAAAATCGCATTGTGAAACGTATTGAAAAAAATTTAAGCCTGCTAAATTGCAATTTACAACAGCTGTAGGTTTCTAATCTGATCCAAATTGTCCACTGTAATTGAAAGTCTAAATAGATTTATAAACTACCACACAAATATTGACTGCCATTTTCAGGCCATACCAGTAAACTCTTGACCCAAAGGTTCAGAGTGTGTTGTAACTGTCAAAGCTGTGGGCATTATTGTACGGTCAAGGCTATTTCGGTATGCCAAAGGGGAACAGTTTACTTCATAGACTAAAATATGTAGTCAATATTTATTTATTGTGCCCCAGGTCATTTTCTTACACAGACTATAACTGGTCCCAGTGCATAAGCAGATAATGGTTTGTGTTTAGTTGTCACTGACATCATATATTGTATAGGTTCCAGTTAACCTCAGTTTCCATTCACAGTCCATAAAGAATTATAAGAACAAAATAGTTCAATTTAAATAAATTGATATAACTGTCTGGATCTAATTAGACCTTGTGCATGTCTACTTATCTGATTACTGACAGATCAGGCTAAGATAATATTACCTCAACAGGATCCAAATACAATTTCCTTTCTCCCTCCCACATACAATAAACAGACCATCAACTTGAGCAAAGAAAGCCGACATATTTGTAGCCTTACACCAGCCTGGCAGCACAAATAAACATGTATTCTTCCACAAGACTAACTAGGACTGGATCCCCACCCGTGACAAATTAAACGCTCTTCTTCCTGATTGGCAGATAGTCAACAATTTTGAATATTTAAGAATGCTTTGATGATAAATGCCAACGATCTTGCAAACCATGATAGCACCATAGAGCTAAAAATGCAATTTGAGAAATGTTTACCACTTTATAAGAAAAATGGACTGCTCAATCTAAACACAAAAATTATCCAAATTTGGGAAAAATCTGAACAGTTGTCTATGAACCCAAAATGAACCAACATTTTTTTTTGTCTTACCACCATATATATTCAATTTTATATCGTTTTTAGCTATGGAGAACAATCTACAAATGAGGGGGTCAAAAGCCATAGATTTGTCAAAATAGGTTCTTGATCCCCTGTCCATATTAAGGAATAGCTGTTTTCAATTGTTGTTAAGTGAGTGCAACTCAGGTGCATAGCTAGTGAGGAATCTGTTCACCTTATTAATCAATTCATAAAATTATCTAACATGCTTTAGGTTCTCTTACTTGCTGTTGTTGTACTGTATTGAATTTCTTATTAGCAGATTGTTTGAGCTGATAGAAAATTGACTTTTGACATTATCCATTTAAAAAGAATATAACATTTACTTTAGCACACATTTTGATATAAAAATACAAAGATTACAAGTTATCTTTTCTTTGAAACTGTGACAGCGTTCACTATGCTGTTTATATTACATCCCATTTCACACCATAAAAGTGACTCCAAGGTTTTTTAACAACCAACCATTAATGTGATGAGAACCAGGTTGCTTTTACAATCCCATGCTCTGATACCCAATCTATATCTGAGAGCAGAAGTAAAATTAACTGCATACCACTTACACTTCTTATGATCCCTTTTTAAAAATCACAATTTTCAGTGAAATGATATTAAAAAAAACACAATTCATAGAAATGTCCTGAGAAAAAACAACAGTAAAAGCAATATTTAACTTCTGAATTACTTGTCCTAACTATTCATAACTTCTATTCTTTATGATTTGTACACATTGCCAATGTATCTATATTTATAATTTCCATGAAATACATGCAACAAAGGTAACAACTTAAGATTAAACGTTAAGTAGCATCACAAAATAGTAAACAATGCTCATATCACAGCACTGTCATAATTTTTATAAAAAATCTTTACACCAAAAATTATTACACTATCTTCCATTGCTATTTGAGTGATCTAATTTCTGATGTGCTGAAAAAATATGATATGAGTCAGTCTTTTAAAGTATAAGCAAAATTAATCCAAGCGTCTGTCGTCATTTCAGTTGGGCATTAATTCAGAAAGGATCAAACTTAGCCACCTTTGGTTAAAGGGGCAGCAGATTAAAATGGGAATAACATCAAAGCATACAGTGAAACGTATGTGAAGTCAGATCTACCATATTTAACAGTGCTGCCTACAAACTAAATTACAACTTCCATGATGTGCAGTAACACATGGTTTGCTGTTCTAGTCTCACTCCACCACAAAGAAGCTCACCAGCAATAACACTGCTAAAAATCATGGCCCTGTAATACTAACATAAATTCTGGTTGCTTTGACAAGTACGTAATTTTGTGCAGTGGTGCTCTTCGCATCTCAAGAGTTATGAGGCAATTTCATTCCCATCTGACATATTTACAAAGAAACATTAGACTGAAGGAATTAGTAAACCGAGAAATCTTTATAGATTTTTGGTCCCTGGCTGTCTCGCTCACATCTGTTGGCTCTTCCCAGAGGAAATGCTTGAGTGACCACTGTAGATATCGTCACTAAACACTAAGCAGTCAGAGGCAAGCTGAGGAGATGTGTTAAGTCAGCTAACTGGATTAGGCACTAGGTTTCTGAAATTTGAAATTAAAGTAAAACTAGTACAACATGTATCATGAAAATAATTTTAACTCTCTCGTGTCAGATAGATCACGTGTGTATCAGAAAAAAAAGCACAGCTAATGCCAATTTCAGTAATGTTGTTTCCAGCATTTATGCCTGCTGAGAAGGATAATTTCAAACACATCCAGAATTCATTTGCACTATGGTCATTTATGCTGATCAATCCTTCCGTAAATACCAGAGCATCCTGAATAGGTGCCATTATAAGGGCATGAGGTCAAGACCTGGCTGATACCTCATCTTTCCCTGTGAGGACTCATAGCCACAAAGTCAGCACTCACTGGCATTTGTAAGAATGACAGTTTCATCCTGCTAGCAAGACAATCTGCAGTCATTCAGCCAGACTTCAGTCACACTGTGGTAAACACCTGCTAAACTCTAGCCATTGCTTTTCCTAATGCATTCACAATACCCACCAGACTGTAACTTTGAAAATGCAAGGGAGCAGGATATGCGTACTGATGGTTCCTAACAGCTCACATTTCAATTTTACTCACAGTTCACTATCCACAGACTCCTTTCTAATTACAAGTTATTTTCACGCAGGTTCTCTCAAGGCAAAAAGTGGAGTCAGAAGTTTGAGATAAACGAATTGCAAGCACCAACATGATGTCATCTACCATCAGCAGTAATAACACAGCTGACATAGTACAGTTACAGGAGTAATCAGGCAGCTAGTAGATGTAACACGTGCGCATTGGATGCTTAAGTAGGAGACCTGAGTCGAATCCCATTATTGACATGCATTTAAATTCAGACTTCCCTTTGAAGTTTTCTTTGTCTGTTCAAATGGGTCATTTGTGACAGAGAGGTAGCATTTACAAAGATTCTTAAATGTTGTGTATATTTTGCCAGAAGGTGCATGATAAGTGACATCCACATGACATTGAAGTGTGTTTGTTTTTACTTTCTTGATTGTGGTATATATTATGGGCCTGAGAACTTAGTTGAGGCGACGGTAATGTAGAAAATCAGAAGCAATCAATGATTAATCAGCATCAGATTTGAATTCAGAGAAACCTTGTTAGTATTGCACTTCCTGCAACACATTTAACATGGTCAGAGTTTTAAAACTAATTGTGTTCAGTAACAATGCAACTGTTTACTACTACTTTGACTCAAGATGATTACTTACTGGATTTGACCATGGATTTCTGTAATAGTTCAAATATAATGAATGCTGTAAGCATTTATATTTTTGGCTGAGCCTTTCTATCACATCAATAAAATTGTAACACTACATAAATCAGGCATTATCTTTTGACTTCCCAGTGTGACAGCTGTTACAAGTACATTAAACATCTGTACTTTATTTTAAACAGATTGGGAGTTAGGATGTCAAATGTATCCCCAAAATTGAAGCAAAGAAACATGTTTGAAAAGAAAATAAAAACACTTGTGAACACGACTGCAGGCTCCTATGGTGTTTTCTTTATCATCAAGTGTAGAATACAATCTTTCATTTTATTCTTTTAAGAGGAAAATGTGCTCAAAGCAATTTGTCACCCATCATTTTAGACAACAGTTATGCCTAACTCAGGTATAGCAGAGAAAGAGCATTATGTACAGTGAGGAAAACAGGGTCATATAGGAGTGAATAAAAACGTGCAGTGGTCAAGTCTCCAAGCCCACAGGCTTCCACCTGGCAGAAGTATAGCTGTGGCATTCCTCTTTCTATTGAAAAAAGATTGAAAAATAATCTAATATTCAATATTGGTAGTGCTATCATTATATTTTTTTCATAACCAATACTAATGACTGGTTTAAGCAGGCTCAACTTCTCCTTGCAGCTATGCATCTTGAAGAGATAAAAGCACCAGCCAAGTTCAAATCATACAAGAGCTGACAAGCCATTTATCTTCATTGGCCTGTTTTTACATGGATGTAGTTGTGCAATTCTTTTAGAAGGAGACATTACACATGGTTATTATGCTTTTTGAATAATTGGGTGTATTTGTAATAGCTTCTTCAGATATGGTGCTGCGACATAGGGATTTCTGATTACAAAACCTTTATGTAAAATTTCAACTATAAATAATGGGTGAAGTTTGGGAAGGAACAGCAAGACAACAGATAGCAACTATAATTAAGCAGCGAAATTGAGGGAGAGAAGGAGAGGGGGAGCATGGTTACAGAAAAGCAGGGATAAATAACAAAGTTGCTTGTGTATTTGAATTGATTTCAATTCACCGTACTGCTTGGATTTATTGTTAAGTAAATTTGGTCATTTCAGATCAATGTGGATAACAACACCTTCACTGCAAATTATGCATAATAATTTTGTGACCAGCTGATAATGTGAAATCTTTTATGAGATAATTGAGTAAAAGACATTGATGATTCCAAGTATAAAGCTTCTCACAACATCTTTAGTACTTAAAGCAGTATTAGCACCTGGTGAGAGCAACTGGTAAAATACATTATTAGGTTTGCAAATGGGGAATGCACATTTATGTAGTCTTATAGTGATAGTCCAGTCAAGCTGTTAGTTTCTGATCACCTCAATTGTTGCATGCAATGGATCCTGTAGGAAAGAAAACATAAAAACCGGAAATTTCTTAAACAAACGCTGTCACAGCAGCACATATAACACCTGTCCCAACATATACATGAATACAACAGTGTTTTGTCTGAGTTTAGCATTAGAGTTTATTCTTAGAACATCTCAAAATTATACCTTGAATGTGAGAATTTTCAAAATGGATTGCGTAAAAGAATGGTGAATCCAGGGTCATAATGTTCTGCCCTAACTCTTAACAGGAACATTTGCATTTCAGGCCAAGTTAGCTAATCCAAATGATTAAGTGATCTTAATAAAAAGAAAGGGAAAATGGTAATGCTTGAAGTGAAAAAGCAATGACCAATTTAATGAAAGGTACTATGTATTTATTGAGTCCCTTTTTGAAAGGCATGTGGGATTGGGATGGCGTCAGCTCACAATGGAGAAATATTGAAATCTTTGTTCATATCCAGCCTGGACTGAGGGGATGAAAGTCTCTCAGCTTTGAAGTTTGTTGGACTCCCAGATGAAAGGAACTTAGTGAATCTGAACCCAGCTATGCGTGGGCAAAGGGGTTCAGAACTAGGCTTGGAGTAATAGGTGAACAGAATTAATCTAAAAGGTTATAATGTGATGGTGTTAGAAGTTCACATGGCTAGAGAATGAGTGTGGAGAGGGATCTCATGAAGAGTCCAAAGTCCACAGAAGAAGGCAAATGATTATGTGTAATTTATATACATAAAAGCAGAAAGCATACTGAAGCTAATGCCTGCCAAAAATACTCATGAAGAAAACACTGTCAGCTTGTATGGAACCCTACCTGTAAATAAAAAAGTCTGTAAATGTAAACGTTCTTATTGAAATGAGAGTCATTTGATAGACAATTGAGTACAAGCACCATGGCAAGAAGGAGAAACATGGTAGTCAGCTCATTGCAGCTAAGGGGAGCAAAAAAGAAAACCAACAGCAGCAAGCATCAAAGCAAAGGCTACAAAGGTAAGAAAGTATGGCAATACTTTAGCAGCTGTTTGAGGCTGAGGAAAATAAAGTCCTAATCTCACCAGGGTGCAACCAATATGAACTGGGAATTAGAGTCCAGAAACCGAAAACAATAGCAGTCACAGAGCTGGCATCATTCTAGGGCTCATGAGGAAAATGAAATCATCACTACCCCTTCTGGAACCATTCCTGAATGAAGAAGGCTCACACTAGGCACAGAGGTGGGACAACTGCGAGAAATATTTTGCCAGGCCTCAGAATTAAACAAAACATATCAGAAAGATCAGGTCAGTATTCTGCTCTGAGCAATCTAGAAGATGATGTATTGGCCAGGCAAGTGGCGGATTAGACTTCATCTTCTTATGAGAATGTATTATATTCCTTCAATGTATATTTTAGTATCTATAAAAACCAAATAATTGAGGGGTCTAGTCTGACAAATCAAAGCAGAGATGAGGTTAGTCCATCAATTCCTTTATCGGTAATCAGAACAGTTTACCTGGAAGTTGTGCACATGGCAATCGAAAGGATGAACTAATAAAGATCTGTATTAGGGTGCTAGAGGAGACATTGTCTAATTTATAGCAGACAATGAAGTATTTAACTCTTCTGAAGGAGGTTCTGTTCAGAAGGCAGTCCAAGAATCAAAAGTACAATTGAGTAGCAGTTTGTGAAGAGTCCAAGATCCACAGAAGAAGGCAGATGATTACGTGTAATTTGTATACGTAAAAGCAGAAAGCATACTGAAGCTAATACCTGTCAAAAATACTAAAAGCATGAGAACCACCATTTTGAAATGCTTCATATGCAGAGAGAGCAAGCCACATAACATAACAAGTGCCCAGCAGAGGGAGCTGAATGGCAAACAGTGTAAAACTTAATCTTTTTAAAAAACAAAATGATGTCTTTCCAAACTTGCAATCGGTGGAAGTAAAAGACAACGGAGTTTTCCGTGCAATCAGATCCAGAAAATAGAAGAATCATACTTACAGAATCTAAACAGCCTAAGAGAGATCAGTGACTCCAACCATCAGTACTGGTCAGTTATTCTTGATGTGGAGAGACATTCTACCGTTTTTACCTTAGACATTAAAGCAGGTAAGTATACACAGTCTCATTGGCTAGAATAGATGAAGTTAAAATCTTTTTCAATCAAACTGCAAGGACCAGGAGGAAGAAATTTAGTAGTGCATGGATCGCTGAAGGCAAGACTAAAATATAAAAATGGAGAAATAACTGAAATAAATCAGAAAGTTGTGAAGAAACTCAATGAGTCCGGCAACATTATGAAGAGATAAAGAGACTGAATGGTTCGAGTCAAGAATGACACTTCTTTAGACTTAAAATATATTTTAATTTCAGATAGGTATACAGAACATATATACAAAAGGCAGGCAAATTATATAAATGAGTATATCCTTTGGCTGTTCACAATACGCAAGGTACTGACTATTCACAATCAGCCAATGCTTGCAACACAATGCTCAACATTAGGTATGATTTTGAAATTGGAAAACAGTTGCTAAATAATTCTGACTGTAGAGAGAATTTATGCTGACGATGAATTTAGGATTGTCAGTTGGGCTGGCAGTGTGAAGCACTTGTATGTAATGTGATCTACAATTACTGTTTTTTTTTGCAGACAGAAAGGCTACCTACGTGGATCAAGTCTGTTTGAACTCAATAACATTGGTAAGTGCCATTCTGTGGTGCATTTCTCATGACAATTAATCAAAATCAACTTGTCTTGTTTAAGATTTAAACAGAACTAGACAATAACTGTCAGTCATTATTAACTGGTGCATCTTTCATGGTAATGCTTCTACCATTCCGTGCTTACTTGCCAAACAATCAGCACTGTTCTCTCACAAAGCAAATTTATTTGTTGTTTTCCTGACTGTGGCAATGTTTATGAAATGGCCTGACGATTGTAAGACACAAAACTTCGACAACATTTTGGGCACTACTCTCCAGTTCTGTACTACCAGAGTAGTATTAAAATCAAAAATCTTCACTTCTCACCAGGAAAGCATGTTTGGGACTGAAACAGATAGCTAAGGTGAATGAAGTTGCTGAGAAGAATTCCTAAATTACTCTCACAGGTGGGTACATTTAAAAGATACGTACCATATTACATTACATACAAATGTGAAACCAATTTGTCTTTTCAATCCAAGCAAGGTATCCCACCCCTAATGGCTAAATGAATTACACAAATTGACTAAAATGCAACAATAGGGTGTAATTTCACTAATCACCATACTCAGTAAATGGTGCTCAGATAATGTCACAGTTCCTAAAACAAATGAGGATATTAGGATATCAGGATCATATGGTTCTGACCAAACTCAACAAAACAGTATAATGTGAAATCCATTCAATTTCATCAGATAATTATAGTTTAGTTAAATTGGTGAAAAGTTCAATGTTCACAAAATTAGACACCACCTGTATATCTTAGCACGCGCCTTTGGACCAGAAACCAAGGTTTGTAACTACTTTCATAATCTTTTGTTCAACAGACCATCCTTCGGA
The DNA here is from genome assembly GCF_021869965.1 of Rhincodon typus. Taxonomy (NCBI): domain Eukaryota; kingdom Metazoa; phylum Chordata; class Chondrichthyes; order Orectolobiformes; family Rhincodontidae; genus Rhincodon; species Rhincodon typus. The sequence continues at coordinate 41,197,032 of NC_063350.1, read as the reverse complement.
ATAATGTGTTTACTTGAAATGTTCCAGAGAACAATGCCCAACATATTTCACAGGAAGAGTGGAATCACATGCCATGTGAATATTATTCCAATTTTCCCCAAAGGTGAAGCATGATTGTAGAGTAAAGGAGGCTCTGAAAACTTTGTCGGATGCAGGCCTTACACTAAATGACAAGTGTGAATTTGCAAATCCAATGATCAGGTTCTGAGGTCACATGTTGCAAGCCATAGGAATAATGGTTGATTCTCAGAAGACAAAGATGATCAGAGAATTTCCACAACCCAAGAATGTAGCAGAACTAAAAAAAATTCTAGGGATGGTTAACCAAGCAAGAAAATTCATACATAATCTATCAGCTATTAATGAAGTATCGAGAGGCATTGTGACAAAACCAACTCTGGGTGCTGGTAGGTCAAACATAGAAATCTTTTGAAAAGGTTAAGAAATTGTTAACTTCTGAATTATTGGCACAATATGTGCCACAGTTATCAATAATAAGATTTGCAGATGCCTCACTCTCAGGTCGGGTTAAGGTGCTGATAGAAGACCAGAAAGATGGAAAATCTTATGCTTCAAGTCCTCCAACAGAAAATGGGAAAAGACACATCACATTTGAAAAATATGCCTTGGTAGCAGCATGGGTACGTGAGAGGTTCTCAGGCTATGTGATGTGATGGTTAAGGTTTAAGATTGAAACAGATCACATATCACTGATTTTTCTTTTCAATACAATGGAAATTGCAACGATGCTGCCTCTGATTCAATTCTTCAGACTGCATTTGATGAGTCATGAGTCAACTGTAGGGTACATTTAAGGGAAATGAAAACCAATGGTGTATATTTTATCAAGAATATCATCAAGTGATGGTGAAAAACAAGATTTGGAGTGTATAGCAGAATAGAAACATGTATATCGTCAGTAACAAAACACTTCTCAGCAGAGAATGAAGAGATTAGAGGTCAAATCAGTAATTTCCAGAGTGAATGGTCATCTTCAGTCAACCTATTACAAGAGAATTTGGCCAACAAAGGCATATTAAGATTAAAAATGATTTAATAGTCTTTGATGATAGATTGGTTATACATAAAATGACACAAAAATTATATTCTCCTTAGGCCAAATCAAGATCATGTTGGAATGTCAACATGTTAGGCAAAAGCCTAACAGTCAGTTTGATAGCCATGGATTACTTATTCAGTTGAGGTAATTATATCTAACTTTGCATTATCAACAAGCAGGAACAGAAAGAACACTTACTACCTTCAGCTTTCCCATCAAGGACTCAGGAAGTGTTAGGAATACATTAGTTTGAGTTTAAAAGGAAAATATTAAACATTATTATTTGCTACTGAATGTGCATTGACAGCTGACATAGCGATCAAATGATTAAAACAAATCTATTCAACATGTCATATTACTGACATGGTTGTAACTGATACTTGGTGTAATGAGTTCACCTCATTACTTACAAGCAAATAGAAAGCAGTATAATGGGTTTGAACTATCAAAGAACTTCTGAGGAAAAATGCTGACATTAGCTTGGTTGTATTGAGTTATACGTCATCACTATTGCAAAATAGATCATCTCCAAAAGGAGTTTTGTTGGGGAGGAAACTGTGAATCTAGCTTCCAAAGTTGTCTGGAAAATTGAAGCCTCATAATACAATGACAGGCAATGAAATATGTAGGAAGTTCAAAAAAAGGAAACCAAATTAGGAACTTCAACTACTGCTATCGAAAGAGTGAGTTACAGTGAGGGGACAGCGAATGGATGTGAGACCGACTACAAGAAGGAAATACTATTGACTTAAGAAAACAGTCAAAATCATATTGTTGGAAATATCAGAAGATATTATAAGAATAAATCAGCGAGCCCTAGTATTCTTGAAAAGAAAACCAATACAAACAGGAACATACTACTCTTATCTTGAAGAAGTGCAGAGATCCAGAAAAAATCCTAAAAATATCCAGGAGTCAGTTGAAAGACAATCCGGCACTTATCTGCCCAACAAGAGGACAAAACACCATGTGGTTACTGATGGTTCAAACACTCAAGTATAAGTTGTAGCAGAGGAGAGGGGTTTTCTGGAATTAAAAATTAGAACACATAGTTGGCAGAATGGACTGGCAGCTTTTAAAAAAAAACATTCTGACCTATAATAAGCTTCATCTGTAAGCGCTTCATACTTAATTTACTGCACAAAGAAAAAATAAATTGCAATAATTAACTTGATTAAGACATTGAAAAATAATAGATAACTCAATTGTACCTTATACAATTAAAAGTAAACACCATATGAACAAGGTGTAACTTTTGATGGTTACAAGCCAGTACCCTCTCTGGTTGACAGGATTGGTTCTGATGAAATAATTCAAGAAGCGGTGACCATGAAATTGGGCAATTCCTTTCACCAGACTACTGCTTGATTAGCACAGCATACAAATATTTTAAGCAGAATTTAAATGTGATAACATACATTGATAGCATGACATTGACAACCCATTGATTAACCCAGACGTCCAGTTGTGCATTCAACCTATTCAAATCAAAATAGACAGGGTTTCCATCTTCAACTCTGGATTATTGAGACTGCCATGAATCAGCTGATTGATGACAGGACAAGATACATGTATGCATCAGTTGTACATTAGCAAAAAGCACTTAGAATAGCAATTTATTGGCATGTGTATTTTTACAAAAATAAAATACAATGGAAAGTTTTATTAGTTGTCAAACCATGGGATGCTGCACAGCTTTTAGCTGCAGAGAGGTCCAGCTATGAATAAGGTGAAGAGCAGCTGACTGCTCAGTTGTTGTCAAGGGCAAATCAAAATCTTAGGATTGATTCAGAAATATTCTTGCTGAAATACTTCCAGTTTCTATACAATGACTTGTCATAAGCTACTTCTGTGTCATCAGAAAAAAAAATTCAAATAACTTAATATAAAGACCTCCAAATTAATGACTTAAAACTGATATGTATTTGTATATGTTAAAGTTCTTTACAGATAACATTAACCAATATGGAAGTGATTGAGAAGAGGTTACTCTGTCCATCTACTCTAAATTGGTACAAGCAGGATAAATTTTCTGTGCAAACTTTTCCACTGCTATCAAGCATGTTTTTTAATATAACTCTGCGTCTTTTAAATTTTGAAGCCTATATTGACTCCTGGATGGACTTTAATTTAAATATTCTCCTGCTGATCATCTATTGCACTCTTGCAGCTGATTAGTCATTACTCATCCATGTTGAGCAGCAGTTGAAAGAACCATTGAGCATTGTAAGTGCACACAATGTACTCTGGGTCAGGGACTTTAATCGTCATCACTAAGAGTGCTTTGGTAACACTGCAACTGAACAAGTTAGCCAAGGCTTGAAGGGCCTAGCTGCTAGACTGCGGCAGATAGAAAGGGAACTGACAGAATTTATCAGTTAACTGCCAGTCATCACCAATTCGGGCATTCTCCCAAGGAAATACTCCTATTAATCAATGTCTGCTTGCCAACCAATCAGCACTCTTGCAGAATATAATTTGTACAGATGAATGCGACTCAAAAGCTTCAACAGATGGTGCTATTCCTCAGCAACACATTGGTATGCCCAGAGGTTTGAAATTTGCAACCAGAATACAAATTCCTTCTATCTTTCATTCTAGACCATGTCACTGTATTGAGGGAGGGTACCCTATGTGATAAATAGATTATGGTTTGCTTACCTTGTGCAGCAGCAGCTCCACCACTTCAACAATGGAGAGGCTGTTTATACTTGTTGGGACATTTTGCTATTTATGCCGATGCTTTTACCTTCTTTCTTTCTCAATGCTACTGTGTTCTACTCTAATGGGAAACTGAAAATTATTTTCTGCCTCCAAAAATTATTGAGTACTGAGCTCAGGAGCATATGAAGAAAATAAAGCATAAAGAAGAAGATAGTTTATGGGCTTCACCTGTTAAATAAAACCAACTGACTACAAATCACAAATACCACAAAATTGCAGAAGTGATGCTATTTATGCAATAAAATGCATATTATTTACAAAATGCCATCTCTGTCATAGAGGACTTTAAACATTAAAAAAAATCAGAGATCATGATTTGCATAAATGACAAAATCCAATTTGGCTTGTATAAAGGACATTCTTTACTCAAAGGATACATTGTGGCTACAGTCTGTTTATTTTTGCTGCTGTACCTTCTCATGAGTAACACATCTTTTTTGCCAAGAACAGTGTGTATTTTATGTGTGCTGTACTAGAAGTGGCAGTCGTTGAACTAGATGCAATTTTGTACCTTTGAGGTTCTTGTCAAAGTGAACTTTGTAAGGTTAGTGCACTCTACTGTTCTTGTCCTTTAATTATAGAGCAAGCCTATGAAATTCATAGAAGCATGATCATTCCATTTTATGGGCTAATAACCTCAGTCTGTAATTTTACAATCTACAATATAAATTCAGAAGACATACTGTTCAATATGATTAATTTATGGCAAAGCTAAACAGAGTTGGTTGCAGTGAAATTCTGTTTCATGGTGAGTTTGATAGTTACAAAATGATATTCACTCATTATGAGTGTTAATATTGCTGTGATATCCCAAGTAGTATATGCTGTTGAGAAATATTCAGATATCGTTCATCTGTGAACTTTGTCACCTTTGTTTATAAATGCTTTGGGAAATTCATGCTTAAGAATGGAACAACTTTCTGCCTTTGGCAACTGGTCTGATCAGGAACTGCCAAATCAAGTAAATTTTGAAGTAGATGCAGGTTAAACTCAATCGTCTCTATCCCAAGAACATCACTTAATACTAACTTCAAATAAAGAGTCTCCAACTTCAATTGCACGGCATTTCATTTCGCATACAATACATTGACTTGACCTTTCCGAATAAAATTAGCAAATAGTGAGAAATGGCATTAGATTACCAACAATTTTGTACTTTGGTGTCATATCCTTTCATTTAACTGCCTGGATTAATCTAAGGTATCAAACAACATTTGGACAAAATAAAAAGGAAGACTTTTATCCCATCTGTCTGGACTGGATTCAAATAAAGATTGCAGAGGTGAAATGATAATATTCCATTAAACCATTATGTTTCCTTTCTTGGTTAGTAAGCATTTAAGGATTATGAGGAGAAGGCAAGAGAATGGGTTTGAGAAACATATCAGCCATGATTGAATGGTGGAGCAGATTCAATGGGCCAAATAGCCTAATTCTGCTCCAGTGTTTTATGGTCTTATGGTTCTACCATATCACCTGAAAATTTTTTCTTATATTTTGATTTGGATCTGAGCTCTTATTTCAGCCTGCTGCGTTCATCCAGCTGTACACCTTGTTATCTCTTATTTCATCATCTTTTTTTCTTGATTACTATCATATGAAAATGATTTTATCATAGTTATACAAAATGATAAATGATCTACAATATCATACATCTTCAGGAGTTATAAATGAATATACATTTTTTTAGATGTTTTGTGGAGATTACGATTTTTGCTTTGCTATATTTTAGTATAACAGTTATCAATTAAATGGCTACAGGTAGTGGTGGCCAGGTAACCAATTCAGCAGCACTTTACTGATGTTCTTGAACATAGTCCAATAACAATGATGGGATAATGTTGAATTTATATTGCAACGATAAGGAAATACTACAGCAAAAATACAAATAATGGAAGTGTTACTGAAAAAAGTACACATTGTTGAAACTTTTGTCCGGCATTCAGCAGGTCAGATGCATAGTTACCAAATTTAAAAGCAAGGCAACAGTAGACCCTGAATGTAAACAAGAATATTCAGTAAAATCATACATTCTAAACAGAAAAGTATCCTGAATTGATTTGTTGTAAAGTACCTTTGAATTCTCCACCTGGTGTTGTTGTACTATTTTAATTAAACATAGTTATCTTGAGTTTAGAGGCAATAAGAATAAACTGTTTATCTATAAACTGACAAAACTAAAGAGGTCAAAATTTAGCAAAAAATATGCAGATATTCAACGGGATTGCATTTGGATACTTTCGATTGCAGAATTCTGCAGTCCCTGAAATCTGTTATCTGTTTTATGCACAAAGTGTAATTTTTGACTTGGGCTACTAGCCAAATCTGAAGATGAGTGCAAAAAGCTTTTTTTTTTTATCCATTAATTAAATTGATATAGATTTGCATCTGTAAGAGTCACTATTTGTTTTATAATGCAGTTGTATATCTCTGTGTCAATGTCAAAAAATTGCAAATTCTTTCCCTGTCTCCAGCTTTCAATATGAGATTGTGTTAGAAAAGCCTATTCCTTCACTGGCATGTACATTCAATGAGTCCTTAAATCTGTTAAGGGGAGTATTTAAGTATCTATTGCCTGGTAAAGGTGTACCCACAGCCTTAATAGAACATGTAACAATGAAGTTACACAAAATTCATTTAGCAGCCAAAGGAAGTTTATATCGGTCTATAATTATAATAATTTGCTTAAGATCATAAGCTGCATTGTCCAAAAATATTCAGTTAGCAAATGAGATACTTCATTACACAGAAAGCTGAATGAAAAATGCATTTGTTTCAGCAATGAATGCAATGATTTCATTTAAATACCTCTTAGTTTACAGCTGTACCTGAAATTTCGATCATATACAAATCTACATTTGTGAAATTTAAATTCATGACTTATTTCATTCTATTTTCTCCCACTTTTCTCTAAATAACATCTTTGGTTTGCAAGCACCTTGAAGGAAACACTTTTGCACATTGGAACAGATATGTATCCGGGAAGTATCTCCTAATTAATGACAACTGATTGAATAAAACTGTTGTTCTTTCAAGAAAATAACTATTATCAGGAATTTTGCAAACAGGTAAACATTCCAGCTCTAACAATCAAGTAATCTCATGGAGTCAGTGAAACTCACTGTCCATGTATCTGGTAGAATTGAACAAATGTTCTGGTGCGTATCCACTACAGCATTCCCTGCGGAAAGCCTTGTACCCGCGTGAAGAATTGAAGTATAAGATGTATTAATTTACTTTTGATTAATCTCGTGGAAAATTACTAATTCCTGATGATAGTTCACAAGGTACTTTCTTTGCCTTTCAAGAGTTATCACTAAAATGAATTGAAAAGTTAAAATCATCTTCAGAAAACTATTGGATAATAAAAATGTTGTATCTCTCAACATAGTTTAAATTTAGTTGAATGGCTTTATCTCTCTCTGACCATGCTGAGTATACATATTGACTGTTATGCCACAATTCTACTTCAGATGTTTCTCTTCCAGTGAGCTCTGAAGGCTATGATTATATCCGTTCTGAAGTCATATTAGATTTGAAACATTAACTCTATTTCTCTCTTCACAGATGTCGCCAGAGCTGCTAAGTTTCTGTGTTGTTTCAGATTTCTAGCATCCGCAGTATCTTGCTTTTTTGAACACATTGGATGGATGTAAGACTATTGAATCTAATGGAAAAATTATGTCAGGTTGTTTGGAAGGTATCTTCAAGCCATCTCATAAGCTGCTGAATGTTGTCAGAATGCCATGAAATTCTGGCCCAGACTTTCCACTGGCCAGACAGTCATTGTTCCAGCATAGTGAGGAGCTGCACAAGGGAATACTGCGGAATCCTCACTGCAGCATACTCCAAAGGAATTGACCAGGAACTGAAGTTTCCACTGTGCAATTCCTCTACACCTGCAACTCTTCCAAAATCTCCATTTAATCTTAGGTGGCTTGGTGAGTTGGGAGGAGGATGCAAGGCAGCTTCAGGACGATCTGGACAAGTTGAGTGTGTGTGCAAACACATAGAAGATGCAATTTAACATGGATAAACATGAAGGTATACAATTCAGTATGAAAACAAAAAGGCAGGGTATTATTTAAATGACGCTATATTGAGAAATGTGGATGTACAAACAGATCTGAGTGTCCTTGTACACCTGACAATGAAAATAGACAGAGAGGTGTGGCAAGCAATTTGGAAGGCAAATGCATGTTGGCCTAATTTGCAAGAGGCTTTAAGTTATGAAGTAGAGTTGTCTTACTGCAGTTATACAGAACCTTGGTAAAATCACATCTGATTACTGTGTGATGTTTTGGTCTCCCTACTGAAGATCGGATACGCTTGCTTTGGAAGGAATACAGCAAAAGTTCACTAGGTTGATACCAGCGATGGCAGGCTGATCATTTGAGGAGAGATTAGTGAATGCAGACTGAGTTGAAACATAATTTTTAACAGGCCAGACAGATTAGACTCAAGAAGGATATTTTCCCTGATTGGGGAGTCCAGCATCAAAGATCACAGTCTCAGGATATGGATAGATAATTTAGGATTGAGTTGAGGAAACATTTCTTCACTCAGAGATGGTCAACCTATGGAATTCGTGATCACAGAAGGCTGTGAAGTCCTGGTCATTGAATATATTCAAGAAAGAGATTGATTTTTTTAAGATGTTAAAGGCATAAACAGGCATAGAGAAAAAATGGCAATATGGATTAAAAAAAGAGGATCAGCCAATATCATATGGAATGGTGGAGCAAGCTCAAGGGGCTGAATGGTCTTACTCCTGCTCCTAATTTCTATGTTTATATCATCATTAAAGACTTCATAGTGTATAATTGTAGATTAGTCATTCCAGATTCCCTTTGGGGAGGATATTAGATTCCGTGAAAGGATTCACTAGGGATACCTAAGAATCACCAGGTTCTCCAGAAGTTACATTGGGGTGCATTGGAATTATTTCCGGCTGAGACAGATTTTGTGACAGCATTACAGTGAACAGCTGGAATTACTTTGGACAAGATACTGGATACAAGAAAAGGAGGAAAGTAATTTGCTGGCACAAGTGTAGGTGCAGGTTTGAATTAGTGGCCATAACAACCAGCCATTTCTGGGAATGCCAAAGAGGGTAAATTCTAATTAGGTACTTAGCTGCCCGTTATTGGAGTTCCCAGGTATGTTGAGCTGAAGATCCCACCTCCAAGCGCTACTGGCTAACCACAGGACCAGAATCTCTTTGTTCTAGGGACATCACGAAGAGTGGAGGCTAATATTGCGTCTGGCTGGGGTCAATACAACATTCATTCAGATAAGGCAAATACACCAAACATGGGTGTTGCCATCTGTAAACTGAATTAGCCCAATCCCCCACCACCCAAAGTGTAATACCATATGTCACCCATTATCTTAAATGTAGTGGATTTTTTTATTCTTTATTGCATAATGCTTTTGCATATTTTTAACATATAAATCAATGTAAGTGATCAGTACTACTTGTATGTGGTAATCTGTTCTAACTGAAGGGGCAAGGGAATGCATCCTGTGTATTCTATAATGATTGATAAACTGTAATTAGTGGTTAACTGTTAAACATGGGAACGTTGAATGATCCACAATATACACAAATGTAGAGGTTTCAACTCATACCAAACTTTGATCTGTTTAAGGAAAATGGCTTCTAAGAACAAGCGGAAGACAGAAATCCTGGGAAAGGACCTGAATAGTAAGATATATAATCCGCATGATTTTTATACAATGGAACTGACAGAGGCTTAATTGTGTCAGTTTGGACTACATAAGAAACAGTACTCAGAACAAAAGCACAGTCGACCAAATGCCACAAAACAATCCTTAGATTAAATAAATATTGCGTATATCAAAATAAATAGTAGGTTAAAAAAAATTGAGTACTTGTGATTGAGTGATAGTGATTACCAGGTTGAACAATAACTGACCATGTATGAGACATTTACATACCAATAAAGATGAGGAACCTTTTTATTATATGAAGAGGCAAAGGTTGATTTCTAACAATTATTTATGAAGAAAACAATAAGCCTGCAGCTGGATCTAATTTCATGAGTAACAGTGAGTTTATTAATAAGGTCTTCAGGTGCAAGATTGTGAAAGCACTTGAAAATTAAAGGTTCTGCACATTTGTAAACAATCAAAATGACACATTTCACCTTCAATTATACCAAGTGCATAATTGTAATGTTATTTATATAACAAGCCTGATCAGTCTGCTGTACAGTGTCTGATTTTAAAAACACCCAAAAAAACTATTGAAAGTAATTTCTGAAAAGGGGTAAGGCGGTGATAAACTGTGTTATTTCCTCCAATAAATGGGTCTGAATTTTTGAAAACAGAGTCTGCATTGTGTGACAAAAACAGAAAGTACTGGAAAAACTCAACAGGTCTGACAGCATCTTTAGAGAGAAAATCGGAGCTCACACTTCAAACCCAGTGACATTTTCATCAAAATGAAGGTCTTGAAATGCTAACTCTGGTTTCCTGTCTGCAGATGCTGCTGAGTTCCTCCAGTACATTCAGATTTCCAGCATCCGCAGTTCTTTGTTTTTATTCTGGATTATATAAACCCACAGTTTCCCAAATAGGAGACCTGAGAGGAGCCAGAGGCAAATTCATAGTTGTCAATCAATTGGTATTGGTCATGCCTCCATAGGCAGCTCACCCAATGGAAGGCACGAGTTAAAGGTTACTGGATAGGGGATGGTTGAAGAGGCAATGGCATTGGGAGTGATTGATGGAATATAGAGTTGGAGAAGCACCTCTGCTTCCACAAAAATTATTTTTGATAGTTTTCATTTTCAAAAAGAAAACATTTTGACTTTGGTGATCTAACAATGAATGCGAGTAAAGAAGTCACAAATGGACAGGAGGCCCTTTATTTCTACATTTAAAAGATCCTCTGCCCATTTTAATTGTTTAAGGATATACACAAAATTCATATTGGATTGGATGACGTGAGGTGATTTTAAGGCTTGCCATATTAGTTCTTGAAATTTGTCTGTATTATGTCAATTTTACACCTGCATAAGAAAATGATCTGTATCATTTAAGGTAAAATGTTCAATCTTGTCTCACCCTGCTTAAAGTAGTACAATTATTTCTGTAACAATCCTATACTTAGAAATATTACATTAGTATTCCAAGTCTTGTGGCTTGTTTTCTGAGTGAACATTCTATAGACTAGATTTTCTTTTGAATTATCTACACCTGTCTTGGCTTAGGTTTCAAGTGGGAGATTGAATAAAACAGATTCCTTAGGAATATCACCTCAAATGTATCAGAGAAAATATGCATTTAAATCATCCTCCCAAAGAAATGTTGGACTCCCTAAATGGACTACTGAAAGTCCATTACACCTCAAGTTTCTGACATCAAGCAAAGTGGAGAACCTCTACTATTTTATTCTCATTTCTAAATGAATCCATTTCAAATAATCACCAGTATTACATAACTGATAATAGTAATAGGAGGAAGTTAGTTCTAAGGTGTCACCTTGAAGAGGCTATTTTGTGTGCTGTTACTGAAGACTGGTGTATCCATCTCTTTATCACCAGTTGTGTTCAATAAAGACTTCAGATGCCAGTTTCATTTAGCTCAGCTCAAGGTATTGTTCCGTACTGAAGACAGGTTTGTCAATGAGAATCCTTTTATTCATATAATGTAGAGGGGGAGGATGTCAATATTAACTACCAGGAAAGTTGTCATGAAAGTTGTTGACACTGCTACCTCATTGTCAGGGACCCAGGTTCGATTCCAGCCTTGGCTAGCAGTCTGTACAGAGTTTGCATGTTCTCCCCTGTGTCTGCATGGGTTTGTGCCAGGTACTCCAGTTTCCTCTCCAAAGATGTGCAGGTTAGGTGGATTGACCGTGGTAAATTGCCCTGTAGTGTCCTGGGATAGACAGGCTAGGTGGATTAGTTGTGGTAATGTGGGGTTATAGTGATAGTATGAAGGTTTAGGTCTGAGTGGGATGCTCTTCAGAGGGTCAGTGCAGACTCAATGGGCTGAATGGCCTTTTCTGCACTGTAGGGATTCTATGATCTATAATTTCATCAAGTGACAATTCACCTCCTCAGTCCTTCTTACTTAGAGCCAAGTATCTAAATGGTAGAAGAGGGGTCATGGCTATTTTCTTCAACCATGGCTCACAAATCCGCTGTTTTTATTCCACATACTGAAAGTGGCCAACAGTTACATTTAGGCCCATTTCATTGTAAGAAATGTCAAAGAACAAATGAGAGGAATTATTTTAGCAGTTGTGATAAATCTGATGGAATCCTATATCATAGTATAGCTAGAGTTCCAAGATGTGTTGTAGTTTGTTGTATTCAATAGAACATTAAAATCAATTAGCGCCATGATGTTGCAAACATCTGAAAGTGAGGATGATGAAGCGAATCATAGAAGCCCTACAGTATGGAAGCAGGCCATTTGGCCCAACACCAACCCTCCAAAGAGTATCTCACCCAGACCCACCCCCTACCTTATAACTCTACATTTGCCATGGCCAACACACCTAGCCTGCACATCCCTGGACACTCTGGGCAATTTGGCAAGGCCAATCCATTTAATCTGTACATCTTTGGACTGTGCGAGGAAACCAGAGAAAACTCACGAAGACACGGGGAGAACATGCAAACTCCAGACAGACAGTTGGCAAAGAGTGGAATTGAACCCATGTCCCTAGTGCTGTGAGGCAGCAATACTAATTACTGAGGCACCATGCTGTACCAGGGAGTGGGATGATACCTTCTGTCATACAGGGAAGAAAGAAACATAAGAACATAAGAAATTGAAGCAAACTATGTGGCACTTCAGATCTGTTCCACAACTCAATAAGTTCATAACTAACTTAACTATGACCTTAAATCCATTTTCCTGTCATCTCTATAGCCTTTTATGTTGATCAAAGATCTCTCCAACTCAGCCATGAGTATATTCTATGACCTAACTTCCACTGGTCTTTTGAGTAGAGAATTCCAAAGATCATCTTCCATCCAAGAGAAGAAAGTCTTCCTTATCTCTGTTTTGTAGGCACCTCTTATTTTGAAGCTGTACTTCCTGGTTCTAGATTCTCCCACAAGGCAGGATATTCTCTCAGCACCTACACAGCAAACTTCCTCAGCATCATCTTTGTTTCATCAAGATCACAATTAATTCTCCTAACCTTCAGTGGGGATAGGATCAATTTGCTTGATAGTTCCTCATGTAACAACCCCTTCATTCCAAGAAACCGGCTAGTGAACTTTCTCTGAACTCCAATGCAAGTGTATCCTACCTTAAAAAAGTACTGTTCACAGTACTGAAGGTACCTTATACAGTTGTGTCAACATTTTCTTAGCTTTTATACTATCCTCTGGCAATAAAGATTAGCACAGGGTGAGGAAAGCAAGCCTGCAGTGATACTGCGGTTAGCCAAACTGTACTGCTGGGAAAAGTCAGGGCATTCCCCAAGAGAATGTGATAAGTGCCAAGGTACAGGCAAAAGTGATTGATGAAGGGCACATGCCCATTCCCCTTTACCAGGTGGATCTACAATGTGACCATGTGTCAGGGCCAGTCACTGTGGTGTCATTCCTACTCTACCTGTGGATGGGATTTACCTGCGCCTTGACAATAGCTTGGCATGTTCAAAAGTAGTAGTATCCCAGTGCACTCTGAGAAGGCTGCAGAAGACAGGGAGACTGGACAGTCACAGGAACAAATGCCTGGCATTTTTGTTCACTGTGTGGTCATGTGGTCTATGCCCAGACAAGTTGAGCCAATGGAGACTGAGATGCACTGCCAACAGAGGACACTTTGGTCTGGTTATCTGAGATCTTTTTCAGGAGTTTAGAAGAACTTAAATCAATAGGTCTTCCCTTGGGAACAGCCCAGCTGACTGGTCCACCATTAAAAACACTAACTCAGATTGCTCAAACTGAAGCTGAGGCAGAAGCAGCCCCTGAGTGCTTCAGTATTAAAAAATAGGTGCTGATGAGGAAATTGAGAACCCCTCACAGACCTGCAAATGAGGAGTGGACAATGATCCACCAGTATTTGTGTTGAGGGGTACCATAGAAAAATGGGACATCATGAGGTTCTTTGAATGTTTGTGTTCCACCAAAAGTGCATTCCAAACTTCAGAATAGTAGCTGCTCCACTGATATACCTACTACTGAGACATGTCAAATTGCTATTGAAAAATTGAATGTCATTTTAACAAATGAGTCTGAGTTTACTGCTTCAACCTTTCAAAAAAAAAGCATTTAAAGTAGTTATCAATGTGAGTGACATCAGGGTGGAGGCTGTTCTCCCTCAGAAAGACTAATCTAGAATAAAGAGGCCAACAGGGTACCTATCCAAAAAAAAACTAAAACATCAATTGTGGTACTCCAAAGCAGAGAATGAATGCTTCAGTTCATTACTGGTTCTCAAACACTTTGAGATGAACATCCAAAATGGGTACAGAGAGACCACAGTGAATACTGACCACGACCTATTAACTTTTGTGGAAATGTTTAAGATCCTAAATGCATGGTGATTCCATTAGAGTTTATTGCTTTAGTCATACCACCTGAAAATCATTGACAGGAAATCAAATATTATTGCAGACACAATGTCCAAAACTTGAAGAGATCTGGTTAGAACTGAACAGTCAACGTTGACCACTAAGAGAATGAATGCGTGTGTGTGTGTGGTTTTATACATTTAATTCTTTTTCACCCTTTCTACTGAAATGAGAAGAATCTAATTTAATTTGCCCTGTAGGAGATGATGTCATGACAAGGGTCAGAACAGAATGTACTACGGACATTTTAACTTGGAATTTTGTTTTCAAAGAGAGCTGATCAAGACACAAAATGGCTTTTGATGTAAATTAATGGGTATCTGGAGAGAGTGATCCATGGAATGATACAGCTATAGATGCAAAAGGAACTTCAAGCAACAGCCCATCAAAGGTGGTAAGAGGCAGATCAAAGCAGGTTGGACTGTGATCTTTTATGAAACAAAGATAATGAGGGGTTGACTACGTCTACTCAACAGCAAGCCTAACACTGCAGATTATGTCTCAACCTGGAGACACATGTTTTCGTTTTTTTTCTGTTTTAATAATACAAAAGGACAGGGGTTAAAATGCCAGAGTCAATGGTACTGGAGTGTGCTCGTGGGACTGATCACTTTTTGTGTACCAATCATGGTTCAAGGGTTAGCATGCAGTGAGGTCACAGTTGAAAAATGATCCCCGAGTTATGCCTATGTTGCAAATAAAGACCCTCTCCCACTTTGAGTGCTAGTGGACAGTAAGAGACAATAGGTCAAAGAAAGGACTCTCATCCTCACTGCTATATTACAATCACAATAGAGAGGAATTAGCAATGCAGAGTCTCAACCAAACTGCAAAACAGAACATTGTGAAACCAATTGTTCAATTCCCAAAATCAATACTACCGGTAACCTTTACTGTAATAGACACAATGTTCAGCTATCCACTCACTGCAAACAAGTCAGAAACTCATTGATCCTTTTCTTTTAACTGTTATCGTTTTTCAGTTATGTCTCCTTTCTAATTTATGTGGATGTGTGTTGCATTAGTATTTCTACTCAAGTTTAATAATTAATTTACTAATTCTTTCATGTTTAATTGGCTCATTTTAGCTAATAAGTTCATTTGGGTCCAGGAGTTTGGCATTCAAAAGGGAAGGGATCCTTGTAAATTTGCTTCTTATAACCAACTGAGGGGTTGGGCAAAGAAAGAACAGTAGCTCTTTGTCTTTCCTTACCTGAGAGCTTAACAGTTTGGGGTATACCGTCATAAAAGGTAATGAATTTGAGGAACTTCGCTCAGGGTCTGGCTGTGAGAATTCCAGATGGAGATTCACAACCCTTTGACCATGAGGAATTCATGAGTATGGGAATGCACAGAAAAGTAGAGTTAATACAGCAGTTCTGTTATTATCTCATTGAATAACAGAGCAGAACTGTGAACTAAGAGTCATATAGCTTTCTCCTGCTCATAATTCTTATGTTCCTATGTCCCTTAGTTTGCCACCTAGAAAAGTGTAATTTAATTCGAGTCATAGAGTCATAGAGTCATAGAGACCTACAGCACGGAGACAGGCCCTTCAGCCCAAACTGGTCCATGCCAACCAAAATGCCCATCCACACTAACCCCATTTCTCTGCACTTGGCCCATCTCCTTCCAAACCTTTCCTATCCATGTATTTGTCCAAATGCCTTTTAAATGGTGTTAATGTACCCACCTCAACTACTTCCGCTGGCAGCTTATGCCATATACATACCACCCTCTGTGCAAAAAAGTTGCCCCTCAGGTTCCCATGTATTCTTTCCCCTCTTACCTTGAACTGATGACCTCCAGTCCTGGATTCCCCAACCCTGAGAAAAAGACTAAGTACATTCACCCCATCCATGTCTCTCCTGATCTTATACATTTCTATAAGATCCTCCCTCAATCTCCTATACTCTAAAGAAAAAGGTCCTAGCTTGTCCAACCTCTCCCTAGAACTCAGTCCCTTGAGTCCTGGCAACATCTTTGTAAATTTCTTCTGCACTTTTTCTAGTTTAATAACATTCTTCCTACAGCAAAGTAAGTAAATTGAATATAAAACTCCAATTGTGGCCTCAACAATGTCCTGTACAACTGAAACGTAACTTCCCAACTTCTATATTCAATACCCTGACTGATGAAAGCCAATGTGCCAAACGCCTTCTTCACTGCCCTGTCTACCTGTGACTCCATTTTCAGAGAACATGTACCTGAACTCAAGTCCCTCTCTTTCACCACACTCCTTAAGGCCCTACCATTCACCATGAAACTCCTACCTTGATTTGACTTTCCAAAATGCAACAGCTCACGCTTATCTATATTAAACTCCATTTGCCATTTCTCGGCCCACTTCCCCAGCTGATCAAGATCCTGCTGCAATTTCTGGTAACCTTCCTCACTGTCCATGATACCGCCTATCTTAGTGTCCATCTGTAAATTTACTAATCATGCCTTGTACATTCTCATACAAATCATTGATATAAATAACAAACAGCAACGGGCCCAGCAGCGACCCCTGAGGCACACCACTAGTCACAGGCCTTCAGTCCAACAAACATCCTTCCACTATTACTCTCTGCTTCCTACCATCAAGCCAATTGTTTATCCAATTTGCCAGCTCTCCCTGGATTTAATTAACATTTCAGTGCGGCCTACTATGTGCAAACTTATCAAAAGCATAACTGAAATCCATATAGATGATGTCTACCGTCCTGCCCTCATCCTTCCTGGTCACTTCATCAAAGAGCTCTAACAAATTTGTGAGGCATGATCTTCCCCACACGGAGCCATGCTGACTACTCCTAATCAATCCCTGTCTTTCTAAATGCATATATATCTTATCCCTCCGAATCTTCTCAAGTAACTTACCTACTACAGAAGTTAAGCTTACTGGTATGTAATTCCCAGGTTTTTCTTTACAGCACTTCTTGAACAAGGGCACAACATTCACTATTCTCCAGACTTCCGCGACCTCGCCTGTGGCTAATGATGATGCAAATATATCAGCCAGGCTCCCATAATTTCTTCTTTAGCCTCTTGCAGGGTTATTAGATATATCTGGTCATGACCAGGAGGTTTATCCACCTTCATACATTCTAATATCTCCAATACCTCCTGTACTGTCCCCAAGATATCACCACTAACTTCCCCAAGTTCCCAAGTCTTCATGTCTTTCTCCACGGTAAACACAGAGGAGAAGTATCCATTGAGGACCTTGTCCATCTCTTGGGGTTCACACATACATGTCCACTTTGGTCCTTGAGAGGTCCTATTCTCTCTCTAGTTATTGTTTTTCCTTTAATATATTTAAAGAATCTCTTTGTATTCACCCTAATCTTCTCAGCCAAAGTTATCTCACATCCCCTTTTCACCCTGTTGATTCCCTTCTTCAGTAAGCTCCTGAATCCTCTATATATCTCCAGGAATTCCCTTGATCCCAGCTGTCTATACCTGAGCCATGCCTCCTTCTTTTTTCTGGCCAAAGCGTCAATATCTCTTGTCCAGGGTTCCCTACTCCTGCGAACCTTGACCTTCACCCTCACAGGAACATATAAACCTTGAACTCTAGCTACCATAAAAGGCCTCCCACTTGCCAGAGGTCCCTTTGCCTGCAAACAAACTACCCCAATCAACCCTTGCAAGCTCCTGTCTAATTCCATCAACATTTGCCTAGCCACAAGTTAGAACTTTGAACCTGTGGATCAGTTTTGTCCTTCTCCAAAACTATTTTAGAATTAATAGAACTATGGTCATTGGTCCCAAAGTGCTCCCCTTCTGTCACCTCAGTCACCTGTCCTGCCCTACTTTCGAAGAGGAGATTGAGTTGTGCTCCTTACCAAGTAGGGCGCTATATGTACTGCTTGAGGAATCTTTCCTGAACACATTCAACAAATTCCACCCTATCTAATCCCTTAACACTACGGCAGTCCCAGCGTATGTAAGCAAAATTAAACTTCCCCACTATGGCAATCCTATGGCTCCTGCAAGACTCCCCAGTCTCCCTGCATATTTGTTCCTCTAATTCCCATTGACTGTTTGGGGGCCTACAGTACAACTCCAATAACATCACCACCTCCTTCTTCTTTCTAAGCCCCGCCCACAAAGCCTCACTGGATGATCCCCCAGTTATTTCATTATCTCTGACTACTGCTGTGATACTCCCTTTAATCAAAAATGCAACTCCCTTTCCCCTCTTTCCTCCACCTCTGCCCCACCTAAAGCCATCTGTTCCCTGTCACATCATCTGCCAGGTCTGTCCATCCCTTAGCCATGTTTCTGTAATGGCTATAATATTCCAATCCCATGTACTTATCCACACCCTGAGTTTATCAGCCTTACCTGTCAGCCCTCTTGCATTGAAATAGATACAATTTAATCCAACAGGCACTGCTTGCTCCCTTTCCTATTCCATCCTGACCTGTCTCTTCAACTTGCTATTTCTGATTACTGTATCTCCTTCCAGCCTCATACTTGCCTCCCTGTTATTGAGGATCCCACTCCCCTGCCAATCTAGTTTAAACCCTCCCTGTAGCGCTAACAAATCTGCCCCCCAGGATATCGGACCCCTCCAATTCAGGTGCAACCCATCCCTCTTGAACAGGTCACCTCTATCCCAGAAAAGATCCCAATGATCCACGAATCTGAATCCCTGCTCCCTGAACCAATTCTTTAGACATACATTCATCTGCCATATCCTTCTGTTCTTAACCTCACTAGCAAGTGGCTAGTGAGATTACCATCATCAAGGCCCTGTTTTTTTAAAATTCTTCCTCTCTCTCTTATTCACACTGCAGCACTTCATCCCTATTTCTATCAATGTCATTTGTACCAATGTGCACAATGATTTCTACCTGCTCACTCTCCCCCTTGAGAATGTTCTGCAGCTGCTCCCAGACATCCTGGACCCTGGCACCTGGGAAGCAATACACCATCCTGGATTCTCGATGGCAGCCTCAGAATCACCTGTCTGTTCCCCCTAACTATCAAGTCTCCTATCACTAAGGTCCTGTTGACCTTTACCCTTTCCCGCCTTGCCCCAGAGCCAGTCTTAGTGCCACCAACCTGGCTATTGCTGCTTTCCCGCGAATGGTCATCCACATCAACAGTATCCAAAATGGTAATACTTGCTTTTAATGGGATGCTCTTCTGCGCATCCAGCTCTAGCTCTAGCTGCAGCTCACTAACATGGTCTTCCAGGAGGGAGAGGGTGGAATTTGTTGAATGTGTTCACTGGACCTGAAATGTTAACTCTGATTTCTCTCTACAGATGCTGCCAGACCTGCTGAGCTTTACAAGCAACTTCTATTTTTCTCCCAGGAGCTGCAGCTGGGTGCACTTCCCACAAGTATAGTCATCAGGGACGATGGAAGTGTCCCTGAGCTCCCACATCCTGCAGGAGGAGCATACCACTGCCCTAACTGCCATCTCAAATGCTCTAAGACTGAAGATGAAAATTAAAAGGACTTTATCTAAGCTTATCTGTACATTTTGCTGAGCCGCTGCTCACCGAAGCCTCTCAACCCAACACCTTACTTCTCACTCTGCTACCAACAAATTTTTCAACAGCATATCCCTCTCCCCTTTTTTTGGTAAAGAAAGATGGAGGGAGGGAAACACTACAGTGATGTAGTCTTTGGGGGCTTAAGCACTGTTTGATACCACACCCGCGACAACCCACTCTTCTGTGCAGGTGACTACTTCCAGGCTCCAATATATGCGCTGAAATGATGCCTCTCCCTCTCAGTCGCCCTCTGCTGGACACTGTTCCTCCTGCTGATCACGGGGGCTGTTGCCAGACGATCTGCTCTTCAGAGCAGGTAACTGCTTCCAGGCTCTAATGTGTGCGCCGAAGGGATATATCTCCCTTGCAGTCATTCTTGTCTAGGTCTAGTTCGAAGATATTTTTAAATTGATTCTCTTCTTTCTTTACTTCTTACGGGCTTAAGGTGCAGACCATAATCCTTAATCACTATATGTAAATAAAACCATTCTTTACCATTATGGAGTTGTTGCCATAACAAATATTCACAACATTTCAAGATCACAAATGAAACACTGTGTAATCGCTGAAATTTGGCATTGACAGCATGGACAATGGAGGAGTCAGGTGACCAGGTACTGCATAAACTGCATTTGCTTTCTTCTCATACAGATGCGTTAGGAACAGAGGAGCTCAGCTTTACTTAGATAGTGAACCCCCGAACAATGTTGTTGGACACTTTTTTA
The DNA here is from genome assembly GCF_021869965.1 of Rhincodon typus. Taxonomy (NCBI): domain Eukaryota; kingdom Metazoa; phylum Chordata; class Chondrichthyes; order Orectolobiformes; family Rhincodontidae; genus Rhincodon; species Rhincodon typus. Next base: position 41,176,459 of record NC_063350.1, on the reverse strand, counting down.
GGCTCTGAGGCCAGAGGACTCAAGACAGCTTAATCTGACACAAATTAGTATAAAAAAAAGAAAGACATGTATTTGGCAAGTGCTTGCTGCGAGATAGAAACAAACCACAATCAGGTGTTTTAAAGTAACTGCCATATGCCTTGGGAGACAAGTTGAAACTGCAAGTGTTTGAGATTATAAATATCGGTCATAACATGATGTTCAAATGTAAGAGGCTTGTAGTTCGCTCAAAAACTCACACTATTTGTCGAGGCCTGAAGATCTAAAAGTAGGGTAGTACAGCAACTGGAATACTGGAATAGCCTGAGAAGTCTATAATCAATCAAGATTTGTAGATATCTTCTATGGAGCTATCTTTGGAAATGTTTTAAAAACTGGAATCCTAATCCCACTTATTCATCTGTCACTTAACCTAAGGTAACTTGACAATTATGAAGTCTCGAGTGACCCTTCTTTACATCCAATGAACTGTAACTCTTTATGTGCAAGCTATCACATCACAAAATACTATACCCTGTTTGATTTTCACTTGAAATCCGACCCTTTGATCAAGCTGGGGCTAGTTAGCATTATCATTCAAGATGGAGGATAATATGGTACTGTACATCATGTTTTCAATTATCACAGAAGCATTTATGAAACTTAAGCATATGGCAACGACAAGTTTCAGTAATTCCTACTTCCCTACACCTATTTTCTTAATGAGACTAATGAACTAAATCTAATGAACTATTAAAAATGAAAAAGTCATTAGGATTTAATTGAATTAGGGAATGTAATAACATTCCATTTTTATTTTCCATTACATTCATTTTTTTATATTCATGAAAATGTAACTATTACAAAGTGTAACTTTAAAAATTACTATGTTTAATCTACATTCATCACTTTCTATATGAGCAATGAAATAAATAAAAAAAACAGGGTTTTCTTGGACTTTTTATGAAATTCATGAACTAACTGTTTCTCAAGAGTCCAGTGAAACATTTATTTTGAAACTGGGTGAGCAACCTCCACATGCAAATGTTATCAGGTCATCCATGAAGTACACCTGAGTGGTACATTATTCTTGTAGTCCAATGGAGCTAAATTGGCTCCAGTTAAAGCTTGACTTTATTAGATCCACATGTAAATTCAGAGTTCAGCATTACTCCAATTTATGTAGCTCTCTCCTCCTTCCCCTAATGAGCCTACAGTTAAGAGTAGCAGGTCTAAACTAAGGGAAAAAAAGAACAGTCAACTGCAACTATGTCTGTAACAAGAAATGGCTTGACAAAAGCTTTTGTAATCTCCACTTGGCACATATTGGCAGATTAAAAATGTTGCCTTTTAAGTCACTGTTAGGGCAGAATAAATGCCCATGAATACATTTTGTGGCTAATGGCAGTGTTCCTGCCAGTAAAATGAACAGTTAATCTATTAATGCCTACATAAGGGAAAATTACACAACCCAGGATGAGATAATTGTGGTTATAAAGGTCATTTTCATTCTAAACCTGATGTATTTAAACAAAAAACTCACCAGCAAATTCAGAAAAAAGTTCAAGTCTCAAAACCCTAATAAACTATGACCAAGAGTTATGTTTTCCCGGAGTCAACCACAGGAATAGGTTTACTTTTCCATAAATTCATGACAACTTCCCTTTTATAACAGAGGCTTTGGATAAAGACCAATTAAGACATTAACCTTGAAATTATGCGGCATGAATATTAGTACATGAATGCTTCATGCAGTCATATAAAATTCCTTCGTCCATTATTTTAACAGAAGCATTATTTTAAATGAATTAATGCCTCCATTTAAACTGTGGATATAGTAATTTCAAATGAACATATTAAGCTTTAATACACTAATATTCCCTCAGTGTAATTTCATGGCGAAAGGGTTTCCTAAGCTAAATGCACATCAGTACATATTCACCCATGTTACTGATTTAAGTAAAACAAATTCGAACTTTTTGAAAACCAGTAGTGATCTTTTAAAAAAATCAGATTTTGATTTTTCAATTTAGCAAACAGAGATTTCCAAATAAAAAACGAAAGAACTGCGGATGCTGTAAATCAGGAACAAAAACAAAGTTGCTGGAAAAGCTCAGCAGGTCTGTCAGCATCTGTAAAGAAAAGAAAGAGTTAAAGTTTCAGGTCCGGCGACCCTTCCTCAGATTTCCAAATAAAACCTTGTTTTCAGGGAATAACGAACTGAGCAGATTAAGAAGAATGAGTGACTGTAGTGAATTTAGATTTTCAAAAAGTATCAATAATGTGCCATGTAAAGGATGACTATGTAATATTTAGGGCTCATGGGATTTGAGATAAAATTTAAGCACGGTTTGAAGATTGATTAATGGACAAAAACAAGGAGTAGGAGTAAAGGAGTCATTTACCACTTGGCAGGCTGTATCTCATGGGGTACTGCAGGGATCTGTGTTTGGGCTCCAGTTATTTACAACTGTAGTTTTCAACTATATCTATGGCCTAGATGAGGGAAATCAAGTGTAGTTAATCAAAATTTGCTGATGATACAAGCAAGCTCAAGGAAGGTCATGAAATAGCTGCAAAGGGATATTGATAGGTTATGTGAGTTGGCTAAAACCTGACAGATGGAATGCAATGTGAAGAAGTATGCATTTATCCAGTTTGATGGACAAAGTGGAAAAGCAGCATAGTTTTTATGTGGTGAGAGACTGGTAAGTACTAGTATTCAGAAAAACAAGTGTGTTCATGGATACTAATCAGAGAAAGCTAACATGAAGGTTGAGAAAGAAATTTAAAAAAAAGCAAATAGTATGTTTGCTTCTTTCCAAATGGTTTGGAGTATGAATGAGCAAAGTTTTACTGCAGGTACTTATAGCTTAACTGTGGGCACATCTGGAACCTTGTACAAAGTTTTGTCAACCTTACCAAAGGAAGGGAACGTTTGTCATAGAGAGAGTGCAGCAAAGGTACACTGAACTGGTTGTAGGAATGAAAGAATTGTCTAATGAGGAGATTTGAGTAAAGCAAGCCATTATATTGCACAGAATTTAAACCATAAGACCTGATCTTTTTTGAAACATATAAAATCCTTAAGGTGCTCTATTGGGTAGATGAAGATAAGATGTTTCCCATGGATAGCAAGTTTAAAACTGGAGGTTACTCGCAGAATAAGGAGTCAGCTATTTATGACTGAGTTGTGGAGTAATTTCCTATCTTGATAGTTTGTGAATTTTTGGAATTCTTCACATCTGGAGTGTATGGATGCTTAGTCATTGAATATATTCAAGATAAAGATCAATACAACGTCTTATTTAATCAACAAAATGATCAACTTGTTTCTCTTTATTACTGTTATCGAGAACAAAAGATACTCTCACCAGGTTGCTTCAATAAACTCAAAATTGACTTGTTTATTATAAACAAACTTGATTTTTAGACCAGTGGCAATACAGGCTATCAATTAAGGTACCAGACAGACTTAAACTACATCTCCTAAACAATACAATACAAGTCCAAAGACATGTCATGGCTTCGGAAAAAGAATGCCAGAAATTGAACAATCCCTCTTTAAGTCAATGGTAGGATTCAGAAGTTAATATGTGTTTACTTCTCATAGTTCCTTTGATTACCTGTCAATGAGATTAAATTATTGTCCATTGGAGAATATTGGAAGATCTTCAGACCAGATTTCAGATTCAGTTAATGAGTCTTGATATTTGAGACTTCATTGAGTTTCAAACTACTTCATTAACAGAGGAATCTTGCAGCCGGTTTTGTTTTAAGGTTTGTCTCTTACTGATTCTCTCCAAGCCTTTCAACAATGTGCACATTTAGATCTGTGAAAACACACATCACTACAGTCCAGAGGCTGTTGATGGCCTACAAACAATGCTGATCCTAGGGTTTTGAAAGTCTGTTTGTCCAGGAATTAAGAGTTATAAAATTCACCTTATTCCTCTCTCAAATGATCCAACAGATTATTTTCCTAAAAGTACTTGCTTTTCCAATAAAGAACAGATAATCTGTAGCTCTGCTTGACCTTTTGATCTTTTGCTTCCAATAAATCACATGATAAAGTCTCTTCATTCCAGAAATATCCAAAAAGTTCCTTATTCCAGTTTCTCATTGCACATAGAGTCATATGGCCATGGAAATCAACAGCACTAAAAAAGGCCATTCAGCCCATTACATCTATGCCAGTCAAAAACAGTGACCTATATCCCATTTTCCAGCATTTGGCCCATAGCTTTGAATGCATTGGCATCACGAGGGCAGATCTAAGTACTCTTTAAATGTTATGAGGTTTTCTGCATCTACCACCTCTACAGGCAGAAGAGCCAACCAAGGAACAATGTCAAATAAGCTTCCAAAATTCTATCCATGGCACCCAAGCATATCAAAAAAAGTCCAAGAGGTATCCACAATGTTATGGTTTGCAAACTCCATTTGGACGGTATATGTGGTCAGCTTGACACGCCACATATATGCTGTCAGAAAAGTTAAAGCCTTTACCTGCATCCATGTGATATTTTTTAATTCATTCATGGCATTTGGGAATTGCTGGTTGGGCACCATTTATTGCCCATCCCAGGTTCGACTCAGGATGGTGCCTATGAAATTGTTGCAGACCATTCGGTGTAAGTATATACACAGTATTGTTAAGGAGTGAGTTCAAGGATTTTGACCCAGCAATACTGAGAGAATGTTGATATATTTCAAAGTCAGGTTAATGAGTGGCTTGGAGGAGAACCTGCAGGAGATGGATTTCTCTTGTGTCTGCTGCCCTTATCATTCTAGATGGTGGGGTTTATGAATTTATAGAGAGTCCATTGTTATTGAGTGTCAATAGTGGACGATACAAGTGTGTTAGTCTATAATATTGTGGCGTTGCAAATAATTAACAATGTAAATAAACTTCATGGCATCTGTCTTAATAAGAACTAGTTTTCATGGATATGTTACATGGGCTAACAAATAGAAAAACACAACGTGCATCAATGATAACAAGAAATTATAACTCTTCCTGTTACACAATTTTGAAAGGAAAAACATGTAACCCAAAGGTCTGCCTACCTATAGTCATTGTCTGAATGAAATTGCTATCTAAGCACATGGATTAATTGTTTCCACCTATGGTAACAGAAGGTGCCTTAAGATTTATACACCACAGTCCTCAGCAATGAGGTAGAATCAAACTGGTGACAACCCTATGATCAATATCAAAAATGTCAAACCATTATTTTTGACACTTATACACACAAAATAGTGAACCCACATAGCATTTATACAGCTTAGTCAATACTTTAATGCTATAAGTCTTTGTCACTGACATTTCGCTTTCGCCTACAATCTGCTTTGCTTGCATTACAAGGTAAGGAATTCTTATTTAAGAGTTGTATGCTCATTACACTGCTAACTTTCATTTATTCCAACTGTATAAATCTCTAGTTTGCATGTTCCTCTAATCACACCTTCTCTCACTCAAATTGCTCAGAATAAAAATCAGCCAGTCATCTTTCCCAGATGGAGTTACATTAAACATAAAAGAAATGTGTTTTAGACAAATATTTGTTTATGTTTTAATTTTATAGATGCACTTTAATTTTGTGTTCTCTGTGCTACATCCTGTTTTCAGGTAAGAGTTCAGACAGACAACCTGTTGATGAGATTCTGGTATTGCAATTACATAACTATCCCTAGTAGGTACACAAGAGTGGGACAGTTGCCTTAGTCTGCTAGATTTCATCCCTTCCTTATTTGGAGAAACCTTCAAACCCAATCTGCACACAATCATGTAGCTTTGCTGATGACTGTATTGGTTACCAATCAACATTTTAAATTGGCGTTTCACTTGAAATGAGCTAACATGTTTACATTCTGAGGGGAATGGGATTGTGGTCATTTGCATTGACCAAGCAATTATCATTATAGGTTTACAAAGCTTTAGCAATGAAGAAAAATCACCTCAATTGTATTTTTCCATACTCTGACCAATAAAACACTTGAGAAGAGTCATGGTTCATTTTGCTAGTGTTGACTAAATAAGTCAACATGAATAAAATGGTAAAAGCAAGTGTAATATGTTAACAAGAGAAAACACTCTAAGCACAGAATAAGAGTGGTGTGTACCATCTGGACACACTGAAGCAACTTGCCAAGCATCCATGAATAGGACCTGGTAAATCCATGTCCTTTCCCACCTGGAAGGTTAAGGGTAACAGACATATGGAAACTTGCAAGTACTGTTCCAAGCCCCACACTATATTGACTAGGAAGTTTACAGCTATTCTTTTACTTGAGCTGAAGTATTGCAAAGCCTGCCCTAATACCACCGTAGGTTTACCTGCATCATCATGACTGTAACATTTCAAGAAGGGCATAGGGTCATAGAGCTGCACAGCATGGAAACAGACCCTTTGGTCCAACTTGTCCATGCCGACCAGATATCCTAAATTATTCTAGTCCCATTTGCCAGAATTTGGCCCATATCCCTCTAAACCCTTCCTCTTCATTTATCCATCCAGATGCCTTTTAAATGCTGTAATTGTACCAGCCTCCACCACTTCCTCTGGCAGCTCATTCCATACACGCACCGGGCTCTTCAATTGCAATTAGGCATGGGCAATAAGTGCAAGCATTGCCAGTCACAAACCAGGATCATGTGACAAAAAATACTGTAACACACTGGCTGCTAGATACTTTTATCATGGGATGGATCTTCAAAAGCTGGATGGATTCCCATACCTATAGCATGGCATCAAGCATTTTGATGGTCTTTCCTTCCACCTTAATTTTCTACTGGTAAAGCCACCAGTTATGATAGTTTTGTCATATTTGAAAAAAAAATCTGCTCTAGAATCTCATTAGCAGGAATTAGATAATTTTAAGGCACATGTTTACATAATTTCCTTATTGGATTTTAATTTGTGAAGAACAATGGACATTATTTCCCTTTGGGAAAAGAGAATCCATGCCTCTTAATCTTCTCTCGTCTAAACAAAAGGTAGCTTGAGAGTGGATTAATGACAAATTACCGATGGTAAAGAGACTCGAGACAGCTCTGGTGATTGTCACTCAAACTCACTTCAATTGTGAAATGAGTGTTGTCAATTTGTAGTTTAACTATAAGGTGGGATACCCTGACACCCAAAACATTAAACGCAATACTGACATTGAGTAATCACACAGTTTTGGGCTTTACTTTGGCTGGTTCACAGAACAACTCTTGCATTGAATGTCAAATAGAGATTTCAGTCTGCTTCTCTGACTGCTGCATAGCAAATTATTACAGGGCTAGAAACAATGGGAAAGTATGGAAATAAGTCATTCCACTGCTAAAATTCTGAAATCATTTGGATCAAAATAATATTCATAATTTACAAGGAAAGCTCATATGTAAGTACAGTAAAATTAATCAATTAGCAGAGCTAGTCACCTAAATTAAAATATGTCTCGCATCTGGAGAATGAATTCATATTAAGAGAAATGCAAGAATGTCTTTTCTCTTCAATAAATTCTCTATAACTAGTAAATATTCATGTCCTGGTGATGTAACTCTTCATTGGAGATAATTTATGTTTCTTTGGGATTCTCAATTCAGTCATTTTGGCACTTGGATATGATGTGCCCACTAGCCACATCTTTATTGATTTTCAAAGCAGACTACAAATCCTTCCATGCTCCAGTCCCATCAGCGTGAATTCATTGAAGTTTCTTTCTCTTCTTAAATACTTCAGTCCTCAGCACCGTGAGCAACTTCCTCTCATTGTCCCATCACAGTGGTTGAATCTTCAGCCAGGGTGGTCCCATTTTCTGCCACTCCATCTTATAGTCTTTACCTTATCTTCACCATTGAACACCATGGGCAGAATCGTACTTTCTTTTGGCGAAGTGGAAGTTGCATTGAGTTTGGTAGAGTGATTCTTGCCACCAGGTTGAGTGAATTTTCTTGCTATATCTTACCAAAATTGCTGCTTTTATTGCTGTTTGAGCCCTTGTGGTGAGAATCACTCCAAATCTCTGACTCATCTTACCATGCACCCTTCCCAGAACAACCTTGCCGTTCGCCAGAGCTCCAAGAATTGAGTGCCGTCCCTGCCACTGGAACCATATTTAATGGCCCATTGTGTACCATAACCTGTTATTCTGAAATTGCCTGGAAGGTTCCTGACATTTGCTCCCAGCATGGCTGTAAGGGGGACATGCTTACCCCACATTGTGGGCAAGGTGCTGGATCTCCTGCTGGATGCAGTGGTTTACAGGCTTCTTCCAGGACCAGCAGTGGAGGTCTTAACATGAGACTGCGCCACCCATGTTGAAGTAATCAGCTATCTGGAAAAATGCTCTGCATTGTAAGAAGAAGGTCAATGCCCTTCTTCACTCTGCCAGCTTAAGTGCTGCAATTTCTCTATGCATTCTATCTCTATTATTGGACCTTCCTTTCACAAAGACTAATGCTGGACCACTCTCACTATTACATGTAACATATTCCCAATTAGGCCCTGCCACAGCTAACCCTGCACACCCTCTGTGTTGCCAACCCATTTGTTAGAGAAGCCTCCCGCATGCACCAAAAGTAATAGCTGCACGTTCACTTTTGCATTCTATAATATCTGCCTTTTTCTCATTCCAGGGACAAAACAGCCCATAATAGGGCAAGAAGAGCCAAGACAGATGGAGTTCTGCCTGCCATTCGGTTCCTCGCTCATTATGAGGTGAGGATCCTGACTCTGGCCTCCTGCAGCAGGACCCAGAATGGTATGAGAGGCCGCCCTTGATTTACTGTGCCAGGATCCCCTGAGCAAAGACTAACCCTTCGGTTAGACAAAAATCTGGTAACAACTCTGGTAAACTTCCTGTCTATGCTTAGTGGCTTGGCAAAACTGCAGTAATATAAGGCAGGTATTTCTAGCTGAGGAGATAAAGTGAAAAATGCAATACAGTGTAAGGCAGGAAGCAGCCAGATAGGCTCAGAGTGAGTGAGTGCACTGACAGTGAACAAAGAGCCCAGAAATGCAGCCCGGTCCAGAATATGAGCTGGGTACACGTCCCTAAGCACAATGCGACCTTGCTGGAGCATTGCAATAATAATTACCAGTACAGCTGAAGGTGATGCATTGCCATGTTGAAGCATCCTTTAAGTGGATTGGAGATAAGACCCTAAGACCTTAAGACGATAAGATATAGCAGCAGAATTAGACTGCTCAGCCCATTGAGTTGGCTTTGCCATTTGATCATTCTCCTGCCTTCTCCCTGTAGCCTTCGATCCCCTTACTAATCCCCTATCCATCTCTGTCTTAAATACTCTCAATGACTTGGCATCCACAACTTTCTGCAACAATGAGTTCCACAGATTCACCACACTCTGGTTGAAGAAATTCCTCTACATCTCAGTTCTAAAGGATCATCCCTTTACTTTGAGGTAGTGCCCTCAGGTCCTAGTCTCTCCTAATAGTGAAAACATCTATCATCCATTCTATCCAGGCCTCTCAGCATTTTGTAACTTACAATGAGATTTCCCCTCATTCTATTAAACTCCACAGAGTACAGACCCAGAGTTCTCAGGCGCTCTATAGGTGACAAGCCCTTAATCTCTGGAAGCATTCTTGTAAAGTTTCTCTGGATCCCCGCCAATGATAGCGCACCCTTCCTTAGATACAGGGTCCAAAACTGCTCACAATATTCCAAATGTTGTCTGACAAGAGCCTTGTAGAGCCTCTCTGCTCTTGTATTCTAGTCCTTTTGAAATGAGTGCTGACATTGCATTTGACTTCCTAGCCACCAACTGAACCTGCCCATGTTAAAAGAATCCTGAACTAAGACTATGTGCTTCATATTTCTGTAGTATTTCCCTATTTAAAAAATAGCCTGTTCCTCTATTCTTCCTATCAAAATTCATAAACTCTCACTTTCCCTAATTGTATTCCATCTGCCACTTTCTTGTCCACCCTCCTAGCATATCCAAGTCCATCTGCAACCTCTCCCCATCCTTCCACCTATTCTTTGTCATCTGCAAACTTAACAACAATGCCCTCAGTTCCTTGATCCAGATCATTAATGTATAACGTGAATAGTTGTGGTCACAATCCAGACCCCTGCCAACTCCACTTTGTTAGCAGCTGCCATCCTGGAAAAGACCACATATCCCCACTCTCGGTTTTCTGCCAATCAGCCAATCTTGTATCCATGCCAGCACCTTGTCCCTACCACCTTGGGTTCACCTGATTTAGCAACCCCTTTGCCCCCCAGCTCTCTTGAAGTTTTGGTATGCTGCTGGTGTCTTCCACATTGAAAACCAATGCAAAGTCCCTATTCAGTTCCTCTGCCATTTCTTTGCTCCCCATTACTAATTATCTAGCCTCATTTTCCAGTGGCACAATGTCCACTCTTGCCTCTCTTAACTTTTCATTGTCTAAAAATACAGGTGCATTTTTCTTTTATATTACTAGCTAGATTACCCTTATATTTCATTTTCTCTCCCCCTTATTGCTTTCCTAGTCACCCTCTGCTGGTTTTTAAAGGCTTTCTTCTAATCTTGAGATAGTAGGAACTGCCGATGCTGGAGAATATGAGATAACAAGGTGTATAGCTGGATGAGCACAGCAGGCCAAGCATCATCAGAAAAGCAGGAAAGCTGATGTTTTGGGTCCTTTCCTGCTCCTCTGCTTGGCCTACTGTGTTCATCCAGCTCTACACCTTGTTATCTCTCTTCCTTCTAATCTTTACCATATTGTATGTGCTTTTTGTTCTACTTTTACACTGTTCCTGACTTCCCTTGTCAGCTATGGTTGTCTTGCTCTGCCCTTAGCATTTTTCTTCTTCCTTGAGATGAATTTCTGCTGTGCGTCCCAAATTACCCCCAGAAATTCTTGCCATTGCTGCTCCACCATCTTCCCTGCTATGCTCCCCATCCAATTAACTCTGGCCAACCCTTCCCTCATATCTTTGTAGCTACCTTTGCCCTGTGCCATGAGGCTTTATAGATCCTGACACGTTGGATGCCAATGTCTTTGAATGTGTAGATGTTGGCCAGCATCCATGAAATGTTTTTGCCCAGTGTCCAACAGGGAGGTCTTTTAGATCAAGCATCAGGTTGAATTCACCAAAAACCAACTCTGATTTTCATGTCAAGTTTTCCCAACAGCTAGTTTGTATGGTGCAGTTCATGAGATTGCAACCATGTTGAGTTGAACTTTTAGGAAGCAATTTAACAAGCAATAAAGAGCATCAACTTGGAATTCACTGCTCCCTGACAAGAATCACACCAGGCTGCTTTCGCAAAGTGGGGAAGTTGCAATGAAATGACCTCGACATCACAATAACCATCTTATCTGATTCTGCTGCTCATCTCTCCATCACTAATGTTACATAGATGCTGCTACAATTCTACACTATCTCTTTGACCAAGATTTAAAATACCCATTCTTTGTTAAACATCTCTTTTTTTAACCTACATCTAATGTTTTTCTGAATATTTTCTATGTTAAGGTACAATATAACTGCAATTTACTCTCATTGTTCAAGTGCAATTCCAGGATATGTGTTCATATCATCAATTGAAACTTTGAAGTAATATTGAGAAAGAGATGATTTGCTTGCAGGTTTGGGAAACACTATCGCTAGTGGGACAATATTGCTGTTGTAGAATCATAAACATTGATGGCACAGAATGGTCAGCACATTTGCTGAAAAATAGTTACCCAATGTGAAAGGTAAATCATTATGTGAGTAATATAACTTAATATAGCTTTGCATAAAATACTTTCCACTATTTATTTCCAGCTAAAAGTGAGATACATTACTGAAACAACCTGCAAGCTATTCAGTTGCCTGTCTGCTCACAGAGAAAAATTCCTACATGCTAATTGTATGATGAATTTGTAAGATCTGTATATTGTCTCATGTTCCTTGTTAGTATACTGAGTATTGTGCTTGTTTTAAATGGTGCAGAATTAGTTGTTAGTTCTTGTGTTGTTACCAATAGATAAATGCGCTTTGACCATCTAGGATATGAGTGATCCTTTGATTATTTTCTAATGCCTAAGGGCTATCTCCATCATCGCCTAACAATCATCGCAAAACAGAGCAAACTTATCTGTTTTACAAAGCTAAGTTCATAAATAGGCCATGGTGCAATATAACTGTAAGCGGTTAGAGCCTTTGTATAATACTAAAAATGATTTCTGATAGAACACCTATGAAAAAGCATTTCAGGTATTTGACCTCCAGCTGCATGAAAGCTGGCCATACTTCAGTCTGAAACATCTAATCAAAAAGTCAGGTACTTGGCTTATCTTAGAATGCTTGAACCATTACCTCGTCTGTGAAGCTTTTGAAGGTGATGACTGATATTGGATTGTCTCATCATACTGGACACAATTCTGTCCAAGAGTTCTCAGACAACGCTGGGTCTCTCAGTAGTGCTTGTGGATCTAATGCCAGATATGTCGCTTCAATTTTCTGCATTTTTCCAAAAATATGTGGGTGGCCTGGAAACTTCAAAGTTTTGAGAAATCACTGCTCTATTTTCTCTTGCATGTAATTCATCATATAGAATCATAGAATTTTACAGGATAGAAGGAGACCACTTGACTCATCTTACTTGTACTGGCTCCTAGAAGAGCTATCCACTAATCCCACTCTCCAGCCCTATCTCTGTAGTCCTCTACATCCTATGAATTTACATGAGCTAACAATCGAATGGAGGTATTTAACCATAGTGTTCTAGATCTTTGGGAAGCAAATGTTATCATCCGCAACTCATCCTCTAATTTCCCAACACTGACAACCAGAAAAGGAATATTTAAACTAATTTTAGTGAATCCATCACCAAAAACAATATGATGCATTGGAGTAAAACAGTTTGTGCGAGATAGATATTGATGGAACTTCCAAATGGGACAATCTGAAAGGCTCAGAGCATTCAAGAACACTCATTGATCAATGTATTACTTCACAAACATATCCCACTTATTATTTTTAGATACTTGTTTTATTCAGCTGTCTATTTAGCACTTCGAGGATTTTTTTTTACCTTTTCAGATCGCTGAAATCAAGCAATTTGATTTGTAATCATGATAGAGTACTAGAAATATAAATTAATCTAATGCAGAAGGGTCACTGGATTTGACATCAATTCCGTTTCTTCCTTCACAGATGCTGCCAGACCTGCTGAGTTTCGATAGCAATTGCTGATTTTTTTCCCTCAAGTTTCTAACCATCTCAATAATACCCCCAAACCCAAGCAATTTAATTTTACATACTAATCTCTGACGCGCAACTTCGTTGAAAGCCTTATCCACATCCATTGAAACCCCTTCATCAACTCTACTCGTTATATCCTCTAAGAATTCCAGCAGATTTGCTCACACTGTCCAAACCTGCCACTGTTTTCCAAATTCTCAGCTATTAATCATTTTATAATGAAGTCAAGCATTTTCCCCACTACTGACATCAAGCTGACTGGTTTATATTATGAAGGTACCTCCCTTCATAAATAGAGTTATATTAGCTATCCTGCTATCTGCAGGAACTGTTCCAGATTCTACAGAATCTTGGAGGATGGCCACCAATGCATCCATTATGTCTAGGGCCTCTTCCTTTCATACCCTGTGATGTAGATCACTGGGGCCCTGGGATTTATCAGTCTTCAAATTTTATCAATTCCCCAACACCATTTCACTACTAATATTGATTTCCTTCAGTTCCTTCATCTCACTAAACCCTGTGTTCTCCAACATTTCTGGTATGTTATTTGTGTCCTCCTTTATGAATACAGATCCAAAGTTTGTATTTAGTTGGCCACCGATTTCTTTGGTCCCCATTATAAATTTCCCTGTTTCTGAATCCAAAGGACCTATATTTGTCTTTACCAAACTTTTCCTCTTCACATTCCTGTAGAAACTTTTACAGTCAGTTTGTATGTTCCCCACAACCATACTCTCGATCTCTATTTTCCCTTTCTTAATCAATCCTTTTTCCTCCTTTGCTGAATTCTAAACTACTCCTCCCACTCCTCAGGTCTGTTCTTCTTTCTGGCCAATTTGTATGTCTCTTTCTAGGATCTAATATTGTCTATAATTTCCCTGAAAGCCTGTTTTTTGTTTCATTTTACTTTTGTGCCAGATAGGAATAAATAATTAAAAACTGAAAAAACTGCGGATCTGTAAATCAGTAACAAAAACAGAACTTGCTGGAAAAGCTCAGCAGGTCTGGCAGCATCTGCGAAGAAAAAATCAGAGTAAACATTTCGGGTCTGGTGATCCTTCCCTAGTTCTGAGGAATATTAGCTAAAACAGGGTGACATAGAACAATATTTTGGAGGTGGATACAGAAAGTCGTAGAGATATTGTGAATCACAGGATTGAAGCTCATTTCAGGATCAATTGTGACATCAAGCTTGCCAACAGACTGATTTAATCTCAGGCTCTTGTAGTCAGAGGATGTATTTTAGCATTAACTCTGAAAACAATGGCTTCAATCTTCCCAAATTTCATTGGAGGAAACTTATTAGCTTACGTTGGTGAATTGTAATTTGCATTAAGTATTCTGGAAGGAATCTCACTGCAAGACCTAACGAGATTCCTTGCCATATCTTACTAAACATGCTTCATTATGTAACATGTTCCTGTAACATCCCTCGCATCCAATTATATCCCCATCTAACCATGCACCATTCCCAGAAGTAATCACCACAAAAGATATCCAGTAATAGAACAGCTATCATTGTATCTGCACCATTTTTAAAAGCCTGAAGAGCACTTGGACGGAAATCGCAGTTCAAAGCTGTCCTGCATGCTTCCTGATATTTTCCCCAGACATGGGTGATACAGATTAATTGGTAGCCTGCTTTGCAGGTAGAAATTTGGAGTTCCTGCTGGACAGGGTGATTTAGATATGGATATATCTTCTTCCTCAAGACCAGCAGTGGGTGCCATGACACCAGAGCATGCCAATGGTTTCTACCCAGGTCAGAAAAGTCTCAACCATCTAGAAGAATGTCCTTCTCCACTCCATCAGCATATGTGCTGCAATCTTCTCTCTGGCACCTCCAAATCAATCTAACTCTGTTAATGTACTCACATCCCATCAAGGCTTATGCTCCATCACTCCTTTGAACTGTCTCAAATATCCTCCTTCACTCACTGTCACGAACAGCAAACCTGACCATGACCCCTGCATGCCCTCTATGCTGTCTAATTACTCGCTCTGGGCAACATACTTCATTTCAGGAGGCGAACAACCCATAATGAGGCAGTGTGATGGTGGATTATTTTACAAAATAATCTCAGAACCCTCAACATGCAGGTCAATGATGATTCATTGTGCCACCACTGGGACACTCTACCCCACTGTAACTCAATGAGGATTCATTGAATATTTGTGCATTGAAGGTCACATAGGCAGCACATTAGTCAAATTCCAAAATGGTTTGTTTGACACAAACACCTTTTTTTTTTCACACATTCCAAAAGTGACAGGATGCCTGTTAGCCCTGGTCTCATCACTCCCTATATTCCCAGGAGTCATCCCATCTCCTTTCCAAAGCCTGTGTTTCATTCCCATCCTTGACTGTACTTCATTGCTTTGTCTTTCTCAGAAAGTATGGGGTCATCCTCACCCTCCATTTCCAAATAAGGCCTCAGGATTAATGCTGGATCAGCTACGTTGCATTTTCACAGAAACTCTGGTCTGTTTGCTGCATCAGCTTCTGAGCGTGTTTATGCAATTTAACAAGCTTTGTATTTTAACCTGACTACCTTCCTGGTTCAAATAAGTGAAAATAAATCTTAAATAACGATTGCTTATGAAGGTGACTAAAACTTTCTACCTCATTCTAATCCCTGCTGGAAGTTCATGTGGGTTTACAGGTTAATTCATGTCATATACAAATCTCCCCCAGGAGCGAAAAGAGTCAAGACTGGTGTGGGCTGTCTAATGTTTAGCTCTTCACCTCTTACAGGGAGAACATCCTGACTCTGACCATCTCAAGTGACTGACTGACCACTTCCAAGCCTCCAAACTGGTATTATGGGGTGCCCTTGACTAATGGGCAGGACCCCATGAGTGAAAGCTTTCCCCATTGACTTTACCGATAGCTGCTGACAATGTCTGTCATAAACATATTGCCTGCTCCCTGTACCCATGCCCAACACATAGGTCCTCTGGAGGAAGCAATGAGCTGAAGTTGCCAAATATCTGTTCTGATTGCAATGTCGTAAGTTCTTGATGTCTAACTTGTTTGGTGTAAGAGGCTGAAAATTAACAAGGCAGGTTATGCTGTTAATAAGTCATTTAACAAGCTATAATCCTCCTCAACTGGTAACTTGCTGCAGCCGAATGAAAATTCACCCCTTGTCATGCAGCAAAAGATGGAACGCACTCGTGATGTCAAAATATGCCTTGCCAGGCACCTCATCCAATTCTGCTACAAATCTTGCCATAGCCCAGTCACTCAGACCTCTATAAGATTCCACACTCTGTTTCCTATTAGTTAGCTAATCCTCCATCCTCATTTAATTTACCACTCCCAATACCATAAGCTCTTCTTATTTACTGCAGTAACTTTTCAAGTGGCACCTTACCAAATGGATTTTGGAAATCCAAATACATTGCATTTATTGTTCATCTTTATTCAACTTGATTGTTACATGCTGAAAGAACTCTATTAAATTTGTAAAATATGAAATCTATTTCACAAATGCATCGTCACTCTGCCTATTCAGATTATTTTCTAAATGTCCAGCTATTATTATCTTAAGAATGGTCTCCAGCACTTATTCAATGACAGATTTTAGATAAACTGGTCTATAGCTTCCCACTTTCTGTATCCTTGCTTTTTTGAAGAGAGGTGTTACATTTGTGGTTTTCCATTGCACTTATGCTTTGCCAGAATTTCTTGAAATTTATATGATTGCAATCAGTGCATCTACAATCTCTCTTGACATTTCCATTAAAACCATGTCAGCTTTTAGTCCCATTAGGTTTCCCCAATACTTATTTTTTTCCTCTGGTGTTCATGTTGTTTTAAATTTCTCTCTCCCCTTGGCCTCTTGATTTCCTGCTGTTCTTGGAATGCTTTTGGTGTCTTCTGCAATGAAGACAGATATAAAAATTTTCATTCAAAGTCTCTTATACTTCATGTTTCCCATTATTAATTCCTCAGTCTCCCCCTTTAAGAGTCTAACATGTACCTTAGCTACTCTTGTCTATTTCAGATGCTTGTAGAAGACTTGTCCAAACTTTGTGCTTTGGGAGGGAGCACATTTACATTTTCCTCTCACCTGCAAGGCCTGTGAGCAAATTTCAGGAAAAAAAGGTTTAGGTCAACAGGAATGAAATGTTTCATAAAAGTAAAAAAAAACACGACTCCCGACAACAAACCAATAATTTAAATGATTCATTCATAAAAATGGCCATTAAAAATGCCAATCAGCAGACCTAATTAATTGCTTTGCCTTTTCTATTTAGAAGGCAGTGCTACAGAAAGACAAACTAGGCCCCTAGTCCTGGCTATCAGAGAAGGGCTGGGGGTCAGTGTCGAGCTAAGGAGTTGATTTTAAATAACACCGATCTTGCTTTTGCCTCTGGTGCCTGTTTTCTTCTACCTTTGGTGGAATTTGTCTAAAAATCATGGTCAAAAGCAGGTTGCCCTTCATCCTGGCTTTTTCTCCATTCCCACCCTGCTTTATGGATAAAATTTCTGGAAAGCTGAAGGGACATGGAGAGAATGTTCTTAGCTCAGTCTCAGGTTTCAGACAAATGCACCCTCTTCTATACTCCTTCTATCTTTCCCCCTCTACCTTTCTCATACACTCTGCCTCCCTCATACTCTCACACTGACTCTCCCTCGCCCTCATTTGCAGACACAAAAAGCTTTCATATTCCTGTGGATTCAGGAGGCAACTCTGCCAAATTGATTGTGGTCTTTCAGGGAACTGAGCACTTGTGCGTGGATGCAAATCTCCATCATTCACCCAAGTTGCTTGGCAACCTGGAGCCTTTTATCCCACACCTGTAATAAAGTCAAGCCATTACCTTCACACTGGCTCAACCAATGTCCTACACTTTGCATCCTCTCAGCTACAACCTTTGTGCAACATGTAAGCTCTTTTATTTGATTGGTTATAACCCTTAACTTCAGTTGTTAACCATGAATGGTACATCCTACTCATAGAGTCTTTTTCAATGAAATATCCTTTGTTGAGAGTTGTAAATTATCTCTTTAATTATGTCCCACTACTTATCGACATTTAACTGCAGAATTATTGTGGCAAATGTAGGCCAAAAGTCTACATAGTTAGGATCTTCAAATGCATTTGTAAGTAAACTGGAAGATAGTTCTTCCAGAAAGAGATGCAGAGGTTGGGTTGGAACATAGAAGTGGTATGTGTGCGATGGTATGTACAAGGATGTGATCAGAAATGGCCGCCTCTGAGACAAAACATCTGGAGTAGCAAGACCATGTGAGATGACAGGATCAAAAGGGTGGGCATGGGCAATTTTTGGAGAGTTTATATTGGAAAACTTAGGGAGATTAAGGAGGCAGTGAAGTCAGAGGAGAGAGAATATGACAAATTTAAATGAGGTTGAATTCACCAAGAAAGAAAAATCATTTGGCGCAGAGGCTTGGAGGAAAATTGTGGAGAAATCTTGGTCATAAAAATCTAATGCATTTCCAACGACTTTGATTCTAATGCAAATCACACAAATAGTCAAGTTCATCTTTCTTTTGGAGATCACCTTGCCACATTGTTGAAGTACAATTTTCTTGCATTCATATTATTCAAATTTTCTAGATATATATAATGACAGTTTGGCTGGCAACTAAATATTTGGTTGAAACAAGCTACCTTGCATTTATCCTGTGGTTTAATTGTAATAATTTTACAAAAACCTGTATAATTCTTAATTTAGTCTCATTTTCTCCTTTGCAGTGAGCCAACTCATTAAAACAAAATCAATACAATTACCAAATGTTGAGGTCATTGTATGCCATATGATTTGCCTCCGACATTTCCATGATTTTCTGATTACTAATTTCTCTTTATATATGGCAGATAAAGCAAGGAGCTCACGTAAATAACAAAAATCAATAAACAAGGCAAAACCAAACCCAAGGCAATCTGAATTGTGTAAAGTGGTCAGATTTGTGATCTAAACACCTGTACTCTCCACTTCAGAAAGACTACTTTGTTAGTGTTATATAGTGGCTTTATAGTATTTCTATCAGATATAATCATTAGTGCTTCTCCAGGTTTTCAATGGCAATGCAAATTCATCTTTAACCTTCCACTGAATTACAATGGAAAGTTTTCTTGTTAAAAAAAAGGTCACTAACTTTTATTTTCAATTATACCTTAATATTTAACAACTGCATAATGTTATGTAGATGTTAATATCTTCCCAGGTTTACATCAATCGTCAAATTTTGATCTTAACATACTCATGCTTTGATTACCTAGCAAAGTTATATCACATTTTGTCTTTGTTCACTTTTACATAATGGACCAGATACAATAAATTTGGTATTTTCTCAAATAATCATGCCATCTATCATCAGCACTGTAATTTTCGAAAACCTTTAATAAGATAACACATGCTGCTAATATAACATGACCACTGTCATTCTAATACACATCTCTAGTAGATATGGTATCAGCCTATTAAATACTGACAGTAACATTTGTAAAAGTGGCAAAAAATTTCTTTTTGCATGTTTGTTAAAACAAAAAAAAAAAAAAAATGTGTAGAGTGTTAGTAAAAAGAGATTACTTTTCATCCATTTGTTTTTGGTATCCAAAACTGGGTTGGCATGTAAATGCTGGAAAGGTTATCACTTAATCAAGGGAATGACAATGATCCGTATATGCATGGGTTGAAAGAGTTCTTAGTTATTAAAAGCTGACTCTGTGTCACATTAAGTAAGATGGAGGTTGATTAAATCACTGTGCAATATGTCAATTAGCAAATTAGACAATGTTGGAAAGTTTTAATGTTCAGCTCAATTATAGTCCAGTTTATTTTTAACCCCTTTTATTTCACATTTTATCGCTGATCATGACACAGGGAAATGTATGTCTGGTTGATATTTATATTTGCATTTTCCCCTTAAGACGTTTTCTCCACATGTAAGGATATTTTAGGCTGGGAAGGGGCATAATTGAAAATGTTATTAAAGCTGAGCTGAGAGCTGAGAAACAACATTGGATATCAAGAGTTGGCCTCAGTTTGAATGAATTTGATTTAGATGTGATACCTTTCAAAAAGTAGAATGCATTTGCAAAGCAAAGAATCACCAGTTCATGTTTCTTCGGATGTTTGTTTATGTGAAGCAGCAGTTCAGAATTGGCTAGTGTGATTGTGAGTCCAGATAAACGCATTGGTGCTTTGCTTGATTACCTATGTATACTAAAAAGAATATCATGGAATGTTCCATCATAGATTAAATAGGTTGACTAGAATAAACAATAATAGACATTGGTCTATTAAAAAAGAGTAGTTTAATTGAATAGAGATAGTAGGAACTGCAGATGCTGGAGAATCTGAGATAACAAGGTGTAAAGCTGGATGAACACAGCAGGCCAAGCAGCATCAGAGGAGTAGGAAGGCTGATGTTTCGGGCCTAGACCCTTCTTCATCTTAATTGAATAATAATCTTTACACATACATCTTTTCTTATGTTGCTTTTGACCATCCTCCTTTTTGGGAGACATTTGAGATATTTGATCTATGAAGGCCATCTATGAAAATACCTGGCAAATAGGCCAAAAGAACTGTATGTAAGACAGTTGAAATTCAAATGATATCAGAAACTTGTGAAATGTTTTCTACTGACTTGAGGTTGTCCTTCATATCTTAAACATTTGTCTGTAGCTATACAAACTAATTTAATCTTTATTTCTACTGGGTCAAGTTATTCACTTGTCAGGAATAATTTTCAGGCACTGGGGAGAATGTAAGCAAACATGATTAATGTACTTTTCTGGATGGATTCAGTTTCATTTTCACAGTTTTATGCAAAAACAATTGGAGAGACAGCAACAATTTTACACTGAAAACTGAAAGAATTGTGGATGCTGTAAATCAGGAACAAAAACAGAAGTTGCTGGAAAAGCTCAGTAGGTCTGGCAGCATCTGTGAAGAAAAAAATCAGACTTAATGTTTTGGGTCCAGTGTTCTGAGGAAGGGTCACTGGACTCGAGGTGTTAACTCTGATTTTTTTCTTCACAGATGCTGCCAGACCTGCTGAGTTTTTCCAGCAACTTCTGTTTTTGTAACAATTTTACACTTCTGGCTTTCCTTGGCTCTTGGCTATTGCTGACAGTTGTCAGATGGAGATGAGGGTTCAGTCACATTTCAGGACCTTGGAACATTTTTCTATGGGAAGTACCATGGTTTGATCAATATTAAACTAAAACCTGGGTGTTAACTCCAGTTCTCAAGGATTTAAGATTGCCACAGTAGACAAAATGCAATATTTAATCCAGGCTGAGGGAGTCTCACCTGCCAGCTGGAGAGCTCGTCAGATCCCTCTGCACTTCCTTTGACAAAGGCCGACCATTAGCAAGGGACGGACCCCACAGGTGAGAGAGTGTAAGACAGAAGTTGTGGGGTAGGTCTTCTTTGGGAGTCTGGTTGTAGGAAACGGACACAGAGGTGATGCCCCTCCCAACCTCCAGTGGCTCCCCGCCCCTTCTCAGTGCTGGGTCCCTCAGTTAAGCACCGTGACTGACAATGAGGGACATCCTAGGACTCCACAAGCAAACAAGGAACAACTTGATTTTCAGATTCCCCAGGTGCCAATTGCCCTGGTTGAATACCAAATGGTCAGCAAATTAAGTCTTGGTGTGGAAATTAATTTGCCATGCAAAGATTTCAACGGAACCGAGTCCACAAACCTCCCCTCTCTTGAATTAATCAGGGTGGAGGGGCTGGAGGCAGGTATCTAACTTGACACCCTTCTGTCAGATTACATGGTCTCCTGCTGTGGAATTTTTCCATTGACCATAAAACATTGCCACGCTGCTGAAGGTTAAAATATTTTATATTGGTAGGATATCATTCATGATCTATACTTATTCCAGAGAGCTAATTATGTGTCTTTAGAATGTAGGCCCTGATCAATTGCAGGAATTATGTAGGAAGGCATTGTTAGTCCTCCTCATATTCAAAAAAAATCAGAGAAATCATTTCTCATGATTGACTGCATTCTATGTCCATTACTGTCCAATCAAAATGATCAGGAACTCATTACGACCGGGAGTGATTGTTTGAAAACAGCCTTGTGACAAAGAGATTGTGAGTGTTAAAATGAATTTCTTTCTTTATTCTCATCAGATGTCTGTAAGTTGATTCTGATTTATTTTTTCCATTTTTTGAAGAGTGGAGGTGTACTTCCCCCACTCTGACTGTCTGTGGACTCTGACATTGTAAAGACTATGCATGATGTTTCAATGCGCATGCTGCTTTGTGTTTCTAGTTGGGAAAGGCCACAGGTTTGTAAGGTGAAAACTTGATGAGTTTCTCCAGTGCAATTTGTAAGTGCCATACATTGCTGCCACTGTGCATTCATGGTGGAGAAAGTGATTGTTTAAGGTGGTGGAATGAGGTACTAATCAAGCAGGCTGCTTTGGGGCATTGGGCTTATCAAATGTGGTTAGGCAAGTAGCAATTATTCCATCAAATGCCTGACTTGTACCTTAGAGATGGTGGACACGCTTTCGTGGATCAGGAAGAAAGTTGCTCACTGCCAAGTTCTCAAAGTATCTTTGTAATCACGGTGACCTCTTAAGTTTTTGCTCAATGCTAAACACCAGGATGTTGTAACGTTATACCACAGAAGAGTTTATTTCACACACATCTAGGTGCAGCAGTTGCAGGGTAATGTTTCATAACATAGGTACATTGGGAGAGATCAAATTAAAAATGATACAAAAGGTTAATGAATTAGCATATTTTTAGGTGTAAAGCAACTAAAGATGCCAGTTTATCAATGTCCTTGGTTTTAAGTTATCGTTTTAAGTGAGCAGTTTGGAATTCCTTTGCTGAAAAGGGCAATTGGCCAGCCAGCAGTTCCAGAGTTGGCACGACCACTTTTGGAATACTGCATACAATTTTGGTCGCCCTGCCATAGGAAGGATGTTGTTAATGAGAAAGCGTATAGAAAATACTTACAAGGATGTTGCCGGAACTGGAGGGTTTGAGTTATATGGAGAGGCTGGATAGGCTGAGAATTTTTTTTCCCTGGAGCATTGGAGGCTGAAGCGTAACCTTATAGAGGTTTATAAAATCATGGGGGGCATAGATAAGGTGAATAGCCAAGGACTTTTTCCAATGGTAGAGTCACAAGGCACAGGTTTAAGGTGAGAGGAGAAAGATTTAAAAGTGACCTGAGTGGCAACTTTTTCATACAGAGGGTGGTGTATGTATGGAATGAGTTGGTAGAGGAAGTGTTAGATGTGGGTACAATTACAGCATTAAAAAGACTTTGGATCAGTACATGACTAGGAAAGGTTTAGAGGGATATAGACCAAATGCAAACAAATGGGACTAGTTGAGTTTAGGAAACTTTGTTATCGTGGATGATTTGGACTGAAGGGTCTGTTTTCATACTGTATGACACTATGACTTTATGATTCTGTTCTGTCTACAGATAATTTGTAATTCATTTTTCCAACACTAATTAAAAGCAGGATGTTTTTCTTACAAATAAATCACTGCTACATAATAATCCCAATAATCCTCAGACACTTCTTCCCCCTATTTGGCAACCATCACTTTTGTATTATATGTCATGATCAATGTTTTAGTATATCTTTAAAAAATATATTTTCATACTTGGGGTGTTAACCGCTAAGAGGAAAAAAAAACTACATTATTTTTGATTTAAAAAAGGGCCGGAGTTACAAGAACAGTTAAAACTAAAGGCTACGGACCTGATCTGCATCTCTCATTCTCTCCCTTTTAAAAAAGCAAACATGAAGGTGGGCTCATCAGAATATGTTTTAGGAAAAAAATAATAGGTGCCTGATTCTCAAAGCATTGCTACAAAACACTTCTAAGAAAAAAAATGTTTAAAATCACTGAAAAAAACTAACTTTCTACAAAAAGAATGCTTATCTGTGCTCAGACTTGAAAAGGCTCTGCCATTTTCTTACTTAAATCAGCGCAAAAAAGGTACAGCTCATGTGATGTCATCACTCCTTAGCTGGTTCAAAAGCCAACTACCAGAAGGAAGTTTGAACACAAGCCTGGGATTCCTAAATCAACAGTTTTAGAGGGACTATCACCAGGGGAACAGAATTCTTCGAGTGTCCAAAGCCAGTGAAACAGCGGTTAAAGAATATTTTCTTTTAATATGCACTGACTTCAAGATAGAATGCAGAGTCCAATCATGATTAGTACAAACCTCACTATCAATTGAGCATCCAGTGACTCTCTGGAATTACAGCTATTCAAACAACTTATGTAGTTCTACTTTACATATCAAGTGATATATGATCTTGGAAAAAACAGCTCTGAAAATCCTGCTTCACATCAGTCAGAAGGAATTTTTCAGACGTAAGGCATCTGGTCATCCCGTTTGCAGAAAAGATGAAGATACTTCTTGAAGACCAGCTGAAGTTAAGAATTAACTTCAGAATTAACAGACTTTAACTCATGCCTAGCAATCAATTCTTTAACCATTCTGAGACCACAGGAAATTTTTGACAGAGGAAAATGAAAGAGATATACAATGAGCATTAAGAGAATCCAGCTCAGACCAGTGTAAAGCACACCAACGATGCACAAAGACAGCAAAGAAGAACACTACAGCAACAGCAGCAGTGATGTTAAATGACAGCAATCAGAAACAAGACACTCAGTTGTCAAGCAAGTGCAATTGAGAATGACATCCCTCTGCTGATGGGATGAGGATGATCAGGATGAGTTGTCAATCCTCCAAAACATACATTTAACTTTGACACGCTAGTTTTACAAACTTCATTTTACTTGTTATTGTAATTATCAAATTGACAATCTCTATCTATATTTACCTGTTTGGGATAGGCTTTTATCTTTGGGTAAGGGGAGATGCTGTGACTTTTTTTCCTCACATTTGGTCACTCAATTTGCCTTTAATTAACAACTCATAGTATCATCACATTTTAATGGCACATGACCTTACAGTATAAATGTCTCATACTCCATCCTACCCCAGAATCACTTGAAGCATAGAATCCCTGCAGCGTGGAAACAGGCCCTTTGGCCCAACAAGTCCACACTGAACCTCAGAGCATCCTGCCCAGACCCATCCCCATCTCCATCCCCATTCCCCTGTAACCCACCTAATCTACACCTCCCTGAACACTACAGGCAATTTAGCATGGCCAATCCACCTAACCTGCACATCTTTGGACATTGGGAAGAAACTGGAGCACCTGGAGGAAACCCACGCAGACACGGGGAGAATATGCAAACTCCACACAGACAGTCGCCTGAGGCTGGAATCGAACCCGGGTCCCTGGCGCTGTGAGGCAGCAGTGCTAACCACTGTGCCACTGTGCCACCATGCTGCCCCTAAACATAGTGCCCCATGTAAGCATGATACACTACAAGAAGCAGGCTTCTCAATCGTAATCTAATGCTTGTCATAATTTCTATGTTTAATAGACATCTATTAAATTTAATAAAACAGCATAATTTTTATTAACAGGAACTTACGGGACCAGGAGTGTGCCGGTTGATCAAATATTCTGGATAATCAAGACATACACAGAACCGCAAGAAACGCTGAGTAAACAAAGCTTTGAGACATCAACATCCCTGAAAATATCTTTGTAAAATTATCAACACGCCTCCTAAAATCAATGTAAAAACACACAGTATGTAATAGAAATGTAATAGGGGGTATACATATCATTGTTATGTTTTGTTTACTGCATAAATACTCAGACGTTGTGGTAGATTGTGGTATTAGAGGTAAGTGTTTTTTTTGCCAGTTTATCAAGAGTACCGGTTGATTAAACTGCTGGTTAAAGCAAAGCATACTGTGTTAAAACATTCACACCCAGTTTCTTAGGTTGCAGATGTTAACATAAGCATTGCCACATCAGTTAAAATATCCAGTTGGAGGCAAACACACATCAATCAACGTCAGTTGTCCGATGAAGTTTCCCTTCAGCTCATCACATTACATTTTTTTACCCTTCAGCTTCATCTTACCATTAGTATGTATTCCCTCACTGTTCAGCAGAAAAGAAAATTCTGCTCTATGGAGAATTGTATATTCTGTCCTTATTCTTGGCTTATCTTTCTGTAAAAAGACTAGTTCTGTATCCTTAGGATAATATATTTGAGTGTCTATGATTATGACTAGATTGGCATCTGTGTTGATGTTTATGCTGAAAAGGAAGCCATATTTGCTTATTTGTCATCCTCAAAAGTACAGCTCATTCATCTACAAACTACGGAAAATAGACAGTGGTTAAAAAATAAAATCAAAGATAAATCATTTTTTCGCAGATCATGGTTTGTTCTATGGACCATATCATTAACAGAAGTGAGCTAAGGGTAAAATTATTGGGAGTAAGTTTGTTGAGAAGCATTAAAGGAACAGTATTTTAGCTAAGTATCTCAACTTCTAAAAGACTGAATGTTCAGTAATTTAATATGTCTGATGGAAGGTCTGGACGAAGCACTTTTATCTTGTGGGGCTGAGTATTAGGTGGAAATGAAAGCATACTATTAGGTAAGGATGAATGTAGACATACGGTCTGTTCTAAAATTTATTAGCACAGATTGTGTCTCAGCATTGTTAGACTTAAAATGATAACATTTTGACATGGTGTCTCAAACAGTTAGTCAAAGTGTATCTTTGATAGATTTGCCAAAATAAATCGTAAATGCGCAGGCTTAAAATTTTCCCTATCAACTTCCTGTCTCAGTTGCAAAACTGCAAATTCAGACCCAGGAGCAGTCTTGCTCAACAAGTAATAATCCAGTCCTGTGAGAAACCAAACATTCCAAAGGTCATCTTGGTGTGGTACATATAACATCTACAAAGAATTTGACACACTGTTTTCTCTAACAGCACAGCATCTGCATTTGCATCTAAGATACAGAGGGTGTTATTTATTTATAAACTTCATGTACTGTGCTTTCCTAAAGTTTATCAAGTATCCAAATCAAGAAAATGATCTATTTAATGAGCATTATTTATGTGCAGAATGCCCCCAGTGTCATTCCAGATTTTGAACTATTTAATTTTACTTAGACTTAAATCTTGGACTGTAAATGCAGGAGGTTGTGTTGCAGACAGACTACTCACATCTGTGGGTGGTTTGGGTTCATGTGTGTGGATTTCATCTGCAAATGAAGTGCTTTGTTTGAAAAGTTGGATAACAAAGCAAATGCAGACTCTTGGGAGTTACAATGCTTCTGCTGCCAAGCTACACAAAACTCTACAGCAGTAGAACAAAACTAGGTTTCAAAGAACAGTAAGTCATAAGACACTTTCTTTGCTGCCTGACCACTGAATATTTAGTCTGTTGTAAAAAAAAACTATGACACAAGCTGATGTTCTCAGATGCAATGCAATTATGACTGAAATAAGCAGAACTGTAACTGAATTTTTCAAAAATAAATTATACCACAACAACAAAAGTAACAAAATTCTGCTTTCTGAAACGTTCCTTTGATACACAGATAGCTGATGTCACAAAGCAAAAGGAAGTGTATAAAATTCTGCCTTTTTTTAATTGGTAAAAGAGAAAGAGTTTAAACTGAATCACTGTTGCTTTACAGTTTCAGGTTTGTACAAGATAATACCTGTTTTTTTTTTGTGCTCTTGCATTATCCTAATAGCATAAATCCTGCCAAATTGCCAAAAGTATACCAGCATGGAACCATATTTGTCCATGGTATTCTCAGCTGGGAGGTGCTGTAATGTAAACTGGTTGACAGCATGACACCTGTTAAATCATTTTGTTTCTCTTTATTCTGTTCTGTTTGAATATGTTAAGCTTTAGTTTTTTTGCTGCTTGGACTCATTCCCATAATCCATATGCTGTCAATGTTCAAGCAGTTTTCTGCAGTTTATTTTTCTATGGCCTCTTTAAGCTACTTTGCTGCATCACAGAATAAAAACTACATGTAACTGTTGTACAGAAGGCCTGCCATGGAGAGCTAGGGAAACAGGGTCACATGATTTGCTTGCTGGGCACAAATAGAATCAATTGAGTTCTTGATTAAAAACAAATTACCAAACTGAATGGTTAACTATTTCTCTTGTCACAGTTGCTGCCACATTTACAAAGTGTTTCCAGCATTTTCTGCTTTTACTTCAGACTTATAGCATCTGCAGAGCTTTTAAAAATAGTTTTCACTTAAGATTATAATATAGCGTACAAATAATAGAACTTGCACAATAGGTGCATTCGATAAAAATTGATTTTCATTCAAACAAATGAAAACCTGAATTTATATGGTGCCTTTCAAGACTATTGAGATCACAAAGTGTCTTACAGGTAAATTAGTATTTTTTAAAATATGGTTACAGTTAAAATTGGGGAAATACAACAACTTAATTTTGCACAGGCCAAGTCCCACAAACAGAGTTTATTTTTCCTTTATTCTTTCACGGGATGGGGGCCAGGCAGCATTTATTGCCCATTCCTGATTGCCCAGAGGGCAGTTAAGAGTCAACCGCATTGCTGTGGGTCTGGACTCACATGTAAGCCAAACCAGGTAAGGACAGCAGTTTCCTTCCCTAAAGGACATTAGTGAACCAGATGGATTTTTCTGACAATCGACAATGGATTCACAGTCATCATTAGATTCTTAATTCCAGATATTTACTGAATTCAAATTCCACCAATTACCATGGCGGGATTCTAACCTGAGTCCCCAGAACATTACCTGGATCTCTGGATTAACAGTCCAGCGATAATACTACTAGGCCATGTAATAGCAAATGTAGTTATGGGCATGCTAGCTCACTATGCCTTATGAACTTCTGCTCCTAACGAAGGATGCTTATTTTGGGGTCTGAATCCATCACTGTGTGTTGATGAACACACCAACACGTCTGCCTCTATCAGCCTCCTACAGTTGACTACCTCGCTCTGAGTGGGGAGTTAGTGTGATGTCTACCTTGAAGCTTCAACAACATGTTGAGCATGCGCTAGTTATACTCTCAAATGCACATGCTGATGATGTGGCAACATCAGTAGCCACATCCTGAAGCTTCTTGTGGCCAGCTTCAATCGTTCAAACATGAGTCCTCAAAAAATAATAGAAGTGCTTTCATCAGAGGAATTTCTTGTAGATAACAAGACATTGTTTATTGCATGATAGCAAATAGTTGTTGGCTTGTATTGATAGGATAGACATTGTTACAGAAGCTAAAGGCAGAGTCTTATAGGGATGTGAGTGAGGTGAGCCAGAGTGAGATTTTTTTTCAAAATTGGATGTAAAGTCTGCTGAAGCCCAGTTAGCTGTCAGGAACAACTTTCATCATCTTTTAGTTATTCTAATCAACCTGTTCAGACATACTATGACACATGTCTGGGGCAGGAGGTTGTTGAACTCAAAGCTGCTGGCCCAGAGATTGGAACACTATAACTACGCATCAAAACCCTTTCTTCTTGCCATCTTTTAAGCTTTTGACAAGTGGTGGGGGGAATTGTCAACAAAGGGAAATTATTGTTTGTTAAATGCTTATCAATGGTACAACTTAAGACATTAATATTCAGCTTTCTGTCTTTCCAAATTCACT
Organism: Rhincodon typus; assembly: GCF_021869965.1. NCBI lineage: Eukaryota > Metazoa > Chordata > Chondrichthyes > Orectolobiformes > Rhincodontidae > Rhincodon > Rhincodon typus. Next base: position 41,146,725 of record NC_063350.1, on the reverse strand, counting down.
AAACAAACTAGATGGCAAGGAAAGTCAACATGAAAACCAGAACGGGTAAAGCCAGCTCACTGCTTGCTCCAAATAGCCTTCATTTTGGGCACTGGGCACCAACATCTCAGGCACACACCATGGGCAACAGCCACCTGCACCGAGTTCCATGGATATTGGATGCAATAGTAGATGTCATAATGATGCCGCAAAGACGTTCAACGCTCAGGGTCATACACTCAGCTCAAGGACATCTTTGCTTGCTGTGATAGCACTCAGTCACTCAGAGCAGATCTGGATGCTCAGTCCTTCCTCGTCATACATTGCCTTTTTGCACTTTGTCCCCTCAGCTAGAGATTCCTGGCTGACATTGCTGCAATCTTTCCCTGTCGTTTAGCACATACACATTGAAAGGAAGTTGTCATCATTGTCAGTAGGCCTCAGTTATGCTGGAAAAATTGCCTTTGCTCACGGTTTTCTTGCATAGTAAGTCAAGAGTAGCCTCTAATTTCATTCTAGTGACTTGGCTATTGGTCACTTAGCCACTCGGACAGTCAACCTCAGGGTGTTTTCCAAATAAGGAGTGTGGAGCTGGATCATGTGTAGGACACTACCCATTTGGACACTTTCTACCACTTTTGTGTGCTGCCTTTTTTCCTAAAGTCGGAGACACAAGTGAGGACGGATCCTGAGTGAGTGAGTAGGCTCCACTGAAGGCATGTTGGGTTAGTGTTGGGGTAAGGGTGGACAACAGTGAGGGAAGAACTTGCAAGGATTAATGAGAGTGGTAAAGCATGAGCCTTGGTGGGAGTTGGGTACAGTAGCAAATACAGAGTGAGTGTGAGCTAATGAGAAGAAGATGGAGGCACTTATTGTGGTGGAGTGGCAAAGGTCATTGACCTTCTTCCAACAGTGCTGGGCTTCCTGCCAATAGCTGAGACTACACTAACCTGGGTGGCAACTTTGGACCAGACTAGCATGGTCTGCTGTCATGATTTCTGCTCCTGGTTCTGAGGTAGGACAAAACCCCACGCCAGCACCATCCAATCCATCAGGACTTCCAGGACCCTGCTCACAAAGTAGGGCACTGATTCCCCACTCTGTACCATGTCTAGGGAGAATGTCAGGAAATGTGCAGGGCAATTCCGAACTGACTATGCTTGTTCAGGTGTACAACAGCTTTTAAGTCATGGTGTAGTCACAAAGCATGCTGCTTCATCCTAAGATATCCACTGAGTGCTGAGTCATCTGGAAATGGCATGGTAAGCTGGGACCAGAGTCAAATCTGAGAGACACCACAGGGATAATGTAGGTAATTAATGCGGCAAGTTTAGTAAGATACAATGAGAGAACATATAAAGCCTTGCAGTGAAAAACCCTCCAAAAAGCTCAATACGACTTGGACTTAGCCAAAAACAAGTCAGATACAGCTCTAAACTTCTTGTCAAAATTTATATTTACATGGTCAACATTTACAGGTAATATTTTGGGAAGGTTGAAATCCCCTCCTCTTGCACCACCTTCCTATTGCAGAGTTGCCCAGTTGAAACAGTTTCCACCAAGTCTACTCGCACCCCTAAGCAACTAAATATATGTGTGCAGGCAGATGGTAAGTGCAAAGAATTTGGACCTTTTGGATGAAAGTTCAAGGGTTGAATTATGCATAAGGTAGAATGTGAAGTGAATGAGTTTTTGAACTGAAGTTGAGAATGGACATTTACACGAGATTGACAATTACATGAATATTTGCAGTATATTTTAATTGGACATATTGTTTTCATTGCTTAGTACTGATCCTTGACAGCGGGAAAACCAGTTTGAAAGGAAGACTCACAACCCTAACTGCACATTACACTCAGAGTAACTGATGGATTAATCGTCTAATCAATTTACTCCTGAATTATGAAAATCATCCCATATTATAATGTTGCAATAACTGAGAAACATCAACAAGGAAAGCAAGGTGTAACCATCAAAAATATGACATTCATTATTGGAACAATTTATACAAACTCTCATTTAAACACCTAACAACTAAAATCAGACTTTCCAAATGGTCTGTGGCTATTTTATTACAATATAACTGCTGTTAATTTAAAGCGCACTGAAATAAACTATTTAAGCAGCCCTAAAATTAAACTTTTATCCTGAGTTATTACTGTTATTAGCACCTGTATAACTGTGGTAAACATCATGATTGAAAAAATCCTGTCAGCAAGGACAGATCATGTGCAAAAATGTATTGTCTCCTCATATATGAATTAAATAGAAATCTTTCCTAAGAATTTGGCAACATCAGTCCAGGTTAATTCAATGTTACTCAATATCTGTACAGCCAATGATGTTGGCTGCCCTCAGAAAATTGCATACCCGCTTTACTCAGTGCCTACCTGCTGCTTTGCTGCTTTAGGAAAATGTATATATTAGCGAACCCTCATCAGCAATGCATCAGTGATCTCTTATATGCAATTGGTCATAGATGACTGTGAGATGCCTGCATAATCACTCCCTGGAGCTTATAGCCTGGAAGGAGCCACTAACTTAGACATTAATGGCAGCAGTGACCTTCACAGCTACAGGTAATGCCATTACAATCTCAAAGGGTGACTGTAGGTCTTTGTTTAACTGATAACATATGGCGATGAAAACTTCTCTGCTGATACTGCTATTCGGCTAAAGTCAAATAACAGATCCTTTGCCAGTAACATCATGGAGAAAGGACAATACTTCATTCCCCATAATCAATTTTCCTACACTGTATTATCCTTCTTTTGTAATTGGTCAACAGAAGAATTTCATCAAAGGGACTTGTTTGTTGCTGGACAACATGGCTAAAAGATTTATATCCCAAGATTCCTCATGTTATCCAACAGTTAGAGTATATTTGTTATGGACAACACACCAAATATAGAAGGCGGTGTATTCAGTCACAGATAATTCATCTAAAAAAACATGAGTAAGAATTTAATACATAAACAAAAAACTAGAAAATACTAAGCAGCTTAGACATCACTTGCACCGAGAGAATCAGATTTAATGAGTTGAATTTATGCCCTCAGTGTTGAAAAACAGTGGCCTCTCTGTTTTCTGGTCTTGAAACCACTCGTCTGGTGGACAACAGCGAGTTCAATATTACGGGCCATTGCCAAGTGTACAGTTGGCAGGTGGGTACAAAAGACTGGATGGCCAGCTCACCCCTTCACACCAATCACTAAGCTCATCCGTGGTTGGCATTGGTAGGCAGGTGGGAATGGAATTTCTGTTTTTCATGAAATTTACAAAACAACAGAAATAAAGGATGGGGTACTGTCTCCAGGCGTGCTCATGGTGCATTTGTAGCATTCCTCCAACCTAAAGATAGTTGCCCTGTCCTTTCTCACCTGTAAGTTCTAAAGAAAACCCACTCCCGCACCTCCTTCCCCTGCCCCTACCCCTGCAATCTCCAAACCTTCCTCAACCTAATACCCTGGACTTAACTTGCTCCAGGATCTATCGGGCATCCTGGTAGACCCCCCCAGAAGCTCCTAAGAACAGGATCTCAACTCAAGTGTGGGCTTCCAATTTTGTAATTAGGCAATTTAACCTGCTGCAGCAGGTTATGGCTGTGGGGCATGTCAGTCGGACTGTCCTTGCTTGCCCTCTACCCCGTTTGATTTTTTGTTCTGATATTCTTTGGAATTTTGACTGGGACACCCCCTTAATTAACATGGAGACAGGTTTCCATTCCATTTAGGATGATGGATGGGTTCTTGAAGCTGAAGGCTGAATCAGAGAGATTTCAGCTTCAGAGATGCACCCAGCTGCAATGAATAGTAAGTAACTGAGAAGGTGTTTCACAAGATGTTGCTGTCTGTGTGTTTGTGTCTCTGGGTCATGTGTGTGTATGACCATGCAGGTGTGTGTGTGTGTGTGTGTGTGTGTGTGTGTGTGTGTGTGTGTGTGTGTGT
>NC_063350.1:41070656-41142789 GCF_021869965.1 Rhincodon typus | reverse complement strand
TGTGTGTGTGTGTGTGTGTGTGTGTGTGTGTGTGTGTGTGTGTGTGTTTGTGTATGAGCATGTGTCTGTGTGTGCGGGCATTGTCTGTGCGTGTGCATACGTATATGTGTGACAATGTGTGTGTGAAAGTGTGTGTGTGTATCTGCATGTTTTGTGTGTATTTATGTCCGTGTGTATTCATGGGGGACATACGTGTGTGTGTCTGTGTGTTTGTGAGAGAGTGAGTGTGTCGCTGACTGTGTGTGCGTACTCGAGTGTGTGTGTATGTATATGTGTGTGTGTGTGTGTGTGTGTGTGTCTGTGTGTGTGTGTGTGTGTGTGTGTGTGTGTATACAAGCGCAAATTCATTAGGAAGGTGCAGTTATGAAGGTGTTGGGAGATGGGTATGAATGACTCTATAATGCTAGACTTAATACTCCCCTCACGGCCCCAAAATGAACTAGTAATTCCCACTGACAGAAGAGGAAGCTGTCAGTCCAGCAGACCAACTTAAACACACTCCCACCTCAGCAAGCATAAAAGACATGTTGCCCAGCCTGGAGCAGTGATACCCTGGCCTGTGCTAAGAGGTTGATCAGTCCCCTCATCTTTAACAAGCCTATGAATGATTCTAATAGGAAATGCAGCTTGTGGGAGTGAGTAGTCCTACCAAGCCTCAAACACAGCTCACCAAAATGGCCAACAGCACGTTGACCAGTGTGAGTACTTGGGAGAAAATCACTGCCTCTGTTTCCAATCTCAGAGGCACCCAAAAATCCTGATGATAGTTTCAAAAGGTAATAAACATTGACATGACAACTAGAAATCCAATAGCATTTATTAAGTAAGTGATTAAATTTAACCCTATACACAAATAATGCACAAACCTCCAACATATATTAGGAAATAAAGAAATAATTGGAAGTAAAATTGTCATGGTGGTCCAAATACTGGCTTGCTTCTTCAAAATGTGACTTTAAGTTGACCTGCTGGACTGATAGCTTCCTCTTCTCTCAGTGGGAATTCATTCTCCATTTTGGGACCATGGGGTGGGGAGTTTTATATCCAGCCCCATGTGTTCTAATCTCACTCACTAGGCCATTATTTATTTTTATGAAGAATCTTTTATAAAATCCAAATATATTACCAAAACTACAAGATACATGATTGCAAGGCATAACCTAAAGCTGGATAAGAAAATAGTTAAAATGCAGATAGTTTTGTGATTGTTATGTGTGGCTGAAACATGGGAATGCCTTGAATAGCATTGGACAAAAGGTCAATGCTTGCATTTCAGTTATTCTAATTTATAGTAATGACCTAAGATGTCCTGATGACTTTAAAATATGGAAAGAAGTGAAATGATTAAAGCTGAAGATTAGACAATTGGGTAGATCCACAGCAAATTTGTTTTAACATAGATAAACGTGAACTGAAATACATGAGCCAAAATATGGGACACACATATCCAATGAATAGAATTGAATTAGCAGAGATACTGAGAAAGACACCTTGGACTAATAGTGGATGCATCACTTTCAAAACAGTGTTTAAAAAAATAATAAAATTGTGACAAATACAAAGTGGAGTTGTCTCTACTGGATTATTTATTGTTTTCTTTCTTGCTAGTCATTTTTTTCTGTACGCTGCAGAGAATGCATGTCTTAGATGGGCTGATATAGACACTGTAGGGCAAGGGTTTGATCGATGGCTGCCATTGTCCTTGGATGAGGACCCGTCTCACAGATCATTTAAAGTGTTTAGAACTGATCAATGGGTCAAGTCATTCCATTGAATTACCAGCATTTTACTGAGCTGTTTACAATATGAATTTCTTCTGTAACTCCAATCATACTGGCAAACAGTATTTGCAATCTTTCAAATATCCGAAGAGTTAGCTGTAATTTTGAAAGACCTGTTTTAATATCCTTTTTTTTCTGAAATTGATAGATATTTGTTAGGCAAAGTGTGTTACAGAACGAAGACAAGGTTTGAGGTACAGATCAGCTGCGAGCTAAGTAAATGACAGAACAGGTACGATGGGTTGAATGGCCTACTCTTGTACTGCATTTCTAGATGTTAAAGATAAATCTGGAGCTTTGTTTCAGCTGTATTGCAACAGGATAGCAGTTAAACAGAAGCCAAACAAGAGGGTTCACTCTCTACATGTTCGTGCGAAGTTAGTGGGAAGTTAGCAGGAAGTTGAAAATCACTTTTCCAAGATTTAGTTTTACGTTGAACATTTGTGTATTTCACATTGAAAGGAGCTGAATATAGTTTATAATTATTGGTGGAACATTCATTCTGAATATTTTTCATTGATTTCTTCAAAGGTTGCAATGTTCTTTTCTAGTATATATATATACCCGAGCACAATCTAAAAGGATACACTTGTGCACATACAATAGATGAAGTGACTGAGTGATTACATCTCAGTAAACCAGAACACAGTGATAACTCACAAGTCTTGCTAAATTTATCTAAACATTGAACATTATTAGAGCAGCAATGACATCTGTGAATAGCAGAACAGACTCAATGAGCTGAATGGCCTATTTCAGCCCCTAAATCTCACGGTTTTCTAGTAAAGACGACTTTAGCCATATGGGAAAAGTCTTTTTTTTAATGGACTGATAAATAGCATGGAATCGGGGGACCATGTTTAACAACTCAAAATCAAAGAAGGTAAATCTATGAAAATTGGTTTTTAATTTACTTATTATTTCTAGTGTGTTAGATAACATTTTTATAGTAATTCTATCAACAACCTCTTCATTGAACATTGAGGCAAAACCTACGTACAATGTCTTCAGTCCCATTTTTCCTTGACTGTAATTGCCAATCTACTGTGGAAATTCAATTATTTCCACCCACTTATTCATCTGCTAAAAATAACTGATTTAAATTTATACAAATCATCATGATTGTGTAAATGGGGCCAAAACCAATGGTTTAACCTGCTGTTGTACCAAGTGTAAAGATCAAGACAAGTGTTTGATAAATGCCTGTCCATAACAACACCTGATGGAATTGTTTAACTGTATTAGTGCACAACCTAGAAAATCAACTTACCCCTTAATTTAGAAGTTGTCCTTAGGGTTAACAAGGAAGTTTAAGCTGATGCTATACAGAGGCACATTCTACATTGTTGACTGATGGCCTATTAGCATCCCAGAATACATTTGCCACCAAGGTGTTCTTAGACATCAACATGCATTTCTCTATGAACATTCCCTTGTTAATCTTGATTAGATTAGAATTCCTACAGTGTGGAAACAGGCCATTTGCCCCATCAAGTTCACATTGACCCTCTGAAAAGCATCTGTTCCCTTCACTAACTCCACATTTCCCATGGCTAATCCACCCAGCCTGCACATCCGTGGAGACTGTGGGCAGTTTACCATGGCCAATCCACCTAACCCACATATCTTTGGACTGTGGGAGGAAACCAGAGCACCCAAAGGAAACCCACGCAGACACGGGGTGAAGGTACAAACACCACACAGACAATTGCCCGAGGGTGGAATCAAACCAGGGTCCCTGTCACTGTGAGGCAGCAGTGCTAACCACTGAGCCATCATGCTCATTAACAGAAAAAGCTTGATAAGGGAAAAGAATGCAGTAAAGGAAAGTGGAGTCACATTTACAGAGGACATACCTTGCTCGAGGTTATAGCCACCATGGATCTTAGTAAGATTTCCATGAGGAGCTCTGCATGAGACAGATAATTTGCAAGCAATGCCAGAGAACCAACACAACTTCTCCCAAAGGACTGTTCAGGTACACACATGTTTGGTTGTAGATGCTATCTTGAAGACAGTAAAAGAATTGAAACATTTTAGAAAGGCAGTAACATGATGAAATTTTAGAGGCTGCTGCTGTTTCTCATACCTAAATATCTGAGTTCCTGCATCAACCCTATGTACTCCTGACCTTGCAACAATGTATTGGCAGATGGCATTCATGCCTAGGGAAAATAAGAACAGCATTTATGGCTCCAGAGAACTTCTGCTTCTGCTGTAGTTGTGTCAGCATCATAGACTAATGTCCGCAATCCACCAAAACACTTGCAATCATTACTCACAGCTGCTAGAACATATTGCGGAATTATCAGCTGGGTCACACTGTTATTACATTCTGGCAACTGAAATGTTATCAAACCAAACAACAAATAATGGAGGTTACAAGGCATTTTTTTTTTTCTATAGACTCATAGAATGTGGGTATTGCTGGCTGGGCCAACATGTGTTGCCGCTTCTGAATTGCCTTTAAGAATATGGTGTTAAATTGTCTTCTTAAACAGCTGCAGACCTTGTAGTGCAGAAACAAAGACCTGTAGGCATTTAATCAAGTCCACAAAGTCGTTAGGGAGGGAGTTGCAGGATTTTGACCCAACTGAAAGTAAAGTGATATAGTTACAAGTTAAGATAGTGTGTGGCACGGAGGGTAACTGTCAGGTAGCTGAGTTCCCATGCATCTGCTGCCATTGTCCTTCGAAATGGTTGACCTCAAAGCATTGGAAGGCGCTATGAAGAAACCTTGCTGAATTTCTGCAGTACATCTTGCAGAAGGCTGCCGTTGTGTATTGGTGCATCAGCGAGTGACTGTTTGAGGTAGTGGATTTTCCGAAAATTATGCAAGCGATTTTGTCCCAGAATTTGATCATGCATCTTGAATGTTATTGGAGCTGAACTTATCCAGGCAAATGGAAGAATATTCTATCACATTTTTCACCTGTGTATTGTAGATGGTAGACAAGCTTTAGGTAGTCAGAGGATGAGTTACTCACTGCAGAATTCCGATCCTGTGGTCTATTCTTGTAGTCACAAAATTTATATTGTTGATTGAAATAACTGCACAGAGGCCAGTATCCTGTCATCAAGTCACCCTTTATTTACATAGAGTCATAGAGCTGTCCACCATGGAAACAGACCGTTTGGTCCAATCCATTCAGGCTGACCAAATATCCTAAATTAATCTACTCCCATTTGCCACCTTTTGGCCCATATCCCTCTAATTCACATATCTTCCTATTCATATATATCCATCCAGATGCCTTTTAACTGTTGTCAACGTTCCAGCCTCTATCCCTTCCTCTGGCAGTTCATTCCATGCATGTGTCACCCTCTGCATGAAAAAGTTGCCTCTTAGGTCCCTTTTAAATCTTTCCCCTCTCACCTTAAACCTATGCCATCTAGTTTTGGACTCCCCCACCTCAGGTAAAAGATCTTGGCTATTCACTCTATCCATGCCCCTCATTATTTTATAAACCGTAACAAAGTTAGCCCTCAGGCTCCAATGCTCCAGAGAACATAGCCCCAGACTATTCAGCCTCTCCCTATAACTCAAACTCTCCAACCCTGGCAAAATCTTTGTAATCTTTTCTGCACCCTTTCAAGTTTCACAATATCCTTCTTGTAGCAGGGAGACCAGAATTGCATGTAAAATTCTAAAAGTGGCCTAACCAATGCCCTGTACAGCTGCAACATGACTTCCCAATTCCTATACTCAATGCACTGGCCGATAAAGGCAAGCATACCAAACACCTTTTTCACTATCCTGTCTACCTGGGACTCCACTTTCAAGGAACTATGATCCTGCACTCCAAGTTCTCTTTGTCAGCAACACTCCCCAGGACGTTAACATTAAGTCCTGCCCTGATTTGCCTTTCCAAAATGTAGCACCTCACATTTATCTAAATTAAACCCCGTCAGCCACTCCTCAGCCCACTGGCCCATCTGATCAAGGTCTCATTGTACTCTGAGTTAACCTTTCTCGCTGTCCATTACACCTCTAATTTTGGCATCATCTGCAATCTTACTAATCATATCTCCTAATGTTCACATCAAAATCATTTCTATAAATGATGAAAATCAATGGACCCAGCACCAATACTTGTGGCACACTACTGATCTCAGGCCTCCGATCTTAAAAGAAAGCTTCCACCATTGCCCTCTGTCTTCTACCTTCAAGCCAGTTCTGTATCCAAATGGCTAGTTCTTCCTGTATTCCATGTGATGTAACCTTGCTAACCAGTCTGCCATGATGAATATTGTTGAACGCCTTACTGAAATCTATACAGATCATGTCCACCATTCTGCCCTCATCAATCCTCTTTGTTACTCCTTCAAAAACCTCAATCAAGTTCAAGAGACATGATTTCTCATGCACAAAGCCATGTTGACTATCCCCAATCAGTCCTTGCCTTTCCAAATACATGTAAATCCTGTCCCTCAGGATTCCCTTCAACAATTTGTCCACCTTTCTTAAATAGTGACACCACATTAACCAACCTCCAGTCTTCCAGCACCTCGCCTGTGGCTATTGATGATACAAATATTGCAGCAAGGGACCCAGCAATCACTTCCCTGGCTTTCCACAGACTTCTAGGGTACTCCTGACCAAGTCCTGGGGATTTATCCATCTTTATGTGATTTAAGACATCCAGCACCTGCTTCTCTGTAATATTAACATATTTCAAATTGTCACTATTTATTTCCACAAGTACATGTGCACAGTACACTGGCTGTGGCCAGCCAGCTCAGAGTCAGTCCCCTGAACTAAGGATTTTCTGAATCCCCTGTTTATCTTGGTCAGCCAGGGCTCCCTAATAGGGTTATCAACCCTAATCAAGTGGCTCATAGTCAATGAGATCCACCTGTTTTCAATCACTACATACCTCCCAGATATAAACCAAAAGAACTGCGGATGTTGTAAATCAGGAACAAAAACAAAGTTGCTGGAAAAGCTCAGCAGGTCTGGCAGCATCTGTGGAGGAGAAAACAGAGTTAACATTTCTGGTCCGGTGACCCTTCCTCAGAACTGATGGTGGCTGAGAAAACGTCAGTTTGTATGCAGAAAATAGGGAGGTGGGTGGGGTCGGGAGTAAATGATAGGATAGAGCCCAGAGAGAGAGAAAGTTGGACAGACAAAGGAGTTGCTAACGATCAGGCTGGGAGGGTGAGTCGTTGTTAATGGGGACTGTTAGTGACTAACAACAGGGGGTGTGTAGTGTCAGGCTACACATTCCCACACTATTCCCCTCCCCTCCCTTGTCCACCTTCTGCAGGGACCGTTCCCTCTGGGACACCCTGGTCCACACTTCCATCACCCCCAACACCTCCCCACAGCCCTACGGCACCTTCCCCTGTAACCGGCGAAGGTGCAACACCTGCACATTTACCTTCTCCCTCCCCAGAATCCAAGGGCCCAAACATACCTTTCAGATGAATCAACACTTCACCTGCACTTCCCAGAATCTAGTCTACTGCATTAGCTGCTCACAATGTGGTCTCCTCTACACTGGGGAAACGAAGCGTAGACTTGGTGACTGCTTCACAGAACATCTACGTTCTGCTCACAAACAAGACCCTGAACTACCTGTTGCCTGCCACTTCAATGCACCACCCTGCTCCCTGGCCAACATCTCTGTCTCTGGCTTGCTGCAGTATTCCAGTGAAGCCCAATGCAAGCTGGAGGAACAACACCTCATTTTCCAATTGGGGACCCTACAGCCCTCTGAACTCAATATTGAGTTCAATAATTTTAGGGCCTAAACTATCCCATGTCCCAGCCCCCCACCCCACACACCAGGCCTTGTTACCACATAGCCTGCCATTACACACACCCTGTTGTTAGTCACTAACAGTCCCCATTAACAACTATTCACCCTCCCAGCCTGATCGTTAGCAACTCCTTTGTCTGTCCAACTGTCTTTCTCTCTCTTTGGGCTCTGTCCTATCGTTTACTCCCTACCCCACCCACCTCCTTATTTTCTGCATATAAACTGACGTTTTCCCAGCCACCATCAGTTCTGAGGAAGGGTCACTGGACCCGAAACTTTAACTTTGTTTTCTCCTTCACAGATGCTGCCAGACCTGCTGAGCTTTTCCAGCAACTTTGTTTTTGTTCTTGACTACATACCTCCCCTTTTTAAGTCCAGGGATGTGGGCCAGGTCTTTCTCTGGTAGTTTCTTCAGGGACGTTTTCACCACATGTCCGGTTCCTCTGACTCAGACTCAGACACGGCCAGTATGTACTGGACCGTAGGCTGTCTCTTGCATCCGATCCATCTCGGTGGAGTTTCCTTCTCTTCTTCCGATAATAACACTATTGAGGCTGCATTCATCTCAGATTTTGAGGTTACGTTGACACTACACAGAGAGGGAGAACCCACAGTTTCTGACAGGCCTTCAGGTTCGTTCTGAGGGGCCAGGTATGTTTTGCTCCTGCCCCATTTGCAAGGTAGCAGTTTTCAGGTGACCCACACTTTTGTTCAGGACTGTATCACCAACTTGAATTTTGTATATCTCGGGACATGACGTCATGTTAACCTCACCTAATCTCACCCATACAGGGACATACCCGTGGTTCCAGCATCAAACCTCGTCCCCTGAAGTAAACTGTCTCTCTCGCTTAGAAGAAGCATGTGGCTCGTATTGATGTTCCTGCTGCCATTTCACCCTCGCATCTACATCTAGGAAGATCAGATTTAACCTGGTGCAGAGTCTTCTCCCCATCAGTCACTCTGCTGGAGCTACCCCTGAGGATATATAATCTTATAGTCTTATAATCGAACAGGAACCGGGACAGTTTGGTGTCAAGTAACACGGTAGGTGGTTTATTTAGGCTTGCCTTTAATGTTTGGACCAGTCTTTCCACCAGACCATTGGATGCTGGATGGCTTGGAGCTGTTCTTATGTGCCGAATGTCATTCGACTTTAGGAAATACTCGAATTCCCTGCTGGTGAATGATGTCCCATTGTCCGTTACCAATACTTCCCAGAGTACGTGTATCGCAATGATGCTTGCAGCATTTCAATCATCATCCCTGAGTTTGCCGAATGAACTCTATGCAGGTCCAACCACTTTGAATGGGGATCCACAATAACCAGGAACATTGAGCCCATGAAAGGACGGGCATAGTCGACATGTAACCAAGTCCAGGGTTTATCCTACCATTCCCACGAATGTGGGGGCACTGCCGGTGGCAATTTTTGTCCTTGTTGGCACTCTAGGCACTGCCCCACCAACATAACTATGTCAGCATCCAGTCCTGGCCACCAGACTTTTTGCCAACATCTTCATTTGGAAACCCCTGGATGACCCTAGTGAAGTTTAGCCAGTATCCAGCAGTGACCTTTACTCGGGACAATCTTTCTTGCTTCCCATAGTAATATTCCAATGTCTACAGTGATCTAGTCTTACCAGGTCCAGCAAGTTTTCAATCCTGTCTGTTTCCCTCATTACCACCAACTGTTTTAGTTTTCCCAGGACAGTGTCTTTTTGTGTCCACAGTTGGATATTGTCAGCGATGACTGGAAGGGTTTCCAGAAAGTTGAAATCCAAAACCACATACCGGCAGTAACTACAATGGCTTCTCGGCCAAGATCCTGGAGAACGTTTTTGCCACTTGGCTTTGTTGTGGGGTTTTGCTGTGAGCTGGTTGAGGGTCCCTCTGTTCAGAATATGCCCTGCGAGAGCCTACACTCAGTGGTGCTCCCCAAGCTCAGTCAGACAGGTGAGGATGTTCACTTCCATTGGGATGCCCTGTAGCTCCCATGCTGCACTTACTGCATTTTCTAATGACAGAACCAGTTATAGTGCCTGTTTGAAATTCACTTGGGCAACCAACTACCATGAGGAACCAACCCAACCACTGATTTCATTGATATTCAGCATGTGGGGGTATCTACACTTCAGCACTGTTAGCTGCCCTTATCAGAATTAGAATTGTTTATCTTGAGAGAGCAGAAATTCATGAGTGACATCATAAAATATACTGAGTTTACATTCCAATAATTAAACTCGACTTATTAACTGAACAATTGTAAACTGTAACATTCTATTACATTTCTGAATGATGAATATAGTGCATCCCACTGAAAGTAAAATATTCATCAAATTCTTAAAGTGACAACCTTTGGTTGCTTTGCAAGTGTATGTTCCCATTCCTTCTGTTTCACAATATGTTGCAGAATATACTTCCTATTTAACAGGATGAATCTCAGCTGGTTGATTTGTAAAACAGTGACATTAAAGGTGAAAGTTCAGCTTGTCTACAAGAACAATCATCCTTGTGCGTGAATTAAATTATCTTGATATGACTTTTTTTCAATTGCTTCATGCTTCTTTGCTCTTCCGGCCATACAATCCACAACAGATATCAAAATAAACATTTCAACTGATAGGCTAACCATTAGTTTCACACATTGTTGCTCTATTTCTTGAAGAAAAATGATAAAGCCATATAGGTGAACATACAAATTGTAAAGTGCCAAGGTGAGAATCTTATAGGGACCTGAATGACATGGGCTATGGAGAGAAATGTGACAGAATCGCACAAGAAATCTACTGAGGCCTATCTTGACATCAGGACCAATTCACTATATCTTTTATATACATTCCGAGGTTTGAGCTGAGATTCTCACTGGGCAGTGGCGAGTTGTCTATTAAGGGCAATTATTAACACTGCAAATTGCTCTTTAATTATTCAGCTTCCTACCTTACAAAATGCGCTGAACAAACTAGATGTCAAGAATTTTCAACATGGAGAACAGAGCTAGTACCTAGCTACCACTGGCTGCAAAGAGCCAGTGTTGGTTACCATCCAACAGCATTGCAGGGCATAATCCATTGGCACCCCTTGTCCACAGTCATGGACAGACAATAATTATCAACCCCCTATATGGTTCCTCATGCCACGTCTCCAATCCACTTTCAGGATACTTAGGAAGTACAGAACTGCATTTCAGGATGCACTGGTAACTAACACTGAAAGACTACTGCAAGGACCGCATACAGTAACAGGCACCCAGCTCAAAGAATGGAGCAGGCTGCATTTCAGGGCTGCTGACTTGTTCTCTTAGCACTTAATCACTTAGTTCCTACCTCGGTGCTCATTGTATCCTTGTGTTGCCTTAGCTTTTAGCAGAGTCAAATAACCAGCAGCTTGCTGCTGGTCATCAGTCTTCAGTCACGGGGATGAACGTCTTGCTGTACAGCACAGAGCTATGTCGATCTCACATATGCCAGCAGCTAATACAGCAAACACACTGCATATGCAGCAAGTAAGCACTCTTGTATCAAACTCTTAGGGGAATGGTCCTCTCTAAAGTCCATGGAAGCATTCATCAATTGGAGGCTCCTGGCTCAGTAAGTCAAGGGCAGCATGCAATGCCGATGTAAGAGATTAGCCACGGTCATGCATTCCCTAACATAGTCAGGGATCTGGGCACGTCTTATCTGGGGCTGTCCAATTAGGTCACTCGACAGAGATCTGACTGTGGCCAAATGGTCAGCCTGTTGGGTCTGTCCATAGAAACAAAAGGGAAAGGGAGTGATGGAGACAAGGGGGTAGCTGCCACAGGAAGGAATTGGGGATTCTATTTGTGGACAGTTGGGTTTTGTAGGTTCAGCAAATAGTGAATGACAATTGTGAAAGGGGGTTACTTGTTTTGTAAAGGGAGAGGGGAATGGTGGGCAGGTGCTGGCTCATATGGATGTGTTGAATGGGGAATTGAGGACGTGCAAAGCCAAGCGGGTTCACAGAAAGGGCAATCAATGAGGGGATTGAGATGTTCACAGCCTCACCAACTTGTAAGCTCGTTATCAAAACTAGGAAATGGGAAAGAAAATGGCTGTGACTACATTCAGAGTGGGTGGGGTAATTGTCTTGACCTGTGAAGTAGGGAAATGGCTGCAAGACCAACCGATACAAAGTGCTTTTGAGGATAATAATATTACACTCAGAAGCCTATAGGACACAAACCTGTTGGCTCTCTAATCCCTGGTAATCCTAATGCATTGGCTGCACATCTTCCTGCACCAAATATTGCTGACCACTTTATTGAGCACCAACCCTTTTCAAGAATAGGTATATTAGACCACAAGGTGCAGGACCTGTTGCCTATAAATATCTTGTTCACTTGTTTTCACTGCCTCTCAACACAGACAATGATCCATTGTACATGATGATGTTAGGCATCTTGGTGGCACAATTACATTCAGAGCCAGGCAGAAAGTCATTTGAACAGATATATTGTGAAACCATTCGCATTTCTGGAATCCTGTGTATCAATATACAGTGCAATGTCAGCAAATCCACCAAAGTGCCCTCAAAATGTAACTTTTTGTTTTGTTCCACTACACCTCAGAGTTCAGCAGCCTAGGTGAAGGAAGCCAGCTCAGCAGTGGAACTCCTTAGTCTTGGAGTTTTCTTTGGTCCACTTCAGGGCATTTGTTTCTGGATAGATTAGACATGCTCTGTGTGTCCTTCCTAGAGGCAAGTGGACGCTCCTTGGCATAAACTTCCAAGGATCAGTGGGGTGTCGGTTACTCTGGAGGTGAAGGGCCAGCTACCTCTAGATTATTCCAAGAGGAGCATTCTGTGGGGCCTGTGTGGGATTGGTCCTGCAGCTGTATGTATCCTGGTGCTGCCCTGTCTCCATGTGAGGAATGGGCACTTACAGTGAGTGCCAGCCGCTCCATCTCTATGTCACCATGCCTTTGGTCATGAGAATCAATGTCGAGGACAATGGAGTACAGGTCAGTGTGTCTGTATTCCAGAGGCCTGAGAGTGCTGGACCCTACTCACATGGCAGCACCCAACCTGCTCATGGAGGGAGTTGGATGATCACGCACTCGTGATAACCAGGTTCCCATAGTGTAGCTACACTCCTGAAGACTCTGGGTTATGAGGATCATTGCATCCCACGTACCTGCATACAGCTCCTGTTCCTCCCTGTGCATTCAGATGAAGTCCCTGATTGTTAACATCACAGGGTTCTTTCCTGCCTGGGGCTGAAGAAGTATCTGCTCTCTAGCAGTTCTCTGAATACCAGTAGCCTGGGTTGTTACTTCCTGCAGAGCTGTCACAGTGAGATTCTTGTGCTCAGGACAGCTTTGGAATGCCAGTGGCTTACACAAGTGTAGTGCTGGTAGTATCCTGGGCCCACCCATCTTCAGCTGCTTCATAACAAGGTGTTTTCCTTCATCTCAAAGTTAGAAGTGGGATGTTCACTGATGATTGCATAATATCAGCACTACTCATGATTCCTGAGAAACTGAAGCATTCTGTGTCCAAATGCATTAAGACCTAAACAATATGTAGATTTGTGCTGATACATGATCGTGGCATTTGTACCATATAAGTGCCAGGCAATGATTATCTTCAACATCTTTTGTCTGGGTTGATGCCACCAGAAACTGTTTCTTTTTTAACGATCAAGCCTCTTTCACTTTGCATCCAAACAAATTGACTGAGACCAGGTCCTGAATTCTACGCCAATCTACCTGATAGACAGGAGACATTCATCCCCTCAATATAAGTAAGCCAGATTCAAACTCAGTGTACAAAGTTTAACAGTCAACATGTCACTCAGTTCCCAAAGAATGTAATTCAAATTGTGAGAATTACATGATTATGCATAAAAGTCCAAACAACATTATTTTTAAAATTTTCAATGGAGCTGCATGAAAAAATTGGAAATAAATTTAACACTATAAAAGCCCACTTCAAGTCTTCATTCCAATAGGTTATCAGTATTTTGGAGTTGGCAACATGTTATTTCTCCAGACCCAGAATTCAAGTAATCTGATCCATCCTGCACTGACCTATTTCATTACAAACAGATGGTACACAGCATGCACCCATTTATAGATATTGTTTTCATTTGAAGGTGGCACATTGTGCCATCTGTCAACCAGCCATTAAAGACTAGTGTATGTCCATGTTCCTGGAGATTAATAGCAATGATATAGCAGATGTGTTTTGAAAGCTGACAATAAGTTCTATTAAACTAGTTTCTTCAGAAGTCAAAAAGTTAATTTAGTTTCCATTCTGTCCAATTTCTGAATATTCTATATGGGAAACATTTGAAGCTGCCGTAATCAAAACGTTTTTTTGTGTTTTCATACTTAACATGGTGGGGATTTGCATGCACTTCTGTTGAACACATTTTCTATGGAGTCACTTTCTATGGTAGCAGATGCTCTCAACTATGGCACTCTTACATGGCAGAAACCAGCATAAAGTAACATTATCCATTCATGTTAAAGAAGTAATGGCAGCTTCTCTGAATGAGAGCCATAGACAAATGGAAATACAGATGAAAACAGATTATGAAGCAAATGTTAACTACATAATTGACTATAGATCCATAATGATCAATGTGTATTGAGTTTAAGTAGGAAAGTTGACCGACAGCAAAACATTTGAAAATAGCTTAACGTGAATTTGCCTTGGGCACAAACTTTTTATCAATCTCTGTAAATATATTTTACTTTAACTCTGATTGTTGCTGAAAAAGAAACAAGTTGTCAAAGATTATTTTGCCGTGTACTCATCAGTTTAGATTCAAGATTTAATGCCAAGTATTAAATGGAACAACAATGTGTGAAAACAAAATGTTGTTGGTTGGCAAGTTGACTCTGATTGGATGGTCAGGATGTGGAGGTGCCGGTGTTGGACTGGGGTGGACAAGGTCAGAAGTCACATGACACCAGGTTATAGCCCAAAAGGTTTATTTGAGATCACAAGCTTTCAGAGCGCTGCTCCTTCACCACCTGACAAAGGAGCAGTGCTCTGAAAGCTTGTGATTTCAAATAAACCTGTTGGACTAAAACCTGGTTTTGTATGACTTCTGACTTCTGACTCTGATTGGTAGAGGCATTGCCATGGAGAATGCTACATGGCAAGAATTATTTCCATGCTTTTATTTATTTAATCTAATATTGCCTAGCATTGGTACTGATTCTGTAAAAACTAAAAGAACTGCAGATGCTGTAAATCAGGAACAAAAACAGAAATTGCTGGAAAAGCTCAGCATCTGTGAAGAAAAAAGTCAGAGTTAATGTTTCAGGTCCGGTGACCCTTTGGTCAGCAACTACTATAACTATGATCTCTCATAAGGCCATCAAGGAAGTAGTTGGGAATATGTTTCTATGCCTAATAGTATCAATGGCTAAGTTGACATCAGTAGAGAAAGTTGAGCTGCAATATGCAAGAGAGCTGCAAAAGACTGGTTATTTCAATTGAATATGCTCATTTGACTCTGGCATCATGTTAAGCACAAGATTTCCACAAGATGTGTTAGAGTTTGTACATTCTCCCTGTGTCTGCATGGGTTCCCGTCGGTGCTCAAGTTTCCTCCCGTAGTCCAAAGATGTGCAGGTTAGGTAGGTGAGTCATGGTAAATGTGGGATTACGGAGATAGCGTGAGTTTGGGTAGGATGCTTTTCAGAAGGTTGGTGCAGACATGATAGGCTGAATGGCCTCTATCTGCACTGTAACGATTCTATGATTCTATGAAATATAGAAAATAATTGGGGAAAAGTGCAGCACCATGTTCAAACATTGTCTCTCTAAAAAGCAGCATAGTAGCTCAGTGGTTAGCACTGCTGCCTCACAGAGCTAGGGACCTGGGTTTGATTCCAATCTTGGGCGACTGTCTGTGTGGAGTTTGCATGTTCTCCCTGTGTCTGTGAAGGTTTCCTCTGGGTCCTCCAGTTTCCTCCCACAGCCCAAAGATGTTCAAGTTAGGTAGATTGGCCATGCTAAATTGCCCATAGTGTTCAGGGACGTGTAGGTCAGGTGCATTAGCCATGGGAAATGTCGTGTTACAGGGATAGGGTCGGGGAATGGGTCTGGGTAGGGTGCTCTTTGGACGGTCAGCGTGGACTTGTTGGGCCGAATGGCTTGTTTCCATACTGTGGGGATTCTATGATCTCCAAAACTAGTTTTCATGGAAGGAAAACTGAAATGACCATGGATAATGAAAATGATGTTAAGGTAACAGTTCCTTTTAGCAATTTATTCTTTAACATGAGGTGAGGTCTTGGACTGAATTTCTAATCATTTGAGGAGGCGGGACTGAAGTGGGTGGGCTTGCAAGTGGCAGATAGTTCATTAGGTCAATCAAGATGTCTATTAAAGTCAATCTGCAGATGCCAACTGGTATTTCAGAAAAAAAATCCAGCTCTGTTAGTATTTCCATGTAGTGTCCAACAACACTGTCAATGTCTTTAGACAGAGGAGGGCACCACAGGGGTAGAGTGCTTTAGCTCCCCATCTAACTCCATTTTGGTTAACCCCTTCCCCACTATCTCACCTTTGATGGTCTGCATTGCCTTTAATAAGCTTTGCATGTAAAGTAATCAATTAGAAAACGGGTGACTTACTGGTGGCATTTACTGAAATCGCTCCATTGAGACGAGTGCCCCATCTTCATGCCACCCTTTATTTACATGTGCAAAGTCCTTGACACTGATCTAGCTTCCTCAGAGCCACCTCTCAAAGGGAACAGGATGGCTGACACTCCAGTTATTATCTGTCAGCCAGGGCTCCCAACCAGGGGATTCAAATTCTATGAGGTCCGTAGAATATGAAGCTTTCCAGCCTTGTATAGGATCACTTCTGGATAAAACAAAAGAAAACAAACTGGACGGCAATTAGAATGTTCCGGTCAGTATGCAGGCCCACTGTTAACACTGAGAAATGGTCTGGAGTTGCGGGGTAGCCTCCAGGCTATATAGTGGGCTGGGAGAATGTCCACCCTGCTGAGAAACCCACCCATCCCCACTAACAGTCACAAGACCTTAACTGGCCAAACAGTGGAGGTGTTCCCTCTTCATTGAGATAGTCTGGTGGTTGTGGTCTTCTTGAATTAAGAAAGTCTATAACCGTTCAGATACTCACTCACTTCTCTCTACATCAGCAGATTCTATGGAGTGCAATGTTAACCATGCTGTTCCTCTAGATAAAGTTACTGGAACATGTATAAAAGGAACTATGTCATGGTGACCTCAGATCACATGAAACCAGAGCCTAGTCTGTACGGTTGCAGAAAGATATTTTCTCCTGTCATTCCTTAACAATACAAAGCAAATTTTGTTTCAAACAGCACCTTATGAATTGGCACTCTTGATAAACTGGCAAAAAATACAATCATCAAACACCGGAAGTTTGCTGCATCATCATAGTCAGTTCAGGGTTCAGGTGAGAAGGCTGTCTGCTGGCAAGTTTTATTTAAAGCAAAGTTGCATTATTATTGAGAGATTTATTCTGTAAATAAAGAATAACAGTGATGCGTATGCTCCCTGCAATATGTTTCAATTACTTATTATGTGTTTTACATTGATTATGTGGATCTCTTGATCAACGGAATATTTGATCAGCTGGCATACTCCTGATCCCATAGATGGTGGTTAATAAAAAGTTTGCTTTGTATTTACATTTGTAAAGCTTAGTAATGTTCCTCATATAAATGTCGACTTCACCTTTATACATGTTGGCAAAGTGACCAGACCCAAGCAACTGGAGGCAAATAGTAAGAAGTGCCTAGGGTGAAGCTCGGTGCTAGTGCAGTTTTACATTGGATGAACAAGGTCAGCCCCGTGATTTGACTTCTCCTGAAGAGAAGCTCAACAGTGACAACAAGTACATGGAGCGATGAGCTCCAAAGCACATCTCGGCACCAAATCAAAGAAATGGAAAGCCCATGCAAAGGCTAGAAAAGTGCAGGAGTAGGCCCACAGCAGAATACATTGCAAGCAACAAGGAAATTACTTGGTGATAGTGAGTAAAATATTACATAATCAAAGGCCCTTAGGGGGATGGGGGAATAAATGAATGCTCAGAAAATTTACCATTGGCCAGTGAAGAAGTAGGCACATTCAATACCAGTAAGGAATCCCACCCAGTGGGAAGTCAATGCAACCAGTTTTATTGATGGTTCAAAGTACCAAGTGAGAGACCACATTACAGCTACAAGAGCAGCATGGAAAATTAAAAATGGACAGCTGTGGTTATTCTAGCAATAAAGGATCATGAAGGCAGAATAAATTCTTCCAAGATGATGTGATAGAATCATGGGAGGATTCTGGCTCCTGTAGCTGAGCAAATCTGCCAGCCAACTTCTAGTTTTGTGGAAATCATGAGTAATAGCAAAAATTCTAATTTCAAATAGATACAGACACAGATATATCAGTTCCATCAGCTATGCCATGCATAAGGACAAAAAGTCTCAAATGTTCTTCGTCCAGCTTTGGCATGCAGAAGGTATTACAATCAGAGTAAGGGTGGGTACATGCTGCAATTTGCTACAATGGAAAGCAGATCACAGGAAGCCTGTATGACATTTCTAATCAGTATGAGCCTCTGTTAAACAGATCTGCAACTTTAAGTATTCTTCAATTAGCAAACATGGGAGACAATGAAGTCAATTCTGTATGCTAGGAATCACTCTCCATCTCAAATACTCCAGCCCTAGGACTACCAAAAGGTGAGGCAGTCCATTTATTTCTCTTAAAATTCATACACTGTGATCATTGAAACAGTTATTCAAACTTTAAAGGAAGTCTTTGCAACAAAGGACATTCCTGACCAGGTTAGGTCAGATAATGATCTAAAATTTGCAAGTGACATCTTCACCCAATGATACGCTGAGAAAAAAAAGTCAGAATGACTAAAACACTGTTAAAAAAGGATGAAAATTGTTAATTAATATTCCCAAATTACAAGTCTACACTATTGTAATGTGGATTAGTGCCATCAAAGCTGTTGATGGGAAGAAAGCTCAGGACACAGCATCCCATTCTATCCAAACAAAATAAAATTCCAGTGCTATAGCCTAGGAATTTCAGAAAGTTCAAGAACAAGATAAATCCTGTTGAAAACAATAACCTTATAACAGTAACAGAAGATATCATCCCAGGAACCTACTTGAGTTGATGGTAGGGCAAAGGCATCAGTACTGGACCAAGGCAGAAATATAACCAACAGCCATCTTCTTTACTATATTCTTCAGAAGTACTTTAAGAAGAAACAGGGGAAATATTATTACTATTCATTGAACATATCAATCAGACATACATTCTGATGAATCAGATGTTGAACTTGACATTCTAAAAGATCTTGATGCAATAAACCTCAATGTAGGCCACTAAGTCAAGAAACTAGAGTTAAAAGTAAGATTGATAATCTTGTGCATTTGGCAACAACATGATCAGAGTGTTGTGAAGCCTCCTGATAGATTGAATCTGTGGTGCCAGGTACTTAGGGAGAGTTGGAGTAGTATGTAAAATGTATCTATAATGTGAGACTTGGATGTATTTTAAAAAAGACAATAATTTGCGGGAAGACGTATTATAAGGCCTTGAAAACATTAATGTCTGGTACAGTGTAAGTAATACCTCCCACATGATGATGTATGAGATCAAATGAAATGGAGGTTCAGAAAGAACCTCATAACCTCTCCTGAAGCCTGGCTTCAGGAGAGTGAATGTGTCATTTTTCTGGAAAGTTATATGCAGTTCCTTAATATATATAATAAACTCATTAATGCTAAACCCTCATAAAGACTCAATAATCTTTCCTAGCCAGTCTAGTTAAATATACAAGATAATTTACAGCCAAGTGTGGATTGTCATCACGCCCCTGATCCAATTGGTCAGGAGTGTCAGAAGAACATATGCTAATGCTGTGGTTCAGTTAAAATTATAAAGCCAATATATAGCTTCTGAGATTTGAACCTGTGTTGGCCTTCCCCTAACATTATTTCAAATTCTGTCCTCTATCTCTGTTGCTGAATGTACAGCTGTAATCAAACCAGGTTGCTGTAACTCATTAAACAATTCTTGGAGTCAATGAATTCAGGCTAAGCAATATATTAATTTGTTTGATTATAAATATAATGAAAATGTAACTAGTTCTTGGTTACAGTTGTGTAGATCAGGTAGCCATCAGTAGCATATGCTTTGTTAGGAGTCACATAAAAACTGGTAAAATGGCTCTTGTAAAGTGGCCAGATGGTCCAGGCAGAAGTCCCATGCGCTCCAGAGGTGTGTAACGACTCTGAACAGACTGATTTGAAAATATCTAGAAACTGGTAAATTTAATTCTCATTCCACTTAATTAAAGAAGAGGTATGTGCTTTATCTGCTTAGTGGAATAACTATAGCCATGTTCTCATTTGCAATGAATATAAAGATCCTTAAAATCTTTATTATCTTTTATCAATATCTTCAATCGCCTTGTAAGTGATGCACCTAACACATCTGACCTTGGTAATTGCTATGAACATATAAAAACTTTGAGAAATTATAATGGGCAAGTTGCAAACAGCTGGACTCTAATATTTACTGTATCAACCCTGTCCATCTGATTCCAGGTGATGCTATGGTAGAGAAATGATAGGGTAGGCAAAGGGAAGTAAAGCTTTACTGCAGGAAGTATAGGTCAACTTCTGACAATCTATGGATCTATATAAACCCACAATGGATTGAAGAAAGTTTTTGAGGAGCATTTGACATAGTGCTCAATCAAATTCTGCATCAGTTTTGAAACCATAACTTCTCTGCTGAATCAGCTTTGAGTTTTCCAGCAGCCTTCAGCAAGTATCAAATGCCATTTTTAAACCCTGAAGCATGCAATGGGCCATCCCACAGGACTCACCATTTTTCTTCATTTTATGTGCATAACCTTCAAAATGGCAACTATGCACAAAAGGCCCCAGGTCCAAATATATGCAGAGGCTGCAGCATTGGTCTTCAAAGATAAAATGTCATTTATATCTGCAGATAAATAGGAAAAGTAATGCAAATACTTCTTGGCTTAGATTTAATGAACTAATGGTCATTAGTTCTTCCATCTAAACCAACCTGATTAATCCAAATGTCGGCTTAAACAAAACATGATATTCTTAATTAAGCAGAAAGCTCGTTTTCTAATGTTCTCACTTGTGAAATTTCTATCACACTCTGTGATCTCACTCGCAAGATAATTCTCCATAAATAGGAGAGTTTTTAAAATTTAACGTATATTTATCAATTAACTTGGTGTCATCAGTGACTGGAAGATGAAACAGATCATTTCTAATATCTAAACTGACCTATGATCTTTTCCCTGCCCAAAGACATTGCCAGCTATACTATCCAAGACCTGCCACATAGTCTCCCTAAAGAATATATTGAGTTAATCTGAAATGCCACTACAGTTGCCCCACAACTCTGACACAAGCTGTTTTCGGATTATTCCTCCCAAGCTTCCAAAAGTCCCTGAGATGTGTAAAAGAGCTAAACAAGACATTTGATAATAATTGGCTGTTGTAATGAGAAAATGTGTTGAAAGCATAATTGCATTAATCTGCTGATCCACTTTAGTCTGGTGTGGTACCAAGCCATATGAGCTTGAAGGTTCCTGTTCTAAATGCCAATGTGTTATGTGTTACCTGCTGTCAGCTGGAGTAAGTTTTGAGGAACTGGCAATGACCGTACTCTATGGTTAGGCAAATCAAACTGTGATCCTGTTTATCATTATTATGCAATAGCTCCTGCAGAAAGGTACCTCTGTGTGGACATCAGATGCAGAGAAAATTGTTCAGTTTTTACGAGCCTGTCAACATCCATTGTCAACACTCACACGTGAAGAATAGCTGTTTGTGTAAGGTGTCAGGGGCCACTTAGCAGAAGGAATATAACTTAGGACAACATCTTCAGGCAAGGAAGAAAGAAGCTAATTAAATAAAGGAAAGTTAAAGGAAATAAATTCATTTTAATTTGCCATATTACATATAAATTAAACTTTTTGGAACTATTTTTTCAATTTGGCTTGTCTCCATGTCAAAACTTTTAATTCTGTCCATTCTTAATGTATCTTTAATGTATCGAGTAGTTACTTCTGGAGGAACCTTTTGCTTTCATTTAAAAAGGGATTTGCATTTATATAGTACCTCATCATATTAAGAGAACATATATGAATCGAGAAGAAAGCCTTCGGTCAGTATCAGTGAAGCAGTTTGCGAAGAGTGCCCTGTAGTCAGCACCACAGTGAAGCAGTCTGGGAGGAGTATCCTGCAGTCAATATCACAGTTAAGCAGTCTGGGAAGAGTGTCCTGCTGTCAGCACCACAGTGAAACAGTCTGGGAAGAGTGTCCTGCGCTCAGCGCCATAGTGAAACAGTCTGGGAAGAGTGTCCTGTGGTCAGCACCGCAGTGAAGCAGTCTGAGAAGAGTGTCCTGTGGTCAGTTCATATTGAAAAAACAACAAGCATGGCATCACAGAAAATCTATATTTTCATTGGGTAAATTATTAAATTTTGGAAAGTTAGCGGAGGATTTGGAGAGAGCACTTATTGAGGAGTCAAAGAAGCAGCAGGACCTATGAGGGAGCAATGTGGAGGATATGGATTGTGGCTGAGACTCAAGGCCCACATCACTTACCTTAAGGGCCAGAGAGGCAGCTGGATTTGCAGGGGAGTGCCTGGCAGTGAGTTCAAAACCTAGTTAAAAATAACAGAGAGTGAGTTCACAAGAAAACTGTAAGTCCATTCTTTGTTCAGAAACAGGGATTGTCTACATTTTTCTGTAAATTAGAAAAGGGCACATATTTTAAAAAAGTAGTTGCATTTAGATCTAACTGAGAAGGTTACGGCCAATATAAGAAAGTCATAAGTGATATCAGGGAAGCAAAGTTAAGACGGAAAGTAAGATTACCAAAGCCTTAAGGCAAGAACTTTGTATCACAGCAGGAGAGTTTGGAATTAATAAGATCCCTAGCATAATTAGTATCCTTTAAAAGGATAAGCTTTATCTAAAGATAAATCACAGCAGCAGAGCTGACAACATGATAAGCTCCTCCTGTGCTAGACGGGAAATCGTGGGTTCTTCCAGTGCTTCTGGTGACTATGAATGCAGGAATTGTGTCCATCTGCAGCCACTGGTAACTGCATTTCAGAGCTGAAGCTGCGGGTGGACTCATTGTGCAGCATCTGCAATGCTGAGATTATTGTAGACAGCATATTCATGGAGATAGTTGGCCACACCAAGGTAAACACGAATAGGCAAAGAAGGAATGGGTGAATACCAGGCAGAATAGGAAACAGCAGGTTATGCAAGAGTCCATTGTAGCTGTTCCCCTCTCTAACAGATATATTTAATTTGGGTACTTTTGGGGGAAATGGAGATTGTGAAGGGAGAGCAGCAAAAGCCAAGTAAATGGCACCATGGATCGTCTGGTATGCAAGAGGTTAGGAAGCAGTATGGCAGGGCTGTAGTAATAGGCCATGTAATAATAGAGGTGAACAGACGGGTGCTTTAACAAAAGAGATGATATGTTGCCTCCTTAGTTCATGGGTCAAGGATGTCTTGGAGCAGCTGCAGTGCGTTTTGAAGGGGGAGAATGAATATCCAGTGCTCATGGTACGAATCAGCACTAACAAGATTGGTTATAAAGCAGAGTATAGAAAGTTCGGGAGTAAATTAGAAAGTAGAACCTCAAAGATGTAATCTCAGGATTATAACCAGTACCACATGCCAGTGACAGTAAACATATCAGGACATACCAGAAGAATAAATGGCTGGAGAAATGGCGTAGGAGGGGAGATTCAGATTAGAGGGACATTGGGACTGGTTCTGGGGAAGGTGAGACATGTACAAAAAGGATGAGTTCAATTTGGGCAGGACCAGGACCAATGTTGAGTTTACGGAAATTAGTCACCACTTAATCTGGACAGAAGACACTCCACGGTAATGTACAGCATTGTTTGTATTTCATCACAAATGTATTGGGGTTTATACTGAGGCCTCAGTGGTTGAGGTTGGCTGCACGTGGGTCCTGGCTTGTCCTGAACCTGTTTAGCAAGGACCACTCAGATTCTTGTAGTTCACATCTTCCCGTTGCACAGATGTGCTTTGTCACTGGTAACATGCCACAGAAGATATTTGAAGATCCTCAACTGATGTCCTCTCCCACCATATAACAGTCCTTTCATCTTCCAGTTATTGCCATAGAGTAGGCAGAGCACAGTGACAATGTCTCTTGATCATAATACAGATATCTAAGGTGTTGCACTTGGACTGCATGCTCAAATATGGAATTTTAAATGGTTTTTAATGCATTTAACACATCATAGATTAGAATCCCTACAGTGTGGAAGCAGGCTATTTGGCCCATCGAGTTCACACCAATCCTCCAAAGAGGATCATTCTATAACATCCCTGTAACTCTGCATTTCCCATGGCTAACCCACCTAGCCTACATACTATGGGTAATTTACCACGGCTTATCCACCTAACCTGCATAGAGAAACCAGAGCACACAGGAGAAACCCAGCAGACACAGGGAGAATGTGTAAACTCCACACATACAGTTGTCCGAGGCCGGAATCAAACCTAATTCCCAACCTCCATGAGGCAGCTATGCTAACCACTGAGCCACCATGCCACCCGAAATAAAATACCTGAAACTGAAAATTAGTTTCTGCAAAGGTAACATGTAAGTATCATTTAATGTTGTTAAAAAAATAAAATCCGAATCAGTAATGTCTTTCAAGGAAGAAAATCCTTACTTAGTCTGGCCTACACATGATTCCAGACCCACAACAATTTTGTTAACTCAGGAAGCCACTCAGTTCAAAGACAATGAGAGATTGGCATTGCCAGCAATACTTACATCCCATGAAAGAATTTTAATAGATCAGTCTATTGTGTTTTTCTGATATACCTGGAGGAATTGCTTCATGTTCTATTTTTCAGACTAATTATCAACTTTACCTCTCGACATTCTCTATATAGGTTAAAGGCCTTTTCTCCATTTTGCAATTTCTATCTCCAAATTAAGTACTTTTTGAAAATAGGTTGCGACCCTCACAACCTCAGAGATTTGACATTTAGAATAATAAAATTCACACAGTACAGAAGGAGGTCATTCAGTTCCTTATGCCTCTGCTAACACTTTGAAATAATTATCCATTTCTTCCCATGCTTCTGCTCTTTACACAAAGTCCTGTAGGTTTTCTCTATCTTTGGGCTGTTCCCTGTCATCTCTAATCAAATTGGCCACACATAGACATTTTTCGTAAAATACCATGACTTTTGGGATTCCTTTGTATCTGTTTATGGAACTTGTTGATCATTTTTCCAGAAAATCTCCTCTGTTTTTTAGATTTTCTTCCCAAAGCTGTTATAGTAATGTTTTATGAAGTATGTAAGAAATGGGCACTTAGAATGTATAGTTGACCCAATTTTTCTTTTCTCATAATTGCATATTTTCTAGACATTGTGTCGTTTTCCACATTAAACTGATATCCTCTCCAACGTCTAACATAAGCCATTTACTGCCACCATGCTACTAGACTGTTTGTTTGAAATCCAGTCTTTCTTTGTCCTAATTTCCTCCTGCTAAATGCTGGGATGAACAAAATAATTGATTTTGGCACCTGCCATAACTCTTTGGATCTTGGACCATTTCCCAGTTCAACCAAGATGGCCACAACCTTGGCATTCTATTTAACTGAGCTGAGTTTCCAACTCCATATGCTCCCATCTCACAAAGACTATCGATCTATTTCCGCATCAGTAACTAGGCCTGGCAACATGTCTTGCCCATGCTTTAGTCATCTCCAGCCTTGCCTATGTTAATGCTCTCTAAACAAGGCTGCCCTTCAATGAAATCTAGATGAAGTTTTCAACATATGGTTTGATCATGGAAGTAGATGACAAAGCTTAAACTTAGTAAACAAGAATATTTAGCAGAGAATATTCCGGGTGAACTTCTTCATGCAAAAAGTGACCAATTCTTGAAATGGTCCTCTAAATAGAATAATAAGAACTAGGAGCAAGAGTAGACATGTCAGCCCCTCAAGCCTGCCCTGCCATTTAATACAGTCATGGCTGATCACATCTCTGCCCCATCTACACTTTCCTACCCTCTCTCCATAACCTTTCATCTGTTACTGTTAAACATGTGTCTAGTTCCTTAAATGTACTCAATGTCCTGGCATCCACCACTCTAGGGTAATGAACTCCACAGATTCACAACTCTTTAAGAGAAGTAATTCCTCCTCGTCACTATTTTAAATCTACTACCCCTCATCCTAAAATTATGACCTCTCATTCTAGATTGCCCCACATGAGGAAATATCCTCTCTACATCTACCTTATCAATCCCCTTTAGTATCTTATGTACCTCATCCAGATCTCTTCTCATTCTTCTAAACTCCAAAGACTATAGGGTTAACTGTTCAACCTCTCTTCATAAAAGAAACCCCTTATTTCTGGAATAATTCTAACAGAATCTTCTGATCTGCTTCTAACACACTATATCCCTCCTCAAGTAAGGGGACCAAAATTGCACACTATATTCCAGGTGTGATCTGACTAATGTCTTGTACAGTGGCAGCAAAACTTCTCTACTTTTCTACTCTATTCCTTCAGCAATAAATTACAAAGTTCCATATGCTTTCCTATTTTTTTGCTGTACCTGCATGCGAATTCCCTGTGATTCATGAATGAGGGTACCCAGATCCCTTTGCACCAAAAGCAATTCATAAAGCAAGTTTCTTTCCATTTAGTTAATAGGTTTCCTTTTTATTCCTTTGACCAAAATAGTTAACCTCACACTAGTCCACTATCAACGTCATGAGTAAGATTTTAGCCCATTCACCTGACATGTCCATATCCATTTGCAATTTTTACAAAAAATTCTTCATTTCAACTGACTTTCCCTACTGTTTCAGCGTTAGCTGCCAATTTGTCTATAGTACATACTATCGCTGAATCCAAATCATTGAATAGATTCCAAATATTTGAGAGTGAGGACCAAACTCTGTGGCGCCCCACTATTGACATCTTCCCAACCAGAAAAAGACCCATTTATCTTGAATCTCTGCTTCCTTTTGGTTGAAATCTTACATATAAGAAAGAAAGGTTGTTGACATCATTGGCAATTTTTTAAATATTCTGGACAAGTGAGCTTAAAGTTATGTTTCATCTTCAGTTAAACCAATTTTGTAAATTGCCAATCAGAGCAGCTTCTTCCATGCTGTTATTAGACTGCTGAATGGACCTGTCTAACTTCAAATAATGTTGATCTTGTTAATGTTGATCTTACTTTGTGCACCTCTTGCGCCGCCATAACCTTGTCTGTCATGCTCAGTCTGAACACCCTATGATTTGTATGTCCTTGTTTGCTATGATCTGCCTGTGCTGCTTGCAAAACAAAATGTTCCACTGTACTTAGGTACATGTG
Source organism: Rhincodon typus (assembly GCF_021869965.1). Lineage (NCBI taxonomy): Eukaryota > Metazoa > Chordata > Chondrichthyes > Orectolobiformes > Rhincodontidae > Rhincodon > Rhincodon typus. The sequence goes on along the minus strand of NC_063350.1, from coordinate 41,115,786 downwards.
ACTACAATAAATCAAATCAAATCAAATATGCCATCTTGTTAAGGGGTCTTCATCATTATAATTACAAAAATTATAAGAATCTGGTGCTTGTTGACTGAGAAGCAGGTGTAAGCAATGAGTCAATATTAAGTTGCTGCGTATTCTTACAGCCAAGTCTATGAGTATTTCAATATAACAACAGCAAAATGTTTTTGTCAGTTTGCAGTTCTTTACAAATTTCAGTCAGGATTGTCAACTCTGTGTAAAATGCCTTAGACATTGATATTTAGTCAGAAACAATTATTTTATAGCACTTTAACATAAACTTTTTTTCTCTGTTCGTTGGCTCCAACATCAACAAGTTCATTTTGATTCACTGGATTGATAATCCTCAATATATTTGATGAAAAATCCTTATCCTTATCTGTACATCTCTCCACTATTCCTTCTGCCATATCTCAGAATACTATCCCAATTTTTATATTTCATCCAATGTTCTTCAGTTTTCAATTTATACTCCTCTTGTGAATCCTTTTTTCCCTAGTCTTATTCTCTGAAATTGTCTCCTTAAACCCTTTGCCTCAAGTACTCACTCTCTACCTTTTAAAATTTCATCCCATGAGTCTGGACTAGAAGACAGGACCTTTGCTAATTGTTTGCTCATGCTTCATCCTGAGTCACAGTTTTGTCATTGGTGGTTTGCCATTGCCTTTCACTCGCAGGGAGACCTTGAGGAGGGAGGTCCCAGGTTCAACCCAGCTAGAAGGCTAATCTGACCAGCACCATTAGCATTACTTTTAAAAAATCTTTTGAAATCTAGTAACTGTCCCATGTTCCTTGTCAACTCTGCTAATTCTCCCATTTCTGTTTTCTGTTGCATTCTTTTTGAGAATTCTCCCACCAGTTTGGCACTGAATTATATTATTACTCAAAGAGGTTGTGACTGCCTTTTGTGGTAAGGCAATATTGCCTGTCTTTAGCAGGTGATGACGAATCCCAAATAGTAAATGGTATTGTGTCATTGGCATTGAATACAGTGAAAAAATGGCAATAGGCTAGTCCAAGTCTTAATCCAGACAGGAAACAGCTTGACTGTACATTTATCTCTGGATAAAATCTGTTGGGTTGATTGTTTCTGTTCATTGCATGTTGAAGCTCCAGTATTAAAGCATGTGTATGAGGATAATTTTAAAAACAGTCTTGCAACAGACATACATTAACAACAGAGTCAGTGAGATAACATGTATTTGGTTAAATTCGCTAATATCCTGTTCTTCAGAAGAATTTAATGCCATTTCAAAAGCACAAACAGTGCTGTTGAGAACTGTTTCCCAAAGAGGTCTAGTGTGTTTATAATGATTTGAACAGGCTATTGACGACTGAGCACAGTGGCTGACAGAAACTGTTACAAATTCTGATATGTATAGCTGTCACCTGTTTCTTGGTTCCCATGACTATTACTACATTTCAAATTAAATGTCATATTATGTTTAACGTCTAACATGAAATAAAATTGAAAAATAAGTTAATGGACTTGGATGGTGTCAGAGTTAGTCCCAATACAACAGTATTTTGAGTGTAAAATGCAGACGAGAGGACTAATTTCTGAGAAGTTATCCAAATTGCCCTTTGGAAATTTCTGAGTACCTGAAACTCAGTATTTAACTCATTAGCTATATAAATCCTGTCTTAAATTTAAACTCATAACATATGCTCAGCTCGGTTTTTTTGAAATCCACTATCTTGCTAACCAGTGATCTTTTGAAGACACTGCTGGAAGCCAACACCTACAAAGTAAGTTTCTGATTTGTTTTTGCTTGTCTTATTGTGAAACCAACTGTGCTGCTCCAACTCTGTGCAACACTGTAGACAATAGCTGGCCCTTAACACTTCCCAATTCCTACTCCACAATTCAGGACATGCTAAGACATTGGAGCTACCTGATTTTGAGAAAAACGTCATTGTTAAGTTTTATTGAGACATTCAGTTGGTTTTGTGTTCCCTGCTTTCAAGTGTAATGGAGATATGGCACATTGACAAACTTTAAACAATTCAGATCTCCATTGTTATGCATATGTTTTGGATAGGCTTCCCAATTTGCATCACTGATTGACAACTAGCCAATTTCTCCCTCAATATTTCAACTTGAGAAACTACATCAGATTTTCTGATTGACTGCCCTAGTCATGGTTTAAGAAATACTCCTAATAGGAGGTCTTGCAGTGCGTTGGTAGCACCTCAACCTCTAAGCCAAAAATTCCAAGTTCAAGTTCCTGCCATGCCTTGTGGCCAAGGAAGAAACTTTCATGGTATTGTTCAATGAATTAACAACAGCTTTTGAATCTTTCTGGTTCCCAGAAGGAAATAGATACATGTGCAGATACAAGATAAAGTTTTCTTAAGTCTTTCAACAGTAATTATACAGCAATTTCTCAAAGTGAGCTGGTGATGCTCCTTTACTAGCTTGCTTCAAAATTAATCCCATATATAAATAGGCACAGGGCTAGAATTTTGGGCTCCAATCAGGATTCAAAATTTCAGCCTTTCCTGACATTAACAATTAAATTTCCAGTAGAGGGCAAACTTCTCCAGTTTGATTACAGTTTGCAAGAGAAAGGCAAAGCTCTTTCAGAGCCGGGGGAATCAAAGGTCATAGTTGTCAAACACGTGGAGATGGGATGACCTCAGACCGTCCTAACAGGAACTTAGATAAATTGAGCCCATATGTTGTATTGATTTTGAAAACAGACAATAGGGAAATTCATAAAGTGAAAAGGAAACACCTTTTCAGAATTTCTAAGGAACAAATCAAAGCTGCTCAGGGAAAAGGAAGGATTTACTTCATCTGAGTTACAGATATTTGCAATAGGCAGTAAATTCATGGAATAAAAACTAATATCTGTTGCAAAGTAGGGAGACTGATGGTGGGGTTTTGTTATTACAACATAACAGATTATTTCAAGTATAAAATTGATGAATGGAATTATCAAATGACATAGTATATGTCATCAGCATCTACTAATTTGAGATTTATTGTTAGAGTAATATAATCTTACACTTTCTTTGTGATTAATGTTAGATATTAGTGGTAAATGTAAAATACCAAAAGATGGAGATTTTACCGCAGTGAGGTCAGTTTAAATTTGTACATACAAACATCTTTAAAATACAATGTAAATACATGTTTTTCTACTTTATAATCTGTGCTTTTGTACCATAGTGTAGTTTATTAGCCAAAATAATCGTGGTGATTTATTTGGTATTTGTCCATTTTGCATGACAACCTAATGATAGATATTCATCTGTTTTCTTTGGCAGTAGAAGTTTGTGTCTGACTCACTCGTGATCTAGTGCTAGGTACATGCATCCAAATCCCTGGGGATCTAGCCAGAGTATTCCTAATAATCTCCTCATGGAACCACTGCTGATTATTAAAAGATTGACTTTTAAAATCTAAACTTTTAAAGAAGTGAATTGCTATAAATGCTTCTGTACATTTCGTTTGTATGTTTATTTATGTTATGTGCAATATAGTCAAGAATGTGGGCCATTTTCTATTAATTCATAACAATGTATTTCAAGAAAGATGATAATATTTTTAAATGTGACCTCAAGATCCAACAATCAGATACAATTTCTCAAAAGAGGAATTACTAACTCTCTGATTCAAATCTCCATAACAAACTAAATGTGCATTGTTACTGTATTTCATTCAATTTATAGTATAACAGGGAAAGAAGAACAGTAATATTAGTATAGATAGATAGATACTGTTTTAATAAAACAGTCAAGAAACTTTGAGCTTATTTTCTGAAGTATTCGTTTTCATTTTTGACCATTTTGATTTCCTGCCTAGCTAGACTTGCCAAAAAAGGTATAGTCAAGGTTTCAGCAATATCAAATTAATTTTATACTGAAGTCCTGTCATTAGTTTCCATGTACCCATCAACAATTCTTTCATAGAAGGCCAAGAGCGCTACTTAGCCAGCTAAACATCTGAGCTTGATTTATTTTGCCTAACTATCTGGCAGAGTTTCAAGCTGTCAGAAGTGCTTATTCTGAAAGGAAGCATACTGAATTTCAGCTTCCAAACAGAGGATCACAGTATTAAGGACAGAATGCAAAGTATTTGCAAATCAAAGCGACAGTTTGCTTTTACACAAGTAGAATATAGAACGATAAAGAAAAAGAAGAAAAACTAATCACTCTTTTGAAGTTAAAAATTGTTTTGTATTGAGGAGAACACTTTTCATCTGGCTTACTTTCCCAGATTTCTCTTTCTATCACGAACACTGGCCTGCATGCACCCTTCCTCAGCTAAGAGAGTGATGTGCAGCTCCTCGACTTCTCCATGACCCCAGCTATATGCTCTGCAACAGAAGGTACTGTTGCTATGGGGTGAGCTTGATGAAAATCATCATGTGTGTCATTGTTGGTGGATTCAGGCAATCCTGAAATGTAAACCCAATAACTAGAGCAATTTGGAAGAAGACACCTTAACTACTTGAATCAGAAATGCTACTTTACATTATATATTTGAGAAAGGGTGAACATTGTGTTATTTTCTGATTGACAACAGCATTTGCATCAGTGTATTTTTAAAATAACACTTTATTAACATGTTGAGTCATATGGATGTAATGGATCATTTTTTGGATGTTACTGAAAGTGGTTCTCAATAAAATTATAATATCAAATGTAAGGCAGCAAGTTAGAATATGGTTGCAGTTATGTGCATTATATATTTTTTTGTTTTCTTAAAACTAAGTCATTGGCATATTTTGGACATGGACCAGAAATGCTTCCATAAAAATGCATATAACTGATGAAATGGTCTATTGTACTAAAGCCACACTGGCAGAATTACGTGAGATTTATTCTGCTTTCAGCAAATTAACATCATTGTAAGATAGAATGTCAATAGAATTAGGAGATTTTATTTTAGTAATGTTTGTACATTGCTCAGGCCAAATTAAATATTGTTTGTCAAGTGAATATTTAAAGTGCAATGGGGTCAATCTGTGGATACCATGTAATGCTTTCTGTAGGCCTGGAAGCATTTACTCTTAGTAATTCTACCCACAATGTAATAGTAAAAGAATCTTTTTTTTATTTCACCACACCAATCAAATCACTTTACATTCAACATATCATACTAAAACTGTAGAAAATATTTTTAAAAGACAGAGGATAATAGAAACCGATAATGCTCAATAAAGGCAAATGTTATAGAAAATAAAAAAAATTCTGGATCTTGGCTCTGAATAATTTGTATATATTATGTACATAATGTTATATGCAAGAAATCCAACAAAAGAAATTACACTCTGATTTTTTTCAAAGGAAAAAATTGGTTTTAAACATCAAAACCGAGGTACATTTTGAGTGAATTCATCCCAATTCCTACAGCACTAAACCCCCAGCCCTCATTCACCTCACCCCATCATTAGCCCCAATACCTTCAGACATATCCCTCCATGCATTGGAATTCCCTCCCTAAACCTTTTGGTTACCCATGTTCTTCTCTTCCTCCTTCTTTATAAGCCTTCTCCAACTTCATGAGGTATAACACTTGCTCTTTTGCCACTTTCATCCTCACTGTTCAATGTCTCAAACACTTCATCCAGTTGGAGCAGCAGTGTACTTGCACTTTTTGCAAAATAGTCTACTACATTCCGAGACATTTTGGAGACCAAAAGCAGAATTTGTAGAACAGCTTCAATGAGACCACAAGAATGACCCAGAGCTTTTGGCCATTTGCTATTTTAATACACCATTTTGCTCTCATCTTTACCTTTGTGTCCTCGGTCTAGTGCAGTGTTCCAGTGACGCCGAACACAAGCAGAAAGAATAGAACTTCACTTCAGGCATTCTACAACCTTTTGGACTCAGCATTGAGTTCAACAACTTCATAGCACGAACATTTTCCTCTATTTTGTTTCATCTGCCTTCCCCCAACTTCCTCTCCCAGTCTTAGTTTACTTGGCTTTGCTATCAGCACTGCTGACCTATATTTAGCTACCAACACCAACTAGTTACACCTAGTCTCAGAATCATAGAATTGTTAAGGTGCAGAAAGTGGTCATTCAGCCCAATGGGCCTGGACCAGCTCTTCAAATGAGCATCGTTACCTAGTGCCAATAACTGCTTTTTCCGCATGTCCTTGCGTGCCACTTTAATCATCCAATAACCGCTTGAATGCCTCAATTAGTCTTGATCCACCTTATTTCTCCACAAGTATTACTTTTTACCTTTTGTTCTGTGATAACTATGATCTCTAACCTTATTCACCCTCTAACCTTCCCATATGTTCCATTGGTTTCTCCCCACCATTACCTACGATGCAAAGCCCATCAATTCACTACCTCTCTCTCAGCTTCTAAGAAGATTCGTATCGGACTCAAAATGTTAACTTTGTTTCTCTCTCCAGAGATTTTGGATCTGCTGAGACACTTGAGCGATTTTTGTTTTATCTCAAAATCTATGAACAAACAAATATGTGCACAAGAGACAAGATTAGGCCATTTTCCCCTTCATGTCTGTTCCACTATTCAATAAGATCTGATTATTAACGTACCTCTAATTTCCTGCATATCCCTGATAATCTTTTACCCACTTGGTAATTGAACATCTATCTACCTCTGCCTTAAAAATATTTAGAAGATTCTGCATCCACTGCCTTTTGAGAAAGAGAAGTTCAAAACTTCACAACCCTTAAAAGAAAAATATCTACGCCTCTATCTTAAATGGGCAACTCTTTAGTTTTGAACTGTCTCTGCTACTTTTGATTCTCCCACAAAAGGAAACATCCTTTCAACATCCACTTGGTCAAGTCCCCACGGGATCTTGTATGTTTCAATTCAGTCACCTTTGACTCTTTTAAACTCCAGAGGATACAAGCGTAGACTATCTTGCCTTTCCTCAAAAGGCAAACTGTTCATTCAAATTAGTCTAATAAATCTTCTCTGATCCATTTCCAATGCATTAACATCCTTCTGTAAGTACAGTGACTAGTACTTTACACAGTACTCCAGATGTGTTCTCACCAATGCCCTTTATAGATGAAGCAAAACCTCTTGTATTCAATTTTCATTGCAATAAAACATCACTATGTGTTTTCCTGGATACTTGTATTCACATGCTAACTTTCTGTGATTCATGCACTAGGACACCCATTCCCTGCATCTCAGAGTTCTGCAATCTCCCATCCATTAGATAATATACTTCTTTCTTTTATTTATTTTTTTCTCCCAAAATGGACAAATTCCAATTCCTAGGAATATTATCAAAGAAAAGTTACACTGAGAGATTTAAGAAATATTAGGAAAAATGACCAGAAGTAGATTTTAAGGGTTCTTGAAAAAAGGAAAGCAAAGTGAAAAGTGGAGAAATTAAGCAAGGAAATTCCAGAACTTAGAGCTTTGGTAGCTAATGACCATCCATGGTGGAGCAAGTAATGTAGCAGATGAACAAAAGGCCAGGAATGGAGGTCTACAGAGACTGCACAGGTCAAGAAGTCATAAGGAAAAGTAACAAGATAAAGTCCATTCAGTACATCAACCTGGATATTGTAATTAATATGTTAAAGCTGTATTATAACAAAATTGACAGTGATAGGGTGCTGCTATTTTCAGGACTCATTTATTTTAAACAATTATTTTGGAGATAACTATGTAATGGGGGATCTGTTGGGATTCAGGTGATTCAATGCAAAACTAAAACATGTTGCAAAATTGTATGGTGTAGTGGACAATTCTAGTGGCATTACCTAGACGCAACATGGCACACAGTGGTTAGCACTGCTACCTCCCAGTGCCATGGACCTGGGTTTGATTCCAGCCTCGGGTGACTGTGTGGAGTTTTCACATTCTCCTTGGGTCTGCATGAGTTTCTGCTGGGTGCTCCAGTTACCTACCGCAGTCCAACCAATGGAGTCATGTGGATTAGACGTGCTAAATTGCCCCATAGTGTCCAGGATGTGCAGGCTGGATGGTTTGGTCACAGCAAACATAGGGATAGGATAGGGTGATGGGTCTGGGTGGGATTCTCTTTGTAGGGTCAGTGCAGACCTGATGGGCTGAATGACCTATTCCTGTACTGTAGGGATTCTATGATTCTTCCATGAAGTGTTATATCGGAGCTCAGATATTTATGTAATAAGTTTTGCGTTATGGCCAATAAACTGATGCATTAGCGCATAGGAAAAATCTCAGCAAGAATAACCTCCATTTATAAAATTAAGAATAGTATGTTGCAGAGATATTCTAAACAGGGATAAATGACTGTAATATTTATTTGGAACTACTTTTTTTATTTACCTAAAAATGATCCACTTCTGTGAATAATTCATTGCTTATTTATTTAACACTTAGAATATAAACAGTAACTGTTAGATTTTTAATCACAGAATTGTGGCAATAGCATAGATAGTGAGTCAAATGATTACAGTGTGCACCTCCTTCAGTGGTTTTACAAGAATATTATTGACACAATTGCAGTATTTTAAGTATATGTCTGAAATATTAAACATCTAATGGAAGTGGAGAAACAGTAGCAGCTGGAATTGAGAATTGAAGGAAGTTGTCTATAATGTTGTATATCTCCGCATCTTTGTCAAGTACCTCCTCAAAGAAATCTTCTGATCTGAACTGTGTATATAGCCAATAAGTGGTTATTTTTAAAATATTTTCATAAGCTTCTTAAATCAACAACTCTTCCTAGGATAGAATAAGTGGTCTTGGCACCACCATAAAGGGAGCACAATTGAAAGTATATCTAAGGAGCCTGTAGCTCAATATAGTTAGATATCAAGTGATGCATTTATGGAGTATCATAAGACTCATTGGCCTAAATCACCTGTAGTGCTTTCAGATTAACAGTGAACACCTTATTAGTGCACTGAAATTCCAGGGCCTCATTGAGAAGGAGCTAATTGTAGTGTATGGTAATGGCTCAGAAGGAGTTAATGTATATCGAGTATTGAGCTCCACCCAAACTGATGATGTCACACAGTCATTGGTCGGAAACAGTTGGGACCTTGATGAATACATAAAGGAAGAAGATATATTCTTTTTGGCTGCCCAGAATCCTTCCAAATTATGCCTAGTTTAGTTAATATAAACTGTACATATTGCTATCAAGCAATAAACAATCCTTGTTAAGCAAGACACATGCTTTTTATGTTTAGACTAACCAGTTTTCTATCCAATACTACTGATAATTGGAGAAGCATAGACTCCATGTAGAGAAAGGATTGATGGCAGAAAAATACCCAAAGCAGAATCATGCTGGTGCTAATGAAATCTGGAAACACAATATGGTGATGAGTGATAGTCAGGCAGAATCCATTTAACCCTGAAGAAAGAAATAAAAAATTGATGAAGGGTGTTGACACTCTAAGAGGTCACAATCAGTCATCACCTGAAATATGAAAATTAATAGTTAACAGCAGTCATGAGAGCAGCAACAGTCTGGTTAGAAGTCCAAGGACAAATCTTGACCAAGAAGTTGGAAAGAGGCAGAGTGATAACTAAGGAAGGCGATAATACCAATCCACACTGACAAAAAGTTAGGTGCTTTCATGAAGGATGCTCTGAAGGGACAAAGGTAGACTTCAGGACTAAAATTATTTAGCCCCACAAAAAGGGAGGAAAATCTCATGAGAGTTGCACAACAACGGGAAGGTAATTGAGTAAAAACCAGACTACACATGTCCCAAACATGAGTGCTACCATCATTGGGCAGCATGGTGGCTCAGTGGTTAGCTGCCTCACAGTGCCTGGGACATGGGTTCGATCTCACCCTCTGGCAATTGTGCAAACTCTGCACAGACATTCTCCCTGTGTCTGCATGGGTTTCTTCTGGGTTCTCCGGTTTCCTCTTAAAGATGTGTAGGATTAGCCATGCTAAATTGCCCATCATGTCCAGAGATGTGCAGACTAGATGGATTAGCAATGGGATGTACAGGGATAGCGTAGACGGGTTGGTCTGGGTGGGATACTCTTCAGAGGGTTGGTGTGGACTCAATAGGATGAATGGTCTGCTTCTACACTGTAGGGATTCTATGATTGCAAGTAGGCTGCACAAGGCACAGCTGTGAGGGACAGTGAAAAGGCCAGAAAAGTACATTTAACTGGGGCTGCAACATTAGGGATGTCTCAGAATTTATTTAAAATGCAAAATTTTGTTTTGAAATTGACGAATAGTCTATCAGAAGAAAAGTCAGAATGAACAGGAGATTTAAACAGACTATGACTGTCCATGGAAACAGCGAGACACTTGCAAGCTGGAGCCAGAACCAGACAGATACCATTTGTGGACTCCTCGGACTTTCAACCCCAGTTTTCTAAGTATCTCTGCCAAATATGTCTGCTTCTCCTGTGTCTGCTCGTGTGTTTTGACCAAGTTATTAATGGCTGACACCATGGATTCATTTCTTGCCTGGCGCTGAGCAGGTGCCTGATCTCTGGCAGTCTTCTGAGTGCCACAGAATTTTGGGATGTCTTCCTTGGCCAGCTGCAGAGAAGTGCCAGTGATGTTCTTATCAGATCGCTCTCCCGAGTCTAATTTAAATAAAGTACTCACCACGGTTTCAGTATCTCAGCCAATCAAGGGTACAGGAGACAGTCTTGCCAGTACATCCTCTGAGGGACCTGAGAAGGGCTGATGTCTGAAGTGGCTGGTCTCTTCATGGCCAAGGTATTGTGGGTTCCATTGGTGCCTGCATGAGATGGAATGAGTTCTGCAATAAGAAGGAAGCTTGAGCATGTTAAGAATACATTTACAATGATGACCAAGTGCAAGCAGCACAGCACAGCTCAATGATTCTTATTGTGTTGCTGGCACATGGAGATCTCAGTGTTCCTGCAACAGCATTACATTCAAAATAAATTCAAGGATTTTCTCTTGTTGGGGTGAGAAGTTGATTACCCTGTCACATGTTTTGGCCCTTTCAACCTGATTGGTGGCTGTTTTCTCCTGCGCTTAGACAAAGAGAAGGATTGAGTGAGGTGAAAACAGCTAGTACAATTAATAGCGCTGGTGCAAGAGCAGAAAAGGTGGTGAGGTGTCCTGGGAGAGTAAATAGGAGATGTAGAGAGCAGGAAGGTTTGGTAGCATAGGAGGATGAAGTGGGTTAAAGCTATTTACTGAAGATGCTGCATGCTATATTAAGAGTGGTATATCATGAATCTTGGTGGGAACTCGCTGAAGTGGCAGAGTTATACTAAGTATGTGGTAGCAGACAGGCAATGGTGACACTTAACTATACAGAGCATAGAAGGTCAACAACCTTCTTGTGGTATGGTTGTGCATTCCTCTAGATTGTGGGCCCTACTCACAGGTGACGTCTTAAGACCAGACTGGCAGCGTTTGGTGAAAGGATCTCCTTTGCCAGTTTACAGAACGACGTCGACCTTCACCAACACCACCAAGTCCAACAGGATGCCCAGGTCCCTGTTGGCAATAAGGACTGCCAACGTCCCCCTCTCATCCTTGTCCTTTGGAAGAAGTGGTGCACAATTGCAATTTAAATGTGGCACTCACAACATGAAAGCCAAAGGTCCTGAAATCCTCTGCCTCTTCTGGCTGCTGGATTTTGTGATAGTGGAACCATGTAGGCTAGAGGCATAATTAATGAAGTGAGCTGTGGAGAATTGCATGAGAATGGTCATCAGGACTTCAAAACCCTCCATGAAACTCCCTGAAATTACCACATAGCCAACATGTTTGAAAATTCAGCCTTCAAAGTTCCACTCTAATGTTTTGGGCATATGGGTTGAATCTCCCAAGGCAGATGATGAAATTTAGAATTCAATAACAATTTGGAATTTAAAAAAGCTAGTCAAATGGCAACCATGTAATCATTAGTGATTGCTATAAATACCCATTTGGTTCACCTACATCCTTTTGGGAAGGAAATCTATTAGCCTTACCTGGTTTGGTCTATCTGTGGCTCCAGACCCATAGCAATGTGGTTCATTCATAACTACCCACTGAAATGGCCCAGCACATCACTCAGTTCAAGGGCAATTAAGGATGTTAGCCCAGCCAATGATTTATGTGTCTCATGAATGCATGAAAAACAAAACTTACCACTGATAAATAGAGAGGTCCTAGATTCAACACAGAGAGAAGAGGTTTGGTGGCAGAGAACAATGCATCCACACAAATATGCTAACAGAAATGGTATCTGAAAATATGACACTGACTGTAAAAACTATACCTGGATATGCGGACCATGGAGGATCAAGTAAATTGATGTTGCCTTCATGACAACAAAAGGCACTAAGGAGTGATCGAATGGAGGTGTTTAGTATCATCAAAGAATGAGGCAATGCCAATAATGAAGTGACTGGTACCAGCAATCGAAAGCAGTAGAAAGAGACTTTTTTTTTTAAAAAATTCATTCATAGGATTTGGGCATCACCGACCAGGCCTGCATTTATTGCCCACCGGGCAGTTAAGAGTCAACATTGCTATGGCTGTGGAGTCACATGTAGGCCAGACCAGGTAAGCATGGCAGTTTTTCCTGACAATCAACAACGGTCATCATTAGACTCTTAATTCTAGCTTTTTATGACGTTCAAATTCTACCATCTGTCATGGCGGGATTTGAACCCAGATCCCCAGAATATTAGATAACAAGGTGTAGAGCTGGATGAACACAGCAGGCCAAGCAGCATCAGAGGAGCAGGAAGGCTGACGTTTTGGGTCTGGACCCTTCTTTAGAAATGGTTTTCTCTGACTCCAGAATTGGCAGTTCTTACTATCTCTGAATAAGTTTCCTGCCATGTGAAGACAACAGCAAAATCAATGAGGACCAGAATGGACTCAAATGAAACACATTAAAAATATATGCAATTCCCTGCTGAGCCAAGGAGCTAAATGAGCAATCTAGCATAGCACAAAACTCTCACCAGATAGCCCTGGCAGTTGAGCCTGCCTAGTCACAACTCGGGGCTTCTACAGAATTCAAGCTGACCACTGTTTATCACTGACTTTGTGGCCAGAATGGATGTGAAGACTTAGAACACACCAAGAGTTATCATATCCTAAGCCCCATTTCTGGAGAACAGGGAGATGTTCTAACTCATACTTCGTTAATCACTCATCAAAAACTGACCTGGCATTAAAATCAAACCCTCAAATAGAGCCTGGTGATATTATCACAGGCTTGTTACACCAGGGATCCAAGTAATATTCTGGGGAGATAGTATGAACTGCCGATGCTGGAGAATCTGAGATAACAAGGTGTAGAGCTGGATGAACACAGCAGGACAAGCAGCATCAGAGGAGCAGGAAAGCTGACATTTCGAGTCTGGACCCTTCTTTAGAAATGTGTGTCCATTTCTGAAGAAGGGTCCCGACCCGAAATGTTAGCTTCCCTGCGCCTCTGATGCAGGAAACTTATTGTTGCTTTCGGCTAAGCCTACTGAATTTAAATTGACTTTACTGGCCATGCACAGTGTCATCCTTACCCTTGTCAGAGGCTGATACAATTAAATAATGTTTCAAACATATGAATAAATAACAACTTAAGATTTAAAATAAATGACACAACCTCAAACCATGCACCATTATACTTGTTGATATCTCCTATTCTTAAACTGTTGGATACATAAGGAGTTAACAAGAACAGGGATATTACTGTGAGCTTTAGTAATAGGTGGGCCCGGTGCAATTTTCTGTGCAAATCATCAATTCCTACCTCATTTGGATTACATTTCTGTCTCCTAGAAACCATGGACAAATAGACATTGCCTTTACAATGTAAGATTTGATGCATTGAATTTTCTACCCATCTCAATACATTACCCGCAATACCATGTGCCTTAGTTTTACACATTAATCTTTTATGTGGGACTTTGTTGAAAACCATCTGAAAGTCCAAATAAACCACATCCACTGGTGCCCCCAATCAATTCCATGAGCCACATCATCCCCAAAATCAATTGACATTACTTCTACAGAAATTGTCACAGCAGAAGTTAAAAACACTTCACTATTACGTCAATTCACATTTTACTAGCCAGAACAACTGACTGACATTACTATTTGAGCAGACCTGATGTTTCCAGTGTGCCCACCCACACTAGAACTGCTTTCAGTATGGCACTGCAACAGCCTGCACCAGAAGTGGCCAGAAATGATGTGCCTGCTGCTGTTATGAGTTCAAGGCTCCCATATCACCAGTGCCAGTGGTGATACAAAGCCCAATTTTGCAGCCCCTGTGTCTTTGAACATGACTTGAGGGGTTCAAGTGACCATTTATTTTGTTAGAGTTATAAATGTCTAGTCGTTATATACTAAAATTGCATGAAAGGCATTCCAACAGCTTTCACTAACAGAAACCAGTGTATACTTAAAGAACAACATGGGAGTGGGAGGATGGAGGCCAGTATTTTCATGGAGGATTTACTGCAGAGTGTATTAAAAAAAATAATTTGCTTTTGCTCAATGAGTTCAAATAGATGGGAACAGTAAAAAATATTAAAAAATGAATTGTTCACTACATATAACCATTCCCCAAAAAGTGCATTGCAGGACTTCTGTGAAATATATACTAATTATAAACAACTGATACATGTTCTACATTGAACTACAGTACAGACTGTGAAAGACAAGACTGGGAGGCTGCTGTCGTAGCAAGTCGAAAATTAGGACACTATAGACAGCACTCAGGAAGCTAAGCTGAATGAAAATGAAGTCACATCTGACCATGTAGAAGTTAATTTCTATTTTTCATCAGCTGCACAACTCAAAGTCTGGCCTTTAATCAATGACCATTGGCTGCTATTTTCATGTTAAACTCCACATTCCCAAGTCTACCTTCAAAATAAATCTTGCCAGTATCAGTAACTTTGGTTTATAAACTTAAATGGATTATAAAAATGCATGGCATTTCAAGACAAAACATTGATAGATCAAAAAAGTCTAGCTGAGATTATTTTTTACATGTTTCTTTTTAAAAAAATCCTCTCTTGTATCACAAATACATAGACTTTGTATTTCTGAGTCCCAAATGCCACTAGCCTGAAGTCCTGTCTCCACACTGAGCATAGTATCCACCACATTGTGTAACACTACCACCATGCTAAATGGCTAAATTCAGAACAGATCTAGCAGCTCAGAGTTAGGCATACATGAGGCACCATGGGCCTTCAACAGCACAGAACAATAGTCAACCACAAACTTAAACCTCATGGTCTGGTATATTCCCACTTTACCATTAACATCAAACATGTTGGTGAATCCTATTTCAATGGAGAGTTCAGAAGAGCATGTCAGGAATAACATCAAACATATCTGTAAATAAGGCATCAACCTTGTGAGGCAACATAGGATTACTTGCATGAAATGTAGCAGAAACAGCATACAATAGACAGAGCAATGTGATCCCACATTTGCAATGATCTTCAACCAGAAGTCCCAAGTGGATGATCTGCCTTGGTCTCCTCCTGAGGTCCCCAAATGCCAAGCTTCAGCCATTTTGATTCACTGCACAAGAAAGGGCAGCACAGTGGCTCAGTGGTTAGCACTGCTGTCTCACAGGGCCAGGGACCCAGGTTCAATTCCAACCCCTGGCAACTGTCTGTATGGAGTTTACACAATCACCTTGTGTCTGTGTGGGTTTCCTCCCACAGTCTAAAGATGTGCAGGTTAGGTGGATTGGCCATGCTAAATTGCCCATTGTGTCCACGGATGTGCATGCTAGGTGGATTAGCCATGGACATAATAAGGTCACAGGGATAGGGTTGGTCTGTGTGGGATGCTCTTCAAAGGGTTGGTGTGCCCTCGATAGGTGAAGTGGCCTGCTTCGACACTGTAGGGATTCTATATCAATAAACAGCTGAAGATACTGGATGTTTTAAAGGCTCGAAGTTCTGGCAACATCCTGCAGTAATCCTGGAGACTTGTGCCCCAAAACTTGCTGTGCCCTTTGGAATTTCTTGTTCAATGCGGTTATAACAGCACCACCTACACAACAATGTGGAAAATTGCCCAGTTGTGACCTGTCCACAGAAAGCAAGACAATCCAATCTGGATGCAGATGCATGGGAGCACTGTCACCTACAAGACCCACTCATCATCTTGACATGGAACTATATTGTCATTCCTCCACTGTTGATGGATCAATCTGTTGGACCACCCTTCCCAAAGTCATTCTGGGTGTTCCTACACCACATGGAATGCAACAGTTAAAGCAATAGCTCATTATCCTCCATTTCAGGGAAATTAACAATGGGCAATATATGCTGGCCTTGCTAGCAAAACACAAATCCCATGAAACGGTTAAAAAAAATGGATGAAAGCCTTTTCCTGTGTTTGAAATTAAGAATGTGTAAAAGATAAACCACATCAGACCTATGAAGGCACGTTTTATCTGCTTTCCTTGAATTGGTTGATATCGAAAAGTTCATAAGTCTTCCACAGGGACTTGCGCCGAATTATATCTTTGTCTCACTCAGCTGAGGTTTTCGTATTCTTAGTTTTGATTTAAAACAATCAACAGGAGGCAAGTATTAACCTGAAGGCAAGCCAGACTCAAAGCAGTAAAAGTCTTCTCTGCAATAGGCAGACAACCAATAAAATCCATCATACATATGGCAAAGTACCAAAAGGCCTCAAACTCTGACCACTGCGCTGTGGTGTATATGTCCTTCTGTTTCATCTACGCTATGATTAATTTAAAGTCTATTCAAGGTAGGCTAACCACTTTATTTTTTTTGTACTGGACAGTGTCAAATATTGCATGCTTGTGATTGAAATTAATTTTCAAGTATTATTGTTGTAATACCCATTGTAAAATATATTTATTAATTCACATAATGTAATGAAGGATATTGTGTGAATAAGCTCCCAGCTACTTACATAAGCCCACTTTACTGACTTCCAGTATAAGACAAACCAACATGGCAAAATAAACTTAAGAGATCAGCCCATGTTTGAGATAACATGAGATTAAAAGCCACTCTTATTGAAAATGTTCTTGTAAACAAATGTAACTGTCAATGCAACTCAATGTACTTTAATAATTTACACAAATCCACATGAAAATATATATTCAAAATGCATATTGAGATTTAAAATTATTGCAACTATTACAGTAGTACTATTTCATTTCTTTTGTATCAAGTGTTTTCACTATCGTTTGTGATACAGTATTGTGATAAAGTATTGCTAATCACTAGATATTGACAAAAAGAGTGTAAAAAGAAAAAAGAAAGAGTTGCATTGAATTAGTTGGTGCATTGTGATGTCCAATTTCTGAGTTGTACCTGATGCGTTAACAGTGTAAGCAATTCTGCTGTTGGAATGGAATTTTAAAAAAGGCATGATAATAACATTGAAAAACAACAGTTCCGCTAAAGTATAAGAAATAATGTCCAAATTCACAACTCGTATCCCAATTTTGCATGTTGATCTGTGGGGAGAACTCTGGTAACTGATAGTTTGAATTGTGTTTTTAAAAAATCCACAGCATATGTTATCCTATCAGTCATGGAACAGAATGAAATGTGTGATGCTTGATCTAGCTTCAACTTAATGTTTCACAGCTTTACTTATGTTGAAATAACAAATACCTTCAACAATTTGGTATCGGGAAAGTTAAAGAAAAGATAAACTGAACAGCTAAACTCCAAGAAAAGAATGTCATTGGATGCTTCAATATGCACTTTGAATTGAGACAACTTGTTTTAGCTTCAGGGAGTTTATCCCATGTACTGTCATATGCCATATCAATCAAAACCAATGACTGTGAGGAAACTACATTTAGAGAAGGACTGCAACAGTTTCTGATGGAAATTTTATTTTTGACTTGGCAAATTGAGCAATTTTAGCCAATTCTGTTTTCTGGTCGATGAAACAATAAAAAAGCTGTTAAGAATGTAGGTTTCTTTAATAATTTCTTTCTCCAATCACTTATTTTGTTGGGATCAGATATGTATTCTTTTCAGTGCATGCTGTGTATAAGTTCATTAATGTGGCAAGGATACTTTTCCCACATTAATCACCCAGTGTCAGTTTTAGGCTTCCAAAGAGAGTTGTAAAGTCTCAGAGCAGTTTCATTTCAGTATTTTCAAGTCTGGGAGAGTCAGATTTTTAATAGTAATGGAAGCAAGATTTTTGGGTGATCACATTGAATGGCAGAGAAAACTCAATGGGCTGAATGGCCTACATCTGTTCCGACATCTTATGGTCTCATGGTCAACAATTTGTCCTCCAGCACACTGAGAGGATTGATGAAGTGCTGCCCAGAGGGACTTGCTGTGCAACTGAAGAGTTCAAACATGCTGTCATTTCTCAGAAAGAAACATTCATTCTTTCATAGTTACCTTTGGTTTGCCTATGTGCTGCCCATGCCAAGGTGGCGTGCAGGTTGTCTAAGTCAGGACGACTTGAGGTCATCCTGCAAGACAGACCACAGTCTCCTCTTTTGGAAGTTAGCAACATTCCGCCGTAAGAGTAGCATAGCATAAAAAACATTAAGACAGAAAAATGACACGGCAGGGAATGAACATGGGTAATTAATGACTTTTGTATGCAATATGAAATCTTTTGATTGATATATATATTTTTAAATGTTTATTTTTGTCTTCTGGCTTAAGTGAATACTATAATAGTCAGTGACAGAGGGAAAGTAAGTATGGAACTGCTGTTGTTTGGGAAGTTAGTGTTTGACTATTGGTACCTCACTTAGATGAATTAGACTCAAAGAGTTAAAGAGTTGTATAGCATGGAAATAGACCCTTTAGTCCAACTCTTTAATAGTGACCAGATATCCCAAATAATCTAGTCCTATTTCCCAGCATTCGACTTATATGCCTCGAAACCCCTACTATTCAGTCACCCATCTAGATGCCAATTGTCTATCAACAACTCAGGCAAAAAGGAGCTGCCTTGGTTGCATCCTTTTTCCTGCTTATCCTGCTTTTCTCATTCTTGCCCTTCCTCCTCCTTGCAAGTTCCTCAGCTGCTGATTGATAAATGGTGGTAAGGTTTGTTCTCCCATAATAGTTGGATTGTGCAGTATCCAATGGGCCAAAACAAAGCTTGATATCTTAGTGGAAAGTGCTAAGGGCTAGGCAATAGGTATCTTTTTTTTTCAGCACACCACTTGTCTGCTCTATAACAATCCATGTGACAGCACGCCTTTCAGTGTAACAATCAGTATATATGGACATGATTTGTGTACATGAATTCTGTGTCATCAAACATGTGGCCTGCAGATGCCTCTTGTCACCTAGAATCAACCCTGTAAAGTGCCTTACTGACTACAGGCAGCAGAATGAATGCATCATGACTGCTACCAGGATACTGCATTGATCTGCATGACTTTCTATATACAGTCACACCAGCTAGAGGCTAAGCAGTAGCAGTCCTTTCAGTTAAGGAATTGAACTCAACTGATTGTTGAGTCTAGGTGAGAAGACACATGACATCAGGTTATAGTCCAAAAGATTTATTTGAAATCACAAGCTTTGGGAGTGCTGCTCCTTCACCTGACGAAGAAGCAGCACTCCAAAAGCTTATGATTTCAAATAAACCTGTTGGACTATAACCTGGTATTGTTGTGGCTTCTGACCTTGTCCACCCCAGTCCAACGCCGCCACATCCACATCATTGTTATGTCTGCAAAGTGATGTCCATGTGTTCTCTCTGGCAACAGAGACTGAAACTCTAAATGTATAGAAAATATCGGCGACCAATGTTTACAAACGGTGCATGGAAAATTGCACAAAGTTGAAAGTATCTCTGTCTCCAACCTGGAAGGACCAGATTCACAACTGTTCACAGTTACCTTGACAGCTACTGGCAATGTATTCCTTGACAGTTTCTCAGGTTGCAGCTGCAGTTGCAACAGGCAGCAGATTTCAGTCAAGATTTTCTAATGGAAGCACAGATTTTGAGTACACTGTTTCATCCTGACATTCAGGTGGAAGAATTGCTGCATGAACATCCTGGATGGATACGGAATCCTGTTGACAATCCTTTTCCCTTCTGCCTCCTCCCTTTCTCAGAAATGAATTCCACTCTGCTCATCCTCCTGGTCATCTTGCATTGCAAATTGCTTTCTTACTTGTGCATCTGAGTCTGAGAGTGATCGGTTTATGCAGGAGCCTGAATTCAGCAAAAAGTCCTTCATCATCTACCAGCCCATTCCTTGTAGATTTTTGCAACTTGAAACAGCAATTGCAAGTATTAGTGACTGAATTACAAAAAAAAAAGCAGAAGAAATCTGCTAACCTCTTAAGTTATGCCATTTTGTTGTGCTAGTGGCGGTGTCTCCTACTCATGACCATGTGTGTAGCTTCAAATGATTAAAAGACTGCGTTAGCTGGACCATTGAGATCTAAAATGATGGGACTTATGTCAAATCACTGACAAGCATTCATTTCACATGCACTAATGCTATATCAATGCAACATCTATTGAAACTCACCTAAGGAATGTGTGTGCATGCTTTGGACACTATGTTGGATGTTAAATTGCATCTATATTAATAAACAGGGGATAATACCTGAGATAACAAGGTGTAGAGGTGGATGAACACAGCAGGCCAGGCAGCATCAGAGGAGCAGGATTATCCAGATTTCATGACAATACACATGCACAATCTATCACATGCAAAATTAACTCAGGATTGAGATCAAAATCAGGAGCTGATTTTCCTTCTTTACATCTGGCTACTCACACTTCTCTGGGAAGTGAAGGTAAAAACACCTTCACTTCCCTGAGGAGAGGTAAAAACGCCTCAAACACTTTCACAAACTTCATATTCAATGCCTTTGCCATACTGGGCTTCTTCTTGACAGCAGGTACCCAACCAGAGGCCTATCATGCCTGTCATACATCTATAGTGAATCCTGGTGCTGGAATATAGCTCAGGATTTGGGTGGCTATACAGGGCCAAATAGAAACCCGGTTTTGTACTTCCATCCCCTGCCATCCTACAATCTGCAATGAGAACAATATTGAACATGCAAACTGCTGTTGCTTTAATAATACTTATACTAATAAAACAAAATGCAAAATATATGGCTGTGAATAATCTAGAAATACAAACCCTAAAAATTCACAACTTACTTTCGATTATATTTTGTTCCAATCATCATGACTTTTCATTCAAATTGAAACCATTTATGCTCCAGATTATGGCTTTCTAATTTAGCAATCCAGAATGAAGCAGTTTGCTTGCCTTGCATTTTAATGTGCAAAGTGGCGTTGATTTATCTGCATGGGTTCACAATTCAGTGCACAAGAGGACTGACTTCTCCAAAGAGCAGCCTTGAGAACATGGAAAACAATATTGAAGTACAAGAAATGAATCTGTGTTGATATGATCCAAGTTTGATTTGAGCTGTAAGTATAAAAGAAGCAATGGACCTCTGGACTTGGATTAATGTTCAGACAAATAACCTGTATGACATTACGACTGGTGGTCAGACCAGTCTCGAATAATAAAGCTTTTATATTGAAGCATTCTGGAGGGGAAGTAGTTAAATGATTATATGGAATCAAAACTAGCCTCTGTCCCAGTATTAAATAAAATCTTTCCATTTGCTAAAACAATATAAGTCTGTAGTTCTGCAAAGAGTGTCTGTAATGTTTCAAAGTCTTTCACATGACAGCAGTGCCTGATTATTGGCGCAATCACTCATGTAACAGCGTGTGTAGCTATACTCAGGGACTTGAGTATTTGTCACTGTCATTTCACGAGTGCTGTGCATTGTTCAGGAAATTGTATGTGTAACGCAGAATTGGATATGACCCACTTCAACAGTGCTTTCAAGGGTGCGGGGAAGCGAGGGCGCTAGCAAGGAAAACAGCTATTTGATGTGTCCCATTATGTGTCCCAGCAAGCCTCATAAATAATTGTGACAAGTTTTTTGTTGCATGGGAAAGTCCTTGACTCTGCCTCCTGTGCAGCCCCTCCTTTTCCATGGAATGGGGCTGACAGGCAGTCAGATGATGGATGGGACTGTGCTCCACCTGACATCTGGATGGATTTTTAGTTTGTAAAATCGGAGATATTACTGCACTGTACAAAGCAATATAAACAAAATGTGCAAACAGCAAAAAAAAATGTTTAAAAACTTATTGTTCATTCGAGTCAGACCTAAAACATACCTGCTGACTGAAGTCATCCTAATTTTTGGATTGGAAACCTCACCTGGAGTAGAACTGAAAGAATGGAAATGCAATAATTTTTTGCACCAGACACTGTTCACTGTGCTATAAGATACCATTGGTTTATTGAAGGCAATAGGGAAGGCTAAAGAACTTTTCAATAAATAAAACCTTCTTAATGTTTCTTAGGGTGCTTTTTTTTAAAATGCTGTAATTCAGAAACTTGGAATTTGGCTCATGTGCACCCAAGAAATGACAACAAAATTTATGTATAGTGTGAAAAATACTGATTATTTAGTAATCAGGTATCTTGTAGATTGTTAAAATGATTAATGATATGTTAAACAGTCATTAAAATATCCCACCATATTTTGGTCAAATGCACAATAAGTTATTTTTCCATGGTTATGTGTTATCATGATGCTAATAAATCTCAGTTCATTCAAATTATGTTATTCAGCCAACACATATTTGTCAGTCAGTTCCATAACTAATAAGCTATCGACCAAAAATGTCAGTCTTTCTTTTGTTAGTATAAAAATATCAACGATTTCTGAAGAAGAGAATCTCAGTGATTAGGTGAAATGTACACCACACTGTTAGTTGTTGGCTTAGTGACAAGCCGATTAAAGATCAGGGTTGTAACTGTGATGGCAACCAAATTTTATATTTTATGATCCTTAAATTTTTTAAAATTTTTAAATATGCCAATACAGTAAATAGTGCTAATGGGAAAACATGGTCAGGAAAATTTTCATTTAAATAATAGTATTCATTTCCATTATTCTAAATCCATTTGTTAAAGATACTTTTCTCCACTTCTATAAATTCTTCATGCCATTTTCCTTCTTTGTGCCAAATATTAATTACATATCTAGGCAGGGACTAATTGGACCCCAACCTCCTTCGTTGATTATTTCATTTTTTTTAGACGATTAAAATTTTGAATTGATTCTAATTAACGGATCATGCAGTCCTATTTTGAATGCCATGTATGCTATTTACCAGAAGGAACAGAATTGTTGCTACAATCAGCACAGTTGTGATTTGTAGATGCGCAGATTTCATTTCTAACCCAACGTTATAATCGCTAAGCTCGTACAATAAAGGTTAACCCCTGATAAGCCATAATGTCTCGATTCTGGGCATAATGTCCTCATTGTCTGTCACAGACATTCATATTATAATGCGAACTAGCCTTGACAACGCATCAGCCATGAATTTCAGTTCAAGTATTAACGTATGACTCAATTAAATTTTTTTACTATATCTGAAGCGTAGGCTGTACATTTATTTATAGTTAATGAACATTGGCACGTATTGCCGATTGCATGATCAGATGCTGCTGTCTCCGTGTCCTGACAATCTGCATCCCACAAAGTCAACAATAATAATTAATATATAGTAATTAACATACCCCTAATATGTAGCTGTAAAGTTAATGAGACAAAATAAACCAGTGTTCTTAATATTCCATTATCAGCCTTTGTACTGGTCGACATTGTACTTGAATGACATTTATTCTATGTAGGTATAGTTACACAGACAATTGCATTAAAGAGAAGGATAATACCATTAACTCTGCAGTGTTTTCTTTCTTACATTACAGCCCAATAATAATGCGCTGCAAAAATATTATGATCAAAAATACAGCAAAAAGACCAAATAAAGAATAGTTTTTGCATAAGAAAGTATACTGAAAGGAAGTAGCTATATATTATTTTTTGATGTGATGCATGATACCACTACAGCCCTTAAAGGAAAAATTAGTCGGTAATTAGCTGCATAACTAATCTATGAATAATTTCAAATTCTTATTACCTCTTTCTCCTATTGACTCCAACTGCAATAAGTGATATAATACAACATCGTCAATTTCTAGAATTTTTTTTTAGATTCTGTTTCTAATTCCAATTTCATGATTATTGATATAGACACATCACCAGAACATTCTAAAAGAGGATAGGAAGTCTTTGTGATAGAGAGAGCATGGGGTCAAAAGCTTAGCTTCGGGTCAAATAGGACACTGAGGGCGTGAAAAGTCTTAAGATAGTGGTCAGGGAGTAATACACAATTGAAAGCAAGGCTATGGAGTTTGTGGGAAGGGATGAAGACAATGATTTTGTCTTTCCATTTTTAATTAGAGGGAACTGCAGCTCATCCAAGACTACATGTCAACTAGGCAAACTGACTGCACAGATGCAGTGAAGGAATCAGAGGAGTTGAGGGCAAGGCAGAGATGTCTGTCATCAATGGAAACTGACCCCATGTTTGCATATTATATTGACAATGAGCAGCAAGTATTTGTTAAAAAGGAAGGGATGAAGATAGATCCTTGCGAGCTCCAAGCAACAACTCCACAGGCTAACAAGAAGGAAAGCCACTGAACAAGTAAGAGTGGGAGCAAACTAATGGTGTCCTACTGAGTTGAACAATAAAGGAGACACTTTGAAGGAAGACTGCAATTGTGATGGAAAGTGAAAACATAGCAGTAAATTTTCTGAAGAGGGGTCTAGGCCCGAAACGTCAGCCTTCCTGCTCCTCTGATGCTGCTTGGCCTGCTGTGTTCATCCAGCTCTACACCTTGTTATCTCAGATTCTCCAGCATCTGCAGTTCCTACTATCTCTGCAGTAAATGACATTTGTGTCTTTGATTAGGGTGAATTCATTGTTGTGGCAAGGATTCAAACATGCATTTGTAGAAAAGATGGGCCTCGTTTTGAGAGGCAACACAGTCAAGGACTTTGAAGAGGGAAAAAAGAGGTGAGAGGTAGGGCAATTTTTTACAAGAACATGACTACATGATTATTTTTAAAGTGTAAGTGATAACATTACTTTTAAAAGGGAGAGGGTCGTATCAGAGGAAAGGAAATCATTCATAATGTTTGCTAGCATGGAATGGGGTCAAGTGGGAATGTACTGAATTTCACAGACGTGTTGAGCTCAAAGAGGGTATGAGGGAAGATAGAGGAAGACTAAAGAAAAAGGTAGGGTCCGGTGTAAGACAGAAAGAAAAGTGGGTGGAAGGTGGGGAAAAGAGGGAAAACAGCAGAGGTAGCCTGAATAGATGATATCAGTCTTTTAAAGTTTAAGGGGATGGTTGGTACTGATGAAATGATAGTTGCCCACTATCAGAAGCTGAGTGGTTGAGATAAATGAACATGTGAGAAGGCTAGCTAGGTTAATCCCTACTGCGTATGCAATGTGGGAAGACTGACAAAAGTGGAGGATGGGATAGTTGTGGTTTCTGCTTATGAAAGCAGGAGACAAATATCTCGATAGACCATCATTGAATACTGAGAAAAGCATAGCTTCGGGTTGATCCAAGAGATAATTCAAGTCGTTGTTGGATTTAACAGCAGATTATGTTCTGATCTCAGAGCAAATGCATTTCTTTGATACAAATCACCTTTCATACGTAAAGCGGTAGAGGAGCCTTTTTACTATATTAAACAGTTTGTACTGTCAATAAAACTGTTCTGTTAGTGTCTGTTTAAATAACATGGATGTAGACAGATTGGCATGAACCTAACACATGCAATTGACATGAAAGAAATAATTTGTTTCAAGACATTACATTTTGCTGATTCGTTTGGTTGCATTAATTCTTTTGACCCTCATTTGGATCCTGGGCTCAGTAAAAAATTCAATTTGATTTAAAATATTACTGCATTTTAGTAGGTTCATAGCTTTAGGCATTTTTCATGGCTCACAATCTTACCTTCAAGAAAAACAAGATCATATTCAATATTTATTTATTTCTGAGTTGTTTCCTCATACAAGTTGTGATGACAATGTTTACATTTAATAATGTTTCAAGATTTTCAATGTAACAATATCAAAAATATTCATCTTTTGTTTCTAGAAGTTCAATTTGATAACATTAAAAGTATCAATTTTATAAACAGAGTATTCAAGGCACCTACATTAATAAGTGCACCATGTCCTTTAAACAAATTCACAGCTCACAAAAGAATCTAGAACAACTTTAAATACATTGACAAAATAATACCATTTCTGTAAAATATAAACAGAATGCATTATGGAGACCTGTGGGATACTATATGTATATATACATATATCTGACTCCTCTCACTAATAACTCACTTGCAACTTTATCACTCATGAATTATCAGGTCAACCCACTCGTGGGATATAATCACAGCCCATGGGTTTTCATATTCTGTCCACTATTTATCACACACTTGAGCTGTCATGGCTCTGGTAATGCTTCCCATATCTTCATTTTTAGAAGACAGCGATGAAACCATTATTATGTCACCCTGGGAGTGTACTAGACAGATGAATCAGAAAGACAATTATACTACAAAATAAGTTTGATTACACAAAATAAAACTTATTAATTTGTGATAATCTATCGTATCAGAAAGTGTGAAACACAAAGAATGCTTTGTCTACTTGACTGGTCTAAGTAACATTAATAGGCCAGTCCAATATTAAAAGTATTTCACACTTTCTAAGCAATATCCTTTCTATGAGCTTGGGGTCAAAAGGCCACTGTACATTAAATTTTGAAACTGATGTGCTATTGAAAAATTATCTTAAAATGCCCTTCATGTGACAAATATCAATCTCCTGTTTAAGAGTATATTTTTTTAATTTTAATTAACAGCACTGCCCAAAATTCAATATATCACTGAGAATTTCCAATAAAATTTAAAACTTGTTGTGAAAAATAGCAATTCAGTAACATAATTTTTCCATTTAGATGTTCTGTAGAACCTTGCTTCATTATTGCAATTTATGATGTTTTCTGAACTCTTTGATTGCACCACTACTTTGTAACTCTGTTTCTTATCCATTATTTGATATGTATTACATTTATCCAATAATTGAACACTTCCTGGTCGAAACATTCTTTTAAAAGCATTAGAAAAGTAACATTTCACTGTGTGCATAATTTGTACACAACACATATGTCCAATTAAAGGGCAAGCAATTAATTAAGTGCAAATTCTGCTGCACTGGAACCAGATAAGAATTTATCAAACAGGTGAAATATGACCTATCTTGTCCAAAAGACAAATAATTTTTAACAAAGCAGGAAATGGATGACAAAAATTAAGTGTAACAAAATGCAAACGGAGGCACACTTGAGACAGCTGCAGTTTAATTCAGCTTGTTAGCTTCAGTCCTTACTGTATTCATGATACATTACCTCAGCTATGTACTGTATACTGTCTAATTTAGCATTCTGCAGATGAATCAATGAAGGACAGTTTTCTACAATGCCATTACTTTCACTCCATGTTCATTCTAATGTATGCATCACAACGTCCCTTGGCATAAGTTACTTTTTCATCTAAACCTTTGACCTTAAAAGACAAATGTGCCATTTACAAATAGGTGTCCTGGTTTTTAATGAATTCTAATTTTAAAATTACATTAACTGTTTATAATAATTCAGAATAGATGGCATGCATGTCGGGACAATGCTGTAGAACAATGTACTTCCATGGTAAAATTATGATTGTATGCTTAGTTCCTGGGTACTTCTTTGAAAGTATTTTATCAGCAAACATGTTACTCTGTCAACCCATAAATTCAAACAACAGACTATTGGAGTGTTAACCAATTTATGCAAAAAGTTAGGCAAGTTAAATCACAATATTCGAATTTATAGTTTATTATCAAGAATCCTTGGTGAAGGACCAATGTGCAAGAGAGAATTTTTACTTTCTTCTGTCTTATGGATGTATTTAGTTTGTATGTCAGGTTATTTATTACTTTTCATCTCCACAAAAAAGAGTAACTGAAATTTCTGTACCTGTTACAAACAATGATACTGTGCATTTGCTGATGTCTTTGAAGCTGGAACATGCATTGGCCCGTGACTATGTTACCATGCCATGATCGTAGTCCTAAACTGATGAATAACTACCTGTTAATTTAGTGCCTGTACTTGACTCTTTGCTATGAAAGAATGGGAATAGGGAAAGATGCTTTCATGCAAGAAGAACGGCCCATTAAACTTTAACATCAAATGCACCTCTATAGTGGTTCAAGTGCTATTGGTATAAACATATGCTGCAAGAAGCATTAGCTTCATAGTCAATTATGTGACTGTTTCTTATGCGTTGCTGAGTAAAATTATTTTTTAGGATCTTTGCTCTTGGCTTAACAATGTAGCTCCTGAACAATGAATAACTATAATCTCATACTCAAACACATAATATACAATATTCTTCCCTCCTGCTTTTAATTTAACCACACAGTAATACCTTCTACTAAGTTTCTAAAATATTGCAGGCAGAGATGTTCTCCAATAGGTTTTATGCTGCTTGAACGCATGTTAGAGTAAGTCATGGCCTAACACTGCATTGGCCATGAATATTTATTTCAATCTGTAAAGTGTACTCTGTACCTACATTTCCACATTATTTAACAAAAGATGTTACATTTGTATAGCACCTTTAAAAACCTTACAATGTTCAGCATATGTTGAAGCAAGTACTTTTAATGTGTAGTCTACAGTATTGTATGACATGCAGTTGATAACTTTCACTCCAAAATGTCCTGCTCAATGCTTTCCTTTTTGACCCTTGCACTTTCTAGAGCCTTTGCATCATTTGTTAAGAATTAATTTTCACAACCTCAGAGCTTCAAAATGTTTTACACAGTGCTGCCATGTTGGGCAACACAGAAGCCAATTTGCACATGGTAAGATACCACAAAGAGAAATCTGATAAATAAGAATGCAGTCTTTATCGATGGTGATGGTTGAGGGATAAATTTTGATCAATTTTAACCTGGAAAATCAGAGAGCATTTAAATAGTGCCATGACCTCTATACATACATCTGTAAACAAAAACAGAACTTTTGGCTTAAAACTTCATTCCAGTTCAGAACTCCCAGCTGTTCTTCAGTTTTTCACAGTTCTCAAGTTTCTGAAATGGCCACAACCTTCTGACTCAGGCATGTGAATGCTACTTCTGAGCCAAAACAGGCACCTATTTATTCTGAGTGATTGATTTTCTTTTCAAGAAGAAAAAAAATTAAAGTGTTTCAAGGAAAAGAGCAGGACCAATGAAAGGATGCCAAACAAATTGAGCTGGATGACTTGAGTTCTGTGCCCACCCACTGGTCCCTGCAGTTGCCTGCATGAGCAGACAAAGACGAGCAAGCTTCAGTTTGGTATACAAATTATTTCAGGTTCCGAAAGCAACTTCCAAATCTTAGGAAGACAGCTTACATCTACAAGTGCTAAAAAAATTTTTCATGAAAACCCACACAGTGGGTGCTTAGTGCTTCATATCTGAATTTCTCCAATTCCACCACTGTGAAAAGAAAGATGTGAATTTGTATCATGCATTTTAAAACATCAAGCTGTCTCAAAATATTTTACAATGCTTTTGAAGTCTAATCACTGTTACATTGCAGAAAACAAGGTAGCCAATTTGCAAGCAGCAAACTACAGTCTGATCATAAGCACAAACATTTTTAAGGGCATTTATTGAGGGAAAAATATTGACCAGGATACCCAAGACTGTACCTCTATGTTTTCTTTTTGAAAATAGTGAAATGGGATGTTTTACAGCAACAGGACCTCAGTTTACTGTCATGTCTGAAAGATAGGACCTCCAACAGGGCAACACCGAGTACTGACCTCAAGTGTCTGTCTACATTTTGATACTTAAGTCTCCAGAGTGTGGCTTGAATCTACAGCTTTCTGAATCATAGGTAAAACTGCAGACAAATAGGTCATAGCTGGCATTAATTTACAAAGAAGACAAAGCTGCATCTGTAAAATATTTTTTGTGCAGCAAAATATCCCGAGCCATTTCATGCTGTCCATCACCTAAGTTCTATCTCAGTTGCTGGAGTTGTGCGAGTGGAGCCTCTGAAGCTCTCTAGCATGCCTTCTGCAACCAATGAGTTTCTTGTACCACCAACTCTTGCTGGTGTCCATTCCTGCCATGACCAACTGACTATTAGACTGATTAATAGTGCCGGAGCGGGCCATGAACTTTATTGAATGTACACCCATTGGTATAGTTCCTGATGGTAAAACACCAGAGGGCATAAGTGTAGCTCAAGTGTTGTTTCAGTGATAAACCAATGAAGGAGTGAAATCTAGTTCTGTTATTTGGAAGCTGGACTATGTGAAAATAACTTTGAAATTTTACTGTTGAGGACTTGTGCACAAAAACTGAATATGCTGGCTCACATTGTTTTGTTCCACCATCAAAATGGACATAATAACACATGTATTTTAAGCCAGCTAAATTTAGCTGTGTTGAGAACTTGTTAATCCAACAAATCACTTTCCTAGTGTGACCTAGATGTGGTCAAGGAGAAAGCACCCAATGGAACAAACTACCCAGAACTGGGATGAATGGGAGGAGGAATAAAATTCTGAAAGTAGCTTCAATAGTAAACCTTGTACTATTTAATTATGCTCTGATCATGTAAAAATCTGATCAGATGGGCAGCCAGGTTCATAAAAGAGCTGGGTATTCTGATTTAGCTTTTGGGAGCAATTGTATCGCAGTTTGTCTTGATAGTTGTAAGTCAACACATATTTCAGGCATGTGAGCATTTAATTTTGATCACAACACAAGCACATTGCCAAGCTGATGCTGCTACTTTCTAATGAGAGGACCCACACTGCCTCAAGAGAGGGAAAAGATCCTGTGACATTGTTCAAAGAAAAGCAGGGGTTTGTTCCAAAGTGCTGACCAACATTTATCTCTTAACTAGCAAAATAATCTTAAAATACATGGGGATAGTGGGTGAGTCTACTCTTGAAAATTCCCAGATTCTCCAGGAAATTGACTCTCGGAGGTGACTAATCAAGTAGAAGTCACTCCCTGTAAATAGAATGGAAGGAGAAGGGGAGGAGATTCTGCTGCAGTCACAAGCTGGTTACCTCCCATTTTGCTGTTGAAAGGTTTATCATGAGCTTGTTGGCATCAAATAGGAGAGAACCAACCTGGATTGGAGGAGTGAGGTGAACGGCAGCAGTCAACAAGGCTGGAAGAACGGGGTAGAGGAACTGGAATTAAAGTTGGAGAGCAAATTCAGCAAGGCCGGGGAGGGAGACCCAAGAGTGAGGAGATGTGCTCAAGATACGGGAAGCCCAGAGGCATGAAGGCCCAAGGGAACGAGGCTGAGGCTGAGGCTGAGCCTGAGCCTGAGACTGGACAACAACGTTGAGTGCATTTGGGGGGTGGGATGTGGAAGGAAGGCTGCAAAGTGGAGTGAGAAGAAATGCAGGGCAGAGGGAGAAGAGTTGCAAAGGGGCGTGGTGGTAAAGAGGAGCAGTTTTAAACCTTTTGTTAGCTTGTTAACAAAGAAATACTCAGGTAACTGCGAGCATAAAAGAATTGAGGTAATTAATTCATTGCAAATTAATGTAAAGTCTGTAGATTAAAACTGCAGGAATTCGGGAGTTAGGAAATGAGAGAAATCCAGTGGGTGCTATTGTAATGAACGCTATGTCAATCATATAACTTAATATTGAAAAGTTTTATTGAATGAAAATTTGTGTTTATGCACTACTACTTCACAAAGTGTCTTACATATAATAAGGTACTTGAGGTGCAATGGCTGTGTAAGAGACAAATATACAACCATTTAGCTGTGGCCTCACCAGTCTGCAGAAAGCATATTTAGGAAGACATCTTTTTTGCAAACAAAAGCTTTTTTTTAAGAAATGCATTTGTCTGTTGCTTTGTTCCAATTTGAATGCTGTTGTGTCTGGAAATATAATGTTTTCCTTGCAAGTTTAATACAATGGTGATGATTATTGGAGGTATTGATGGATTTGTCTTATTCTGCTTATGTATGAGTCCAAATCTCCCATCTAGCAATAGATACACGGAAATTATTGTTACAAAGTGACTTCATCAACTCATGAAGGAGTTAGTACAGCTGAGAAAGAAACCCAAAAAAATCAAAATGTAGTTCTTTGGAAATCTCAAGAACAGTCCTCAGGAAAAGAGAAATTTTGGGACCAGTTCAGCAATTGAAAAGTAGTTGGGATCACAGTGACTGTAAAAATATACAACAGTGTGGGAAGTGAGGCACAAAGAGGGAAAGCCTTGGAAAAAGACCTATCGCTAACAGAACCTTTTGATGATGTGGAAGGCCCACAACAGGTGAGATATTGCAGGATCTGCACAGACAATTCAGGAATGCTTCAGGATTAACAGCCAAATAAGGACCAAGTCAGTACCTGCAGTCAGCTTTATTGAAAATGATGTTTCAGCAAGGCACGGTTAATGAAGAACTTTTACTTAATGGCAAGGTTATCAGTTTTTGACATGTACATCAGTATTTGGTGAAGTATAATAATGAAGAGATCAAATTGTTACAAACAGAAGCAAAAATCCAGAGAGAGCATAAATTTATTTATCGACGTCCATATTGTTTAGCAGATAAGTGTGAATACGGGATATTAAACACAATTAGAGGTTAGGTTGTGGTCCGAGTTTTGGAAGAAACCCTATCAGATTTCTTACATTCCAAGGAAAACTTGACTTTAGCAAAATCTATGCACTTAATGACACAAGCTGAAGTAAGGAAACAGCACAGAGCCTTTTAGTCAAGGTGTTAGAGAGATTTTGTGGATGAAAAAAATGTCACAGGCAGTACAATAAAATCGGGCACAAAAATTAAATTTCACCAGAGCTGAAGCCAGGGAGGCATTACTCAATGTTTCTACCGAGGCAGTCTGAGTCTGCATCAGCATGAAAGTTGTCCCACCAAAAAGTGGAGTGCACATGTGGGAAAACAAAGCATTTTGAAACATAGAAGAAAGATTTTAACTCCAACATTAAAGGAAAAATCTGTAAGAACAAGCAAAGTCCAGGAAATTGAAGAGCCAGGCAGCGGTGAAGTAACATTCCCAGGAGAAACAAAAGAATCAAAATGATATTATTGGAGTGCTAAGATAAAAATAAAGTGGACTATAACAAATTTCAAGTTTGACAATGGGATAGGTGTATCACGCATCTCACACACAATAAAATGGATGAATCAGTGAAGACTCTAGACATCTACCATTCATCTCCAAGGACCAGGAACTACTTAATCATAAATTAAAGGTCAAACTTACTGTGAGACTTCACCATAAAGAGACAACAATCACCAAGGCTTCACAATGAGTCAAAATCAAGAATATGCATTGTTTAACAAGAAAGGCTGTTATCATAGAGTCCCTACAGGGTGGAATCAGGCCATTTGGCCCATTGAGTCCACACCGACCCTCTGAAGAGCATCAGTTTTTGGTATTTTGACATAATACCAGTTCCAAAACTGAATGTTTAATTAGGAATATATATCAATGTTATGCAACTAAATAAAGCAGTAGAGGGAGAAGTATACCCAATGGCATCAATGCTTGAAAGCATGGGGAAACTGACAAAGAGCACCATTTTTACCAAGCTCAATGCTAACAGGGATTCCTGACCATTTTAATCAGGTGAGAATCTACACTCTAAACAACATTCATCACATTATTTGGATGGTCTTACTTTAAATATTTACCTTTTGCCATTACTTCTGCATCTGAAATATTCCAAAGAACAATGACAAGTATCTTCGAGGATTGGAATCTGTGATATAGATATCATTCTAATTCATGGTTCAACCACAATGAAGCGTGACAAAAGAAGAAGGATGATCTCTGAATGAAAAACGTGAGTTGTACCATGTGCTAGCAAATTCTTGAGGTGCAGTGTTCATTTAGCAGGCATTACAGAAAGCCTGCATAATGCCAGAACTATCAAAGAGTTGTTATCATCCAGAAAGACACAGGATTGGCAAAGATTCATGGCAATAGTCCATCAATTATGCAGGTATTTGACAAATTTTGCACAAATAAACTAACAATTGAGGCAGCTCCTCTGATAGGGTGAAATACGGTATCAGAACAAAAATCACCAGAGTTCCTTTGAGGAAATAAAGTAAAAGCTAAACTGATCGGAAATATTAACTCATTATGACTCTGAATGACTAAGTGATACATCGTAAACTGGACTGAGGCAGTGCTAATCCAAAACCAGACAATATAAACTAGTCTACTGTGCATCCATCTCTTTAACAGAAATGAAATATAGGAATGCAAAAGAGTTAGGGTAGTTGAGATAGAAGCATTAGCAGCCTCATAGATATGCAAAGCATGTTCAGGTTGCATTTTCAATTTGACATTTAGTATAGATACGAACCATAAGTCATTGGCAAACTTGTTGAACACCAAAGAAATTGCAAATATGCTTCTGAGGGTGCAGAAATTCTGATTAAGATTGAGATATGGTGCAACAACAGAAATATCCAAGGTAAATATCAAACTATAGCACATACAGTGTCATATATTTCAATTAAACAACCATCACAGGAGGAGAGATCGTTAACGACTAAATAAAAGTCTTGGCTTCCTTGACTGGAGGTATTTTCTTGAAACAGCAAGAAAATTGCAAGAGATATATAATGAAGAAAGAGTGAAAAGTTATTCATACAATAAACACTTTCCTGTCCAGGGAAAGAAAAGGGAAGAAGACAGAGAAACAGCCATGAAATAACTCCACAGAGGATGGTGTTCTGTCACCCTTCATTTATAAGTGCATAGTCCTTGACACTGGTCCGACCTCCTCAGAGCCAGCTCTGAGGGTGAGCAGAACCTGTGACACTCCTGTTTATATCTTTCAACGAGGGATCTCTGATTGGACCAGATTAGCGGCCCCCAATCAGGGAACTCATTTTATGAGGTCCACCTGACTGACCTCATTTTAACAACTACAAGTGGCTCCTTTATTCCAATGAGAAGAAAACTATTATCCAGAATGGCTGGCTATTGAGATGACCAGGAAGAAAACAACAGTTCATAATCGCTGATCACTTAAACAATGGCCACTTTAACTTTATTTGGCTAAGTCTGTGTTGTAGAAAGTTTATAGAAGGATTTGCACCATGAGACCTAATGAGTTTCCTCATGGTATCTTACTAAACTCACCCTGTTAACAATCTGAGATACCTCTATGGTATACATCACATCTGATTCTATCTCGGTCTTATCATGCAACGTACCCAGAACAACCATTCAGCAAATATCTGACAAAAGACTGGAATAACTTGCATCCATGCCTTCTTTTAAGAGAAGTGTACCCAGTGTACCCAGATGAGTACTGGCATTCTGAAACTGCCCATCTTGTTGATGGATGGAATCTGAAGATGTTGGAGAAGGGGAAGATGGCACCATGATTCTCCACCAAGGACCTGCAGGTCCTGATGGATGGAGGTGTGTCAAGGAGACCAATCTTCTTCCCAGGGGAACAGCAGAGGAGGCCTCATCACTAGACCTTGGCAGCCTGGTTGAAAGATGACACCTGGGTCAGTGCTATCTCCATGGTCCAGAGGAATGGCCAGCAGTGCTGTAAAACGGTCAATGATTGCCTTTGATAACACAGTGTGGAGCTGGAGGAACACAGCAGGCCAGGCAGCATCAGAAGAGTACAAAAGCTGACGTCTTGGGTTGGGACCCTTCAGAATTTTTTAGGCGTTTTTTTTTCCGAAGAAGAGTCCCGGCCCGAAAATTCAGCTTTCCCACTCCTCTGATACTGCCTGGCCTGCTGTGTTCCTCCAGCTCCACACTGTGTTATCTCTGATTCCAGCATAGGCATTTCTTACTATCTCTCAATGATTGTCTTTGCTGTACTCGAATAATTTCCACACTCTTCTCTCTGCTTCCTCACACTCTGTCTCTGCTGCTACCTGGCCCTCATAAACACATGCTCTGCCACTCTTGCCTGCAACATCCACCCTCACTAGCTCTCACCACATTGACCCCCGCCCCACACTTCATAGACTCTGCACTGTCTTCTCACTAGGCCAGAACACTTTAGCACCTTTCACTCACCTCCATCAAGACAAACATCCTTGCCATCCACTTTCATCTCACTCAAACCACTCTAATTAAAATAGCACAGTGTCATGCAGCAAGATAAATGCCCCTTGACTCAGGGCTTTTGACCAGCTTTGTAAGCTGGCTGTCTGTATAAGTGCACTACTTAGAATGACATATCATGAAAGCTGTGAGTATGCAGGTGAGCACCATGCGAATGGGCACTTGGAGAGTAAGTGAGTTGCCCTGAGATGCAGTGGTGAGCTACGTGCCTGTCCCTGACTGAAAAGTGTCCCTACTGCAGCCTTTCAATACTAGCTGCTGTTGTGCCCTACAATGCAAATCTGTGCTTCCATAGCACCCTGCCAGTGTATCAGAGACATTCCATGATGGTCTTATGGAGTTGGCAAATGCTGGATGCCAATGTCTGTGATCAAGGGGTGGATGTGGATGGTGCCCTTGGATCATGCCTTGTACTGGTTTGGTAAGGATGCAACATGGAGCAAGTCTTTTGAGGGAAGCGGTAAACTGAAGTCACCAGGTGCCCGTTTTAATTTCCACATTGAATTCTGTCAACATCTAGTTTGATGTGTTTAGTAAGATAAGAAGCTGAATATTAATGAGATGAGCTGGTTTATTAACAAGGCATTTAACGAGCAATAAACCCCATCGTTTGGCAGCCCGCCACTGCCAAGGGAGAAACTCACCATGCTGCTTGTCAAAAGCATAAAAGATGGAGTGATGTACTCCCAGTGTCAAGACTGACCTTGCCAGATTTCTCATCCCAATTTTGCCACAACTCTTGCCATAGCCTGTATCGCTCGGACCCCTATAAGGTTCTGCCCGATGACTCGCAGAGTGAGAATTAAAACTTAGTGAACACATATAATCAAACACATCTGAGGGAACTATGAATAAGATCAGGGAGATGGGTGATACCATCAGAATGATTATCCAAGTGAAAATGAGAGTTTGGGAAAACATATATGAGGGTGTAAATATTATTTAAATATGGTAAATTGGGGAAGATGTAGAGTTAAAGATCCATATTCATATGTAAACAGTAAGTGACATCTCAGTAGTGATGCATTAAATCACATGATAAAGAAACTCTGAAGAAAGATGCTACATAGGATATGTGAGGGTGTTGTGCTATTTAAAAGTGTGTAAGTGTGTGACTAGTTCATGGAACGTTGAACAAATAATAATCTTAAAAACTTCTCTTAAGCAATGTCGTGCGCCCTAACTCTCCCAAGATTCTTGGATGACAGCTAAAGACCAGGTGATAATATTTAAATTGCCAACATTCCACCTTGGAGTAGATTTGTTGTCCAACCCTTGCACTGCCTCCATTAGAACCTCAAGTGAAAAGAAAATAGATCATCAACATGTTGCTATCACACACAACATAAATCTCCCTGCTTTGGGGAGCTGAAGAGGATTTAAAACTCCCCCAGATGATGTAGGGTGGTTAATGTTCAACATTAAAGGTATTACAAAACAGGAAAAGGAAGATTGACTGTCCTTGGAAGTCAGTGGAAAAGGAAAAATGAAAAAAAAATCAAATAGGATTCATTACTGCATGTCTGATGCAGCTATCCAACTTTCACTGCCAGAATTCTCAGCTCCAAGACTACCTTAGGACAACAGATAAAAATAGATTGACTGGAGAAAGGCAAAGGAAATACTGTGCAATAGATAGAAGCAAACCAAAATTACCTTAATTTTATACTTAAGAATGAATAGATGATGGAGTGGAAAAAAGAAAAGAAAGAATGAGGATTTCTGTACTTGTACCTTTTACAGGAGTATTTTGAACATTTTCTGTCAAGGAGGACGGCAAATTATTGTAGATTAATTACACTCAAACATCTCTCCAATTAGCACTAAATATGCAACTCAATTTATAAATATGTTGATTGTTATTTTCATTATGTGAAAGATACATTGGTCCCACTTTGCTGGCCTTTTATTCATTGGAATTTTTTTGGTGTTGAGTGAGGTTGCATGATGTTTAGGCTTAAACTTTCTCATTTTTTCTATACCTAAGATCATGCATACATAATGGTCCATGTCTTTTTCTGCTGCCTGTTGGAATGAATATTGTGAAGAATTGAATTATTTTTCAAGATTTTGTTGTGCAATACAAGGCAATTAGGAAGAGTATAATGTCTATCTTGTTAGAGAAGATAGTCAGGAGGAAAAGGAAATGAAGTTATGAAATGGTGAGTTGGTTGGGAAAAAAATAATCCTGAAAGTGAATGACATTAATGTTAAAATAGCCAAATGCTAGATATTTGAATTAAATGAAAAAATGCCAGAAATTCAGATCAGATCAATCAGAATGTGCAAGAAAGATACACTAATGCTTCTGGTAGATTCTTCCAACTGAATTGGTTAGGGAAAACGTCTGAAATCTTATGCTATCATTCTTAAAAAGCTGAATGAACTGTGTGTATTTTGTATTTTGTTTCTTGAAAACAAAGTACTTGAGAACCCAAAAATAGCATTTGGGAGAACAAATATAGATAATCAGACCGAATACAAGACATACAAAAATAATAGGAACTAAAAGGAAATTAACATCATCTTGGAGAAATGTAAGAAAGAGGAATATAACAGCCAGGGTGCAGAAATATACAAGCCAATCGGATCATTGCTTTTGTTCTCAAATCTGTCAGATAGAATCTTACCACCTTCACATTGACAAATTCTTGTCTTTGTTATCTTAAGCCCTTTCATTTCAGGTGATCTGTTGGACTTTTGTTATAAATAACGCCTTCAGTTGACTGCTGCTGTAGATAATTATTAATTCAATGCGAGAGTAATAATTATTACTAGGTGTTCCAATGCATGTATTTTAAAGCACTGTGCATTTTAATTGTCTGGATAATATTCTAAAAGTTACAGGTAGACAGGGCAGTTACACAGGTAGACACGGCAGTGACACAGGTAAACAGGATAGTGACACAGGTAGACAGGGCAATGAAGAAGGTTTATGGCACATGGGCCTTCATCAGTCAGGGCATTGAGTATTAAAGTTGGGAGGTTATGTTGCAGTTGTACAGGACATTGGTGAGGCCGCACTTGGAGTATTGTGTTCATTTTTGGTCACCTTGTTATTGAAAGGGTGTTATTAAATTGGAAAGACTGCAGAGGAGATTTACAAGGATGAAGGGCTCAAGGGACTGAGTTATCAGGAGAGGTCAGACAGACTAGGACTTTTTTCTTTAGAGTGTAGGAGACTGAGAGGGATCTTATAGAAGTTTATAAGATCATGAGAGTCATGGATAGGGTGAACACATTCAGTTTTTTTCCCAGAGTTGGGAAATCGAAGGCTGAAGGGCATCAATTTAGGGTAAGAGAGGAAAGAATACATGGGAACCTGAGGTGCAACTTTTTTACACAGAGGGTGGTACATATGTGGAATGAGCTGCCAGCAGAAGTGTTTGAGGCAGGTACATTAACAACATTTAAAAGGCATTTGGATGAATACATGGATAGAAAAGGTTTGGGAGAATGTGGGACAAGTGCAGGGAAATGGAGTTAGCATGGATGGACATTTTTGTCGACATGCACCAGACCTAAAGGCCTGACTCCATGCTGTAGGACTTTATGAATCTATTTATAAATATGCAAAAATATCTCTTTATCTTTACACATCCTCTCAAAAAGTCGGTATTTGCAATGAAATCAACTTTGTAGAAATTGGCACACATCATGCACATTTCTCAGAGTTAAAATGAAGGCCATAAAGTGCAAATTTGCAACCCAGATGTATATGTAACAGAATAAAAACCGAAAGAACTGCAGATGCTGCAAATCATGAACAAAAACAAAGTTGCTGGAAAAGCTCAGCAGGTCTGGTAACATCTCTGAAAGAAAAAACAGAGTTAATGTTTCTGTCCCAGTTCTGAGGAAAGGTCACCGGACCCGAGACGTTAATTCTGTTTTTTCCTTCACAGATGCTGCCAGACCTGCTGAGCTTCTCCAGCAACTTTGCGTTTGTATATGTAACAGATTATTGATTCAGATGCTCTTACTTGTCCACGATGACAGTCCGGAATAAACACAGTCTTCATTAAAATCTCTGCTACTACCTGCACCTGAATTAGGATCCTTATGACACATCAGTATCTAGAAATACTTGAACCATCTCTTTTTAAATCCACTCAATATATAATGGTGAGAATAATATGGTCTTTACAAGAAGGAAAGCAGTCTATACTTATAGTAAGATATATCTCTGGATAGATTTTTGGATGCTTTTGGAACAATTGTTTGATAATTTTTGCTATTGCTTGGGTGTGAAATACTTTCCAGGAAAAATTTTGTGGGGGTCTCTAGGGCTTTTTCAGAGGATACAATGCTCCCATGTGGTTAACCTGAAAATGTTGCTGCGTTTACCCTGGACGCTGCTAAATCAGAAGGACAAACTGGATAAAGTTATATAGTCTACAGGTGAGGACAAAGGAGGAAAGAGCACAGAAGAGTAGTCAGGAACAAAATATCACACCCAAGCCTTGCAGAATAGTAATCAATAAGAAAACCAAAGTTCAAAAGAACTTCCATAGCTGTAAAATACTTTGGGACTTATTTGAGAGGTGTTATACAAGTGCAAAGATGTATTATTCCAACAGGAATTCACCTTGCCATTTGTTGGTACAAGATTTGGAATCCAGCACAAGGCATGCACTACACCGCTTGTAACAGTGAAGGTCACTGTGGCTCTAAACTACTATGCCTCTGACTTCCT
Source organism: Rhincodon typus (assembly GCF_021869965.1). Taxonomy (NCBI): domain Eukaryota; kingdom Metazoa; phylum Chordata; class Chondrichthyes; order Orectolobiformes; family Rhincodontidae; genus Rhincodon; species Rhincodon typus. The sequence goes on along the minus strand of NC_063350.1, from coordinate 41,075,052 downwards.
TCAAACTGCTTCTGATGACATTAGGAAGATCAATCAGTTTGATATGCACATGATTATCAGGCAGGTGATGGATGCACTGTTTGCAAGGCGCCAACAATTCATTAGCTTCCCTGTGGAAGAGATAGCACTGGTATGTGCTCACCTTGCTGGATGCCTACAGGACATCATAGATTTCTTTCACGTAGATCTGCATTCTACCCACTGTAATTCAGCATTTTTTTTCAAGAACATTCACTCAATGTTCAAATTTTTCATGACCACAGGCAATGTGTGATACAGGTATCTGTCTGTTTTATTTTTGGCATTAGTAATAGTGTGTCAGTTCTCAAAATGCCTCCCAGACCAACATGTAACAAACTCATTTCTAGGGTACAGGGCAAATCCCCTCACCAACTGGCTCATCACTCCTGTCAGGAATCCTAGACATAAATGCATGCACTGATACAATCAGAAACATTCCAGCAATGATAGTTCTTAATGAGCAAACTTTTTATTTCAAAACAAAACTCCCCTCTCTTGACAGCTTGGAAGAGATCCATCTGCACAAGCTTGTGCAAGTGGTCAGGTTGTCTTTTGCTACACAATTCTGCCTGTCAATTTTATTTAAATGGATCAAGAAGATCAATTTGAATGTGAGCTGTGTCCAAATGCAAGGTATAGCACCTGAACTCTGCCTGAAAATGAGCTGAATATCAACATCTATAATTCTTACATTTGTTCCTAATTATAGGCTACAATATCTGGATGGAAGTTTTGTTTAAAAAACATTACATGGAGTAAAGTAGAAGGAATTTTAACTCCCAGCTCGAAATGCACTGGGTCTATTTTCACATGCTGCACCCCAACTGCCTAGATAATGCAGGTCTCTAGGGATAACTGGCTGGCCTTTAACTAATGAAGGTCAAGTAGCCCTGAAACCACCAGGGCAGCAGTTGAGTGAATTACATGATGTGAAGAGGTGGTTTGAAGATGAGTTAGAAGCCTCAACAGCCCAATAAATATTCAACATTAAAAGCTTGGAGTGAGAAACGAGAAATTCAGACGACATGGACCTTAATTTTCATCTCACCCAGTTTCAACGAAATGACATTTAAGTGGTATTTCAGGTTTCAGGTTTTCCAATTGTTTCGTTTTATTTCAGATCACGCACTAGAAATCCAGCTTTTTCATACAAAATGGTTGAATGGGGCTACTCAAAAGCCTTGTAGGAAAGGAGGTTGGCAGGGAGTCCAGTCAGACCTCTCTCAGGCCCCTGGGTCAAAGGTGTAGGTGCAAAGGCACTTGGCTCTGTCAGGAAGTTGCTAAGTTGCCTATGGCTGAGGGAACCTGACTGGCAGCTGGTAACTTTTAAAAGCTGAATAACAATGTGACTCACTGCTTCATTACCATATTTAAAGCTGTGAACCGCCTTGTTGCATTTGGTTGACTATTACTCTCCTTCCAGTTTCAGATAAAGCTGAAGTGAGTGTGTTTAAAGTAGGTTTAGGTCAGTAGAGAGATTTCTGACACTTTTATAACTCCAATTGATCCAAATCCTCATGTATTTGTGTTAAAATTCAGTTTCATGTCACCAATGTGAACTACCTCTTGGCTTTTCTTTGTTACATGACTGTCTTCTGTCTCCCTAAAACTTACCACGGCTACTTTATTATTTAGGCACATTTATTGAAAAAAACGGATGATTTGCAACGCACATGCGTAGAAAATAATGATGGTACAGAAAAAGAATTATTTGCCAGAGGCATTGTTCTAGCCCTAAATATTTTTTGTAGACATTTCAATTCCTCTTTAACTGAACTTTGACCATTGTTTTCACAAGGACAGACATGAGAAGGTAACGAATATTATTGTGAAAAAAAATTAAGGATAGCTTTTATTGTTCACAAGGACTATTAAAAATGCACTGTATTTTAATTGAAAGACTGCAATTCTGATAGGTTAACATGCAAATGGGATTGTCAGAAACAGTTAAAATATATGCTATTAAAATAGTTATTAAGCTCTTCTACCCAGAACGCAGCCTGAATCAGATTAAAAACATCAAAATGCATACATTTTACTTTAACATATTTTCAACAACATATTTTCTTTTCTAAATAGTTGGTTTTTTACATATATTAAGGTAGTCAATGTGATTGCCTGAAATTTTATAAAAATAAACATGCTGTACAACTGAACTACCACATAACTCATGACAGAATTTCGAATAGTATCCTCATAAAGTCCACCAGTGTGACATGGTACGCTGATTCATTCAAAACCTCCTGACTGTTCCAGATGTCAGCTCCCATATTACATTAAGTTCTATGATTTCCAAAGTCAAGGAACTTTGACAATTTTGAATATGAGCTTATTTCACCTGTAAATGTTCCGAACATTGACTGAAGTCTCCGAGATGCCTTTCGTCTGTTTTCAGACATGGAGTAGTCCACCACATATAGAAACAAAATGACAGAATGACTGTCTGATCTCAGTCGTGCATGGCTCCTGTCTGCCAATCTATTAAACAGATGCTGGTATCAGTGCAGGAATGTGCAGTCCACTCACTCAACCTAGGAGCTGGGGAATCCTCTCAGCAATAAGTGAAAATATATGAGGGCAAAAACTAATCGCTTATTTAAGAATGTGCACAGAAATTCCACATTTCTAAGGAAGCCTGGATGTAGAGGTCATTACATGTCAAGTTATAAATCATGAAAAACAGAGAAACCACAAATGATAAAACATAAAGAGAAAAATGACATACCTACATACGTGGAATACACAACAGATAAAAGCACTCCATTAGCTTGCTGTTACGCAGCACTCAATTACAGTACAAGACAGCATAATGCTCATTAGCCTTATAGAATAGACCAGTTTTCAAGTTAGGTACTAATGATCCTGTGGTCTATTGTTGTATGTGGTTGATGTCTGTAACAATGGAGTGTGAGTTCAGAGAAGACAGTTTTCTACTCTGCTAATGAACATAATGCACACTTCTTTCATTTTAACATTCTGATCATATGCAGGGCCACCGTTAATATCGATGAATAATCTACCCCACCCCATAGATGCTTCTGTAAAGTTCTATTAAGGAGGTCATGTAGTAGTTAATAATTTTGACATTGTTACATCCTTACACTGGATAAAATTGGCTATTTGAGACAGTTTGCTATCCTGTTGACTAGATATGTTATAAATATAAGGTACTTTTCCACACACAGCTGGGTAAAATTGATTGGCTTTGTCATGTTTATTTCTGAGGCTTATCTCTTCACTAGATGATTAACATTCAGTCTAAACTTTAACTTAATTAGCATAATTCAAGAGAAATCTTGAACTGGATCACATCCAGTAATAAACTGACCACTTCATGTTGGTAACTACTAATGCAAACATTTTTTTTTTACTATTGCTGAACCAAGTATTTCAATAATTGTATGAAGATATCTGTTACATGTACTGATTCACAAGGATGCACAAATATATGTAATGTAAGTTTGACTTTGATTTAATTAATGGTTTTTCATTATAGAATAATAACAACCAGAGCTCTTCAGTCACTAAATATTTATTCTTAAGGTATACACAGAACCTAGCTGAATGTAGCCCAGACTGCAATAACATTTCTTTTACTTGTCAGACTTAGGATACAAAGCAGCATAAATCATGCTCTCCTGTACTGACAGATGTCAGCAGAGCTGTATACAAAAAGTGTAAATGTCATTGTACAATGCTGTCTAGGTAGGTGTTGTATAAACAATAAAATTCCAATGGCATGTGACTATGTGCTGGTGGAACAGTAATGTCTATGCAGGACTGAGGGTTATGGGAATGAAACAATGAAATGTTACCAATAATTTATTAACCCTACAAATTTACATCAAAGTCCTCACCTTTCACAACAAAGAGGTCAAGTATAATCCAGCAAGTGCAGATATTTATTAAATTGTATCCACACAGAAAACGCGAGCACAAACATGCTTGAATATAGTTATGATATATAAATGTGAAGCTTTTGTCTGAAAACTTTGAAATATTATATTTAACAGTTTTAGTCATTACATCCTGTCAATTCTCAGATTGGATATAGAGTACTTAAGCTTCTCTTGCTGATATTGGTTATTCTCAGGATTCCTTAACAGAACACAGTCACAACAATAATCTGCAAGAACACAATAAATCTTAAAAAAAAATCAGAATCACCACCAAAAAATATCACCGTCATAAACTCCACTGACATCACTGCGATAAACCACACCAACATCACCGTGATAAACCCCATCCATATCGCCGTGTTAAACTCCACCCACATCACTGTGATAAATCCCACACACATCACTGTGATAAACCACACACACATCACTGTGATAAACCCCACACACATCACCGTGATAAACTCCACACACATCAC
>NC_063350.1:41069888-41070646 GCF_021869965.1 Rhincodon typus | reverse complement strand
CCACACACATCACCGTGACAAACCCCACACGCATCACCGTGATAAACCCCACACGCATCACCGTGATAAACGCCACACACATCACCATGACAAACCCCACACGCATCGCCATGATAAACCCCACACGCATCACCGTGATAAACCCCACACACATTGCTGTGATAAACCCCACACGCATCACCATGACAAACCCCACACGCATCACCGTGATAAACCCCACACACATCACCATGACAAACCCCACGCGCATCACCATGACAAACCCCACACGCATCACCATGATAAACCCCACACGCATCACCGTGACAAACCCCACACGCATCACCATGATAAACCCCACCCACATCACTGTGATAAAAGCCACACACATTACTGTGATAAACCCCACATACATCACCGTGATAAACCCCACACACAAGGCCATGATAAACCCCACCCACATCACCATGATAAACCCCACATGCATCACTGTCATAAACCCCACACGCATCACCGTGATAAACCCCACGTACATCATTGTGATAAAACCCACACACATTATTGTGATAAACCCCACACACAAGGCCGTGATAAACCCCACCCACATCACCGTGATAAACCCCACACACAACACCGTGATAAACCCCACACACAAGGCCATGATAAACTCCACCCACATCACCGTGATAAACCCCATACGCATCACTGTGATAAACCCCACACGCATCACTGTGATAAACCCCACACGCATCACCGTGACAAACCCCACACGCATCACC
>NC_063350.1:41032818-41069878 GCF_021869965.1 Rhincodon typus | reverse complement strand
AAACCCCACACGCATCACCGTGACAAACCCCACACGCATCACCGTGACAAACCTCACACGCATCAATGTGATAAACACCATCTACATCACTATGAGATGGACTTTATGAATGTCAGACATTCACGTTGTGTACTAGAAATTGCTGTTGGTTGGGTAATAAGAGTCTGGTGCAATCAGTGTAAAACTGTGGTCCAGTCAGTTGGAGATAATATCTCAGAAAAAGCATTCACTTATTTTGATCATTTGTATATGATATTTTGCAGCACTGCTGTTAGGTCCTCAGGGCAAAATTCCTTTTTGCTTTGAAGCAAAATCATCATGGACCGCTGTTGAAACATTGCACCTCTCCATCTTTCCACCTCCTGGGCAAAGCAGCCAGAGTACCTAGTAGGCCTCTCTTTGATCTGATGCTTCATTAGTCTTCTTTATTCCTTGTGAGAAACACTTCTAAAGATCATTCCATCACTAGTTGAAAGCAGAATTCACCTTCATTTTGAAAAGTAGCAGTGCTCCCTTTGTAGGCTAACTTTAATTCATGTTGGCCTTGTACAAACCTGGACTGCTGCTGAGCATGAAGCCAGTGAAAAGAGCATCCAGTGTTAGACTGCATGGTACAATCGTAGCAATGGGCATACTGTGTAAAATTTCCATGCTGTGCCTGTTCACTTTAATCAGGTAATTGCACATTGAATGCTGGGTGACTTTGAAGATGTTTCAGCGAATCTTCAGCTTCTTGTTTCTCATGATAGTTTCAGCTCTTCCACTTCGACTAGGCCACCTGATTAATGGACCATTTCATATCTTCTTTGAGGGAAACATTCCTATAGATTTGTCTGTTTCAACTTACTAGTGCCTTCTCAGAAAAATATTAACTTTTCATAGACTGACTATGAACAACCCTTAGTTTTTTGAAGTATACTTAACAACTACAGAGTTCTAATTCTCAAAATCTAAATTGTTACTTTTTTGGAAATTCACCAATGAGATTATCAATATTATGAATATCATGCTGTGTTGCTCTATCCTAGAAGAAAGCAGAGCACCAAAGCCTTTCAAACAAATCTCAGTCACAAGACATAAGCCATAAAATGCAACATTTAAAGTAACAGCCAGATTTTCTACTGCCTAAGAATAATTGGTTAATTTCATTTAACAAGCATTATTGAAGCTGATTTTTCATAATATTACTTCCCTTGCAGCTGTTTATTATATTGAAGGTTCACAAAAACTAATAGAATCTCCCACGAGTATACAATTCAAGTGTCCCTGAAATGTATTTTAAATTTGTTATTTAATCCTGATTATCTTTCTTGGCAAGCAAAATTCCACTTTTAAGGTGTAAGAGCACTGAACTTTGACATGATAATTGCACTGCAAAGCACAATATGTAACAGACACACTGAATAACCAATAAGAAAGAGAGGGGAGATTTAATTCTTCTTACTCAGTAGGAACCGGTTCACTCCATTAGTTTTCAATTCTTCTTGCTGTCTCTTTCTCTACTAATTGTACTCCCTTATTTCCCCACTAAATTACCCCTCTGTGTAAACCTTCTAACCAGTTTCATCACAAGCCCCCCAACCTTGTCATATCACATGAACTTGCTGTCATCGTGATTATCACGAAGTCTGTTTGATCACATGATTTTATTGTTTCCCATCCATATTGCCTTCCCACCAACACTTCCTCTTATGTCCACCACTGGAGAAAGACACTCCCTCAAGCCACACCTCACTGTACTTTTAATTTCTCAAAATATTTAGCCTTTGGCCGGACTTTTCATCATGCCTTTTCTGCAGCTATTGTTGGGAGAAATGCATTTGTACATTATAGTTTGTGCATTGTGGCTTGCCATAGTCATGTGACCTTTGACATGAATGCTTTGGAAGCTTAAGGCATGCAGCTGAAATTGTGTGGATTTTCAGAGCTGTATAAGAAACAGCATGAAATATTTAAAACAGCAGTCTGGAATTTTGTATTGCTGGGAAGTAACTTTAGCTTTGAATTTTCCATTTCTTACTTCTGTGGGGTTGAATTGGTTCTGAGACTCAATGGCACAATTATAATATAGCTGGAAAGTTAAACAGAAAACATGAATGAATAAGAGTAGGAACCTTGTTATTCATTCCTATAAGAGTGCCATAAGCTGAATTGCACACTGGATCTCACTGAGGAATAGAAAAGGCCAGAATGGAGAAATTTAGAAGGCTTTGAAAATGTATCTTTGCTCATGTTATATATGAACAATATGTGCTTCACATTAGAGGGGAAGAAATAAAGAAATACTTGCAGGAGTCCAGATCAAGGCCAGACTTTAAGATGTAAGAAACTGAAGGACACAATGAAAATGAAAAGGATATACATTTAGGACCGGGAAAGCAGAGTTGTAGCTGCAAGAAGCTGGAGCACTTTACATTGCAAGGGTTTTACTGGAAAGAAGCAAAGCAAGCCTTTAAAGATGGCACTGGGAGAGATGTCACACGATGATTCAGATGAATCACTCAACATTAAGTGGCCTTCAATCCTTTTAACCACAAGATCATTTTTTGAATTTAAATGTAATCCAGAATCCGAAGAAAGTCCAGAATTAAACAATTTACTCTTAGTGCTATATAAAGCCAAAATCAAATATTTTTAGTTATTGATCTCGTCCTCCACTCACCAAGTCTCAGTGTGAAGGAATATCATATGCAGTGATATCAACTGTTAGAGACATCGTAATCAGCCAGTCGGTTGACACCATCAGGTCTAAAGTTGATAAGTGGATTATGACTATTAGACTGCAGAAGGAGACCATCAAGTGAATGTGAAATCTTGGACATCATAAGCTCTGCCGCCTGTGTTTCTGGCTTGAGATGGTGATCCAAAATTGTGGCATTGAACATTAATTTGAGACTTTCAGATGGAGCAGTACTTATCCCATGAGGACAAACAAAGACAAGAGCCCAAAACAATGGCAAGTATGAATACCTGTAGTTCCAGATAGCTGCCATTAAGCAAAATCCTCTCGTCGCAACTGAAACAAATCTAAAGCATGGACTGGTAACCCTACCCATAACAGAAGACACATACCAACGTTCACAGGTAACTAAGACATTTATTTCTGAACAAAGCATAAACAATATAAAGATGTTTTCACAGGTGATGTTTTCCTGGTGAATATCATCTCGAGACTTAATAAGAGTGAGAGATGAACTCAACATCATCCGAGGAGAGCTTCATTTGCCCTTAAGTCCAGCCTGAAAGACAAGTTACAAGAGCTGGTAAAGAATGGAATAATCAAGAAAGTGACAGCTCCTGCAGACTGGATTAACAGGATGGTGTCAGTGAAAAGCCTGGTGTTTGGCTTCAACGAATCTCAACAAATCTTTGAAGACATTTCACTACCAGTGCATAAAATTGATCAAATTTTACCACAATTTTACTTCTCTCAGTGCAATGGATGGATACCGGCAGGTGAAATTGAATGAAAGCACCAGTATTTTTACCACATGCCGGACACCATTTAGGAGATAGAGATGAGTGCACGTGCCATTTGGCTTTTCCACTGCATGTAAGAAAATTAATGCAGGCAGCACAGCAGTCATTAGTGAAGAAACTATTGCAAATGATCTTCTAGTCCGTCATAATCTATTGCAACTGCTAAAAGCTTGGCACTTGAAACTGTAGCTGAACAAGTAAGAATGCCATTGCAGATGACCAAAGTCAAGTACATAGGCCATGTTCTGATGGTGAAAGAACTTATCCTTATCCTGATTAACATGAGAGCTGCAGTTGTGATGAAACAACCTACAGATTTGAACGCGGTAAAATTAGTTTTGGATTTTTGAACTACTGTGCAAATTTCTAGTCCAACCTGTCATCAAAGTATGAATCTCTACTCAACCTCACTGCAAATGGTATGCAGTAACAGAAGAATGAAACAACAAGTAGCTTCTAGTTACAGTGAACAACTAGAGACAACAAAGCCAGTTTTAAGGTACTGTAGTCAACAATGATATTATCCTGCAGCAAGATAGGACTTAGAGCACCCTTCATGCAGTAAGGACAACCAATTGTGTTTGCATCCAGGGCATTAACATAAATTGTGTGCTATTTCCCAGAGCAGGAACATCACCCAGGAATAAACCAGTTGAATAGCCAATGACAACTAATGTGTACCATTAGAAGATTGTTGGACTGGAATGGACAAGGTCAGTTGCAGGGTATCGACTGGAAAGTAGGCATGACAGGATGGGTAGTTACTTACAGCTGTCATTCATACAGAAAAAATGATAATATAAGTAAATTTCCAACCATAGTAATATCCATTTTTAGAAAATGAGAGTATGGATTTATGAGGATTTGAAAGGGGAATTTATGTTCAACAGAATCATAAAGAGTGTTTACAAAGAATGAAATTATAATTTACATTGCCTATGGTGCAGGGAGAAAATCTTTCCCTATGGAATGATAATTTAAGAGTCCTAGTGTACAGAGTGAACAGACGTTGCATCAAGACATCTCATTACCATATCTGTCCTGTGAGACAGCAATGCTGCAAAGTTGCTAACTCAGCTTAGTACTTGGTTTGAGGTTATGATCATCTGATCAGACCTCCGTTTTGAATCCTTGATGCATAGCCAGGAAATATGGACCTTTTGAAATTGCCTTTAAAAAGCTTCCCTCATGTAGATTATGTTTCACCATTCCTTGGGGTGCTATGAACCACTAGTCCTTTAAAACTGACCCAGCTCCATAAAAATTGCATCTGTAGGTCATGTCTATATCTTCAATGGAACTGGCCAAATCAAGAATCCCAGGTGAGGGCTTAGCACCTGAACTAAGCTGAACCCTTTAAAAGGAAACTCCGGTAAATCAGAAAGCCAAAAATGGGGCAAGAAAGACAGAACTGAGACCCACAGGCCATTTTTGAGAGGCTTCCAAGTCATCCCAACTCAGTGAAAATCCAACTACAATCTCTGTTTCTGTCTCCACAAATACTACTTAAACTGCTGAGCATTTCCAGCATTTTCTGTTTTTGTGATGGTAGAGCTCTTGTGCACCAAAGGATTTATTCAGAACCATTTATCTGGGTAACTAACTGGGAATTGTTGAACTTATCCTCCTTGCATGACATTTCTTTCCATTTTAATCAAATGAACAGTGATTAATAATTTCCTTTCAGTTATCTGGGTATGTAGAAAATAAATCTACATATGAGATTCGTGGTTCTTTAATAGACAATATCCAGAAAAATGTGATAGTTCAATTGAACATTTGTTTCTAGCTGTCACTCATGCAGAAAGATGATAAAATAAGTACATTTCAATCTGTAATAGTACCTTTTTAGAAAATGAGAGCAAGCATTTATGAATATTTGAAGGGGGGATTTGCGTGCAACAGGATCATAAAACTGTTTATAAAGAATGGATTTATAATTTATATTGCCTATGATACATGGACAAAATCTTTCCCAATGGCGTGATCATTTAAGAGTTCTTGTGTACAGAGGGAAAAAGGAGTTGCAATATGACATCTCATCATCATATTTATCCTGTGAGACTGCAACACTATAAAGTTGTTAACTCAGCTTAATACTGCCTTGAGGTTCTGATATGCTGGTCAGACCTCCATTTTGAATCTTTGGCACAGCTGGGAAAAATATCTTAGTTAGCCTAACATGTAGCTTAATATTGGATCCTTAATTTTGTCAAAGTATTCAGAAGTCAGTGAAACCTAAAAGAATCAAGCCCCAGCTTAATTCAATTCATTATTATAACTAATGTTTAATTGGATGCCAAATAATTACTTAAGGGAAGAATGAAGCTATGCAGTTCAAGTGCAAGCACATTCTGCATTTTTTTTCAGATATACTTTTGCTTAATAGCTCTTTGAATTTAATAGACTATTATTTAAATTAATGTTGTTTCATTGATAACAATTTATTAACCTGCATTTTTAAAATACCTGGGACCAATCCTTGTCTTCAGGTATAATTCCCAAGTAAATGGTTTAGACATATTTCACACTTAGGAAGGGAAATTGGGTTTGCAACAAATCGTATATTTGTGAGGAGATTGGTCTGAGCTGGTTTCTGAGCAAAGTTCAGTTCTGGGGCTTATTTGAAACTGTTGGCGTGTCAATTAGTTGTCCTGATACAGCTAGCCAATCACAGCCTAGCAAATGGACAACTTGAAAACTGAGCCTGCACACAGCCAGGAAACAGGAAGGAACAAAATGAAAGGCAGCTTCCTATGTTTGCTTTTTACAGGCCGGTCCTAATGAGAACCTAGTAAAAACTGTGAATGATGCATACTGATTCAATTCATCTCGTATACTGCAAAATGGAGGTCTATTACTGCTACTTTCTTTTCCAACTATTACTAATTTACTTTTCAATGTCTTTTTTCCCCTCTGGTTGGTCTTGAGCATCCTTTCAGAGGCCAAAGTGCTATTTCCTCCATCTAATTTTTATTCTTTTGCTCCCTGTTTTTTAAGTGAAAGTGTTATTTATGACAATAAGTACAGACATACTTATTTTTACTTTATCTACACCTCTACAAATCAATGGTGAAACCACATTGAAGTATTGTGCTCAGTTCTGGAAACATTATTGAAGGAACGATGTTAAAGCCCTGGGGACAGTACCAAGAAGATTTACTAGAATAATACCAGGAATGAGGGATTTTACCTGCAAGGAAATATTAGAGAAATTGGTCTTATTTTCCTTAAGCAGAGAATATTAAGAGGCAACCTTATTGAAGTGTTCAAAATTATGAAGCATTTTGACAGGGCAAAGAAGGATATTCCTATTCCACTCATTGATATGTCAGTAACTAAGGGTCACAATTTCAAGGCTGTCAGCCAGAGAGCTAGAAATAGGATGAGGAGAACCTTCTTTACTCAGTGAGTTGTTAAGATTTGTAGAGTGGTAGAGGTAGATTCCATAGAAGGTTTCAAAAGAGAGCTGAATATATATTTGAAAGTAATAAATTTAGAGAACTATGGAGATAGAGCTGGAGAACGGGCCTAGCTGTGTAGCTCTTTCGGGTGCTGGTTTTGACATGATGGGTTAAATGGCCTCTCTCTGTACTGTAAAATTCTATGATTCTATTCTTAGAATATTGGCATTGCTGGCAAGACTGACCATTATTACCCAGTAACCCTTGAGAAATAAATAAACCAACCCTCTGGATTTTAGTTAGTACCTTCAAAGAAAGGTTGTCTTGACAATGAGTTAAGGGAGATAACTTTCATAATCAATGAAGAAGAAATTAGAGCCTCTGTTTAAAAAGAATGTAACTATAGCAGTGTTTTAGTACACACTTGCTAGCTGTTTTATTTTGTTACATGAGAAAGTTAAAAATCTAGTGATGTAAAGATGTTTTATAGTTGCTGCCATTGGCTTATTCTATTTCTGCTTAATAAATGAATAAATGGCAGATAAAACCAAAACTAAGGTTTGAGTTTGAATATTAATAAGTAGAAAATTGCAAATGCTGGAAATCTGGAGTAGTCAGCAGGTGCAGATTTGATCTTCAACACAAATCACACTGAATTCTTTGAGTTAAACAATTCAAACAACTTAAGCTTATTGATTATTTGGTTAGATTGATGTTAAAAGATGATTTTCATTTTGTCAGAATTCAACCTTGTGGTGATCTGCATGATATAATTCTCATTTTTGTATCATTTGCTATTGCAGATGTAATAAATTGAATATTTATAATATAGCATTATGCTAGCTACTTATGTTACCTAAAATCAGAAACAATGACATGCACACTGAATCCATTGCACCAATTATTGTATTGAATACTTACAAAATAGTGTTAGTCTTTCAATTGAATAATGATGTGTAACCGCAGTTCCTGAGTAAGAAAAGGACAAAGTTTACATTTTTACAAAGACTTTCACTTGCCCAGGACATTTTTCACAGCCAAAAATATTATTTTTGCAGTGTCATTATTGGTGTTGTCAAAATTACATATGTTCAGCATGACATGGGAAGAAACTGGCCTCTTTATTTTTGTTTGATTCTTCATGATCCTGCAAGGTTTAATATTCAAAAAGATTGAAATTCACAGCCCAATACTCATGTGCAGGTAACTCAGTCTAAGCATATTTTGAGCAGAGATCGTCTGTGAACATGAAATCTAGCCTGTGGGTCAAATTAGGGCCAACAGTACAAAGGTGGATCCCATTTCAGCTGAGGTAGATTCAGTGACTGCTTCCTTGTCTTATTAATCATAAAAATAATTATGCCTTTTTGTTATGTTCCTTTTTTGAAAGTCAAATTCTGTTCACCAGGTATTCATTAGTTTAGCTGAATGATTTAATAGGTAAGAAATGTATGTTATGCATCCTGGTTAATTTTATCACTCCTTCATTATGTCATCACTCAACTCTTGTTCCCATCATTTGGTGGAAGAAAAGAACACAGGAGGAACAAAATAGTATTGAGGTTCTTCATAATGATCTCGGCTAAAATGTCAGGGTTTATGATAGCTGAATTTCCTCAAATTGAATTCCAGCCCTATAATTCAATGTCAGGCGTAAGTCCTATTCTCCTTTAAAAAATCATTTTTTAATATATTTTCATTATATCAAGTTTTTCTTTATATTTTTCCTCTATCAAACTGTATTAAATATGTCTTGTTTCAGTAGCTCTTTCTATCATGTAATGTGATACAGTTGAAGGCTTTAATCATAAACTGTTATATCGCACTTCCTGTCACATTACACAAAAACTCTCGCTTCTTCAAAAAAATCAACATGGCAGGACCCACAGGCAGCAGTAAATAATGGCATTTTCACTGCACTGAGAAAGAGTCGTAAATTAATAACTTATATGTGCCATATATTATACAAAATAATAGTGGATTTGGCATGAATTATGAGCTGTAAAATGACCTTGATTATAAGTGCGAATAAGAGATATGCACAATTGCATGTGAACAACTGCATATACAATGTATTCACACAGACATGCAAACAAAACACCATACATTCACTGAATCTTAAAAAAAAGATATAATTTGTACATCTGAACAAAAGGCTTAAATGTACTAATTAGATAGTACTGGAAGGTAAGCACTCAGGGTAATAAACTGCAGATTGGAAAGGGGTGAATGTTTTAATATATTCAAATGCCAGTATCAATTAAGATTTTGACCTGTGGAATCTTTGGCTTCATTTTTATGCTTTAAAATGCTTTTTTTAAAGCTATTTTATCAATTATTTTGACCTCATGCCACTTTATCTAGGTCACACATGTGACAACGCTGTCATTCTTACTTCCAAAATGTTATGGAAAGTGCTGAGGTTTCAAAAATGGCTGTAATATGATGGAATACACTGCAGGATCAAAGGGAAAGGCAGGCATGATGATTTTCCAATTAATTCACCATTATAATTTCAGCTGACTACAGCTAACTAAAGGTATCTTAACCCTTTTTCTTCCCATGAAGAATGAAGTAATTTCAGACCAGAACTGGAGTGGTCATATATAGCTTTAGTTCAAACAGACTAGAGATTTGACTCATATTCTGAGTTTATTTTACAAAGGTTCTACTTCACACAAATGGAAGGAAGTGAGAAAATCCAGTTTGACTTTGCAGACTTGCTCGCTGAGCCAGTGTGTTTGATTGCAGACAATTCGTCACCCTGCTAGGTAACATCGTCAGTGCACCTCCGGTGAAGCATTGGCGTTCTGTCCCACTTGTTATTTATGTGCCTCAGTTTGCTGGGGTGGTTGGTATTACTTCCGGTTTTGTTCTTCAGTGGTTTGTATTTTGGGTCCAGTTCAATGTGTTTGTTGACGGAGGCCCAGTTGGAATGGCAGGCCTACAGGGATTCCCTGGTATGTATCTGATTGGCTTGTGCTATTATGGATGAGTTGTCCCAGTCGAATTTGTGTCCTTCTTTGTCCGTGTATATTGAGACCAGTGAGAATTGGTCATGTCTCTTGGTGACTAGTTGGTGTTCGTGTATCCTTATTGCCAGTTTTCTTCCAGTTTGGTCTATGTAATGTTTCTCACAGTCCTTGCTTGGTATTTTGTATATTGCATTAGTTTTGTTGGTAATGGGAGTGGTGTCGTTTACGTTCGTCAGTAACTGTCGCAGGGTCTTTGTTGGTTTGTGGGCTTGATACCTAGGAGTCTGAGTAGTCTTGTGGTCATCTCTAATATGTCCCTGATGTACAGTAGGGTGACTAATGTGTCTGGCTGTGTTGTGTTTTCTTGTTGTGGTCTGTCACAGAGGTAATGGCGGATTGTGCTTTTTGGGTAAAAAATGTCTGCAACTTCATCCACAACCCGAGCTACAAATCTTCCCAAAAACTTTAAAATCCAGTTTCTTTATTATCTTATATTATCTCAGTGATGTCTTTAACTTCCCATTATGCATTCGTAGGCTGTAAAATTCAGCTCCCTAGTGTTGCTGCTCCCAGTGGTATGGAAGTTGAAACAGCTGAACCATGCAGCACATCAGTTCTGGTAACTTTTGGTGCAACCTGTGCTTTACTTGTATCCAAGTACAGGCATACTATACATTTGCTGGAAACATGAAAATGCACATCATGACAACAAAAATAGCTAAGGCTGATTTGACAAATATCTGGACTACAAATGTCAGTTTTACAATTGCTTCAATATAAATCAGCAAGGGATCACTCAATAGTTAAAGACTTATCCATTCTCCTTGCTCACAAGGACTTACTTTTGCTGCAACAAACTTTGTGGAAGTACTGTGATATGTTCTTGGAAGAGTTTCAGTGAATTCTTAGGTTTTGAAGGGATGTTGCTGCTACTTGACAAGGATGAGTTTTTGCACTGTCAGTAGTCGCATTTGTAGTTCCTAGAGAGGAAGCTAGCACAGTGGCAGGAAGAGGAGGGTCTCATAGATGGCCTATCCACCATGGGATTTCTCATCCCTTCACCTCAGCTAGAAGCAATGTACATTTTAGCAGGTTGTGGTCTCTGATGCTTCCTCTTCCTTTAGGACCTAATAAAGCATAGCATACTTTTTAAAATTGTCTTCTTTGTCTAGGCAGCTATCTTGTACAATTATATCTCATGGTATTCCTTTGCATCTTGTCATATATTAAAGATGTTAAATGAATGCAAGTTATTGTTGTTATTCTGCCAGATCTCAACCATGAACTCATATAATTTAAAATCACCTTCCAGGTCTATTCCCCTGTTGTAGTTTGGTTGACTTTCTGGATTCAAGGTCCACCTCTCCCATTCTTCATCATGTATTTCTCTGTAATATTCCCCACTCCTTTCTGTGCTTCTCATTCGACCACATCCCTTAATTTCCCTCCTTCTCTGTCACTTTGTTTACTGTGATTAATTTTGCTCACTGACTTCTATTTCTCAGTTTGATCGATCTCCTATTGGCATTTAGGCCAAAAGGTCTTCCTTTATGGGCCTACAGTAGTCCTTTGTGCCTCCCTTGCTATCCTCAGCTGTGTCCAACATGGTGTCTATTATTGGTTTTCCCAGATGGTAGCCAACCATCTTCCACTTGATCTCTTTCATCCAGTTCACACATCAGGGCTTAAACCGTTGAATTTTGTCAACATCCTACCTATATCCCAAATCTGTCTCACCTTGCAGTTAATTTGAATATTTCTTACAACTGTCCAAAATGTTGTTGTTCGGCACATATAGATCCTTTGAAACCTGCAGCTTCATTTGTGGTAAAATTTGGTGTTCTTTTCCAGACTAAATCATTGGGTCAAATTTCCCCATTGTTTGAACGGCATAGGCAATGATGTGAAATTTTGGGAAATGCAGCAAAAATGAACGTTCCAACTCCAGATGTTAAGAGAAATAAGTTCAAATATGCTCCTTATATTTTGAAGGCCAAATTCAGAAACCTGCCTATGGCCAGTGACTACTTTCTATCCATGTATTTGCATCTCATTAGTTTTCCAACTCATCACGTTAATATGCAACTTTCAAATCTCTTTTCCTTTCCTGAGGAACTAGGTGGGACCAATTCCTGATATGAAGGTCAGGATGGTTACCTGGAAGTTGTAGCTTTCTGATTGCTTTTCCTGGCCAATTTCCAACTCTGCCTTCACCACAATTTTCCTGTGTGCTCCATGGACACATCAGCCTTAATCCTTCACCCACGCAATGTGGCAGCAACCATCAACCTCAGCACCTCATCAAGTCTGCTCTCTGACCAAGCCTCACATCATTTCAGTCCTTCAGGACTTCACTTGTAATATTATGGAGTTTTACTTCCCTGGCTGCAACATGTCTTATTTTAATCTCCTACTATAGCACGTAGCCCTCATCAGTAAGTTAAAGTTGAACTGTACCCCTATTTTGGCAATTTTTCCTCCATCAGACATCCCTACCTCCTATGTCATTCCTCCCTTTCCACCATTACAATTTTTTTCTGGGCACTTCTCATTTGAGTCACACACCAATTTTATCAGAAAGCCATCCTTCCTTTCCACCATCATTCTCTACGCCTTTCTGACCTTCTCATTTTTGATGGTTTTGTACTAAGCCCAAGAATAAATGAATCATAAATTGTTAAAATCAAATATATATATGCACACACACATGAAAGAGAGAGGGTTTCCAATAGCGAGACACCTCCAATAGGTTGATTTTTTGCCAGTCCTTTTGAAAATGTTATTAGTTCTATTCATACCTGGAACAAGTAATTTCTAGTGGCTGCTGGCAGAAAAAAAATTGACTTCCAAGTAAGGAGTGAGAAGGACATGTAGTATTATCTGTAATATGCACATCTTCTAGTTTGGCCATGGCTAGATTGTTCTCAGTGCAGCACATTCCTAATTCTTGTGAAGTTGTGCATATTATTGAAAGCATCATTATATTTCTCAATTGTGGTTTGGAATTGTGAGTTACAGTTTTGATTTGAAACTCGAACTTGGAATGACAGCTTGTTTTGAAAAAAGAGGGGAAAACAAAAGCCAAATGTTTGCTGCTGGGACCTGGCCTGGAATGGTAATGCATGTTAATTAATCTCTAAGGACACTGTAGATGTATTAGCACCAAGATTTTGCTATGTTCAGGGACTGGCAGCTGTTTGAATGTTGAATTGGTCAATCAAGAACATAAAATATTGAAAAAAAAAACAAGAAAATTATGAGTGAACTAGCTCAGACTGGGCTATGGGCAGGACATAGTTCCATTTTGGAAGCTTCCAGACTTGACCTGTGTTTCTCAGGGGCATTCGTTTCCATTGTTATTCTCCAGTTATTGATTTGTTAAAAGTTCTGCGAAAAGAAACAAAGTCTGTAAGAATGAAATAAAAGTCTCCAAAGGTCTGTGGAAGCTGTTGGGATTGACTAGTGATATTGGAATTCAAGGAAGATATACAGTCCCTCATGTTTGTATTACAACCAATCATCCAAGGATTACATGAAGGCCTGGTATTGATCATTGAAATGGTCATTAGCTGGAAAATTAATATTCTTTTATTTTCTTTTTCTCCAATTTATCCTTTAACTTTGTTGGTTTATTTGTCGGTGTTTGAGTGGGAGTTTATGATCAAAGCAGATTAGGCTTAGATCATAGATATTAATTAGAATGCCTTGCAGTTTATCTGCATTCTGTGAAAGTTGCATTAGTAATACTAAATTGTTAATTTTTGTTCAATTTATATACTTGGTTCGCAAGATTTGTAATTTGTAAAGTCTTGTTAGGAACAACTGAGCAATTTTGAGGGTGATTGAATGTTTTAATTTCATTGTGCTGCAAATTCAGTAAAAAGTGTGGCTGATTTTGTTTGGCTTGCTACCCCTGTGCTGTAACAATGTGCACAGCTTAAAGGAAGCATTGAAGAGAATTTATTACCCCAGCTGCACTCTGTGGAACTCTGGTAGATCTATCTGATGTCCCCCCCCCAAAGTTGGGCAAGTTGCCAAGATGCCCATGATAACGCATGATGGTTTTCCGAATTTATGTCATAATTTTAAGTGACAAACAAAATCGTAACACTATTACTAATGTTGTGTGCATTAGTCACAATACTTCCTTGAGAAGTTTGTCATTGGAACACTGTTACAGTCAGCACCATGCTGTAGAATAAAATCCCTATACAACACCACAATGGAGTATAGTAGATTGCCTAGCATCACCAAAGCACTGACATAGAGATATTCATAGCCTGATGTTTGTCACTAGTGAGCCAATTCACAGTTTATTCCCACATAAATCATTTGAAATTGCAACAATACTTCCTCAGTGCATAAGGTATACAATTATTGTACAATTTTATTTTGCTGTTGTAAACTCATTGAAAGAAAACACTATTATGACCAATGTGTACACAGAAAGACTTTAGTGATTGTAAGAAAAAAAATCCCAGAGTAGTTAGCAGGTTTTATTCTGCACTGAAAATAAAGGGGGTATGTAGTACATTATATTGTGCACCACAGCCTAAATGTATAGGAGGGAGCCTGACTTGATGCAAAATAGTTCAGCCACACCAAGAGGATTTATGAAGAAGGTATCAAATGATTATTATCATAAAGGTCACAGCTTTACCCTTTCGTTTCTCTACTGGAGCACATTTGTACAATGCACACAAGAGGCCATATAGAAATGAATCAAAAATGGTGTGCCTTACTCATGTGTTGATAACATGTATAATTTGCATCAGCTATTGATTCAATTCCCAGACTATTGCATTACGAAACATATAAAATGATACAAAAAAATGCACTGGGTGCTTGAGGTATAAGGTTGTTTCCATTCTTGACAGAGTCTGATAAAATGTTCATTTTAAATCTGTCATTCGAGTAGCTCATTAGAATAGAATAGAAAGTAAAATGCAAAAGCTTTTTCCTTTGAAGAAAGTGCCCACAAATAAATGAAAACCCCACAAAAACAAGAAAGTAGAGCTGGAAATGTATAGAAAATTTTGTTTACATCTGAAGTTAAATAAACATTAATGTTCAGACAGGACTCTTATTCGTGAAAAATATATGATGTATTTTTCTTTGAAAGATTATTTACTACAAAAAAAGTATAATGACTTGCACGTACGTTTTGCCTTTAACTGTTTAACTATTTCTCATTTACATACTATACCTCACTGATGTCATCCAAAAACACATTTACATGTACACTGATGATAACATCTGCTCTCTCAACCTATTCTCTCTTTCTAAATTTGCTGACTGCTCATTCAACATCCAGTATGGGATGAATAGAAATTTCCTCAGAGTAATTATTCAGAAAACTTAAGTCATTGACTTCTTTCTCTCTGACAAATTCATATCCCTAGCTAATAATTCCATCCCTCTCCCTGGCAAATGTCTGACACTAAACCATATCGTTTGGAAATGTAATGTGGTTGACTTCAAGGTAATCTGCTAACCATTGCTAAGACCATTTACTTCTGTTTCCATAACATTGGCAGTCTCCCAGTTTATCCACTGGTGAAACTTATTTATGCCTTCATCTTTAAACTTAATATTCCAATGTACATTTGATTGACCTTCTACCCACTCTAAATTCAAGATCACACAAAAGTCTGCTGCTTATGTGTTTAATCATATTGAATTTCATTCATTTATCACCTATGTTCTCTTTGACTTACCGGTACTGTCTTAACCTCCCAGTTAAGCGACAGCTTGATGTTAAAGGTCTTATCCTTGTTTTAAAATACCTCCTACGCATCACCCCATGCTTTCTGTATAATCTCTTGATGACTGTTCCGAATATCTTGTGGTGTGTGCTAGCTGTGCCATTATGTGGTACTGGGTAAGGTTTGTTGGAGATAATTTGCTGCCACCAGTTCTCCTGTATGTTTGTTTTGGCTTGGATCTCACTAGTGGTTCATGGGACAGGATACAGCACCATGATGCATCTATAGAAAAGGCAATGATCTTAGATAACAAGAAAGGTTTTTGTGTGATAGCAATAAGTACAATGGCAATTGGTCAGATATAATTGCTAGGACCTTGGGGATCTGGCGTCAATATAACTGCTCATTCTGAAAAATAGATTAGAATCTTTTGTCTTCACCCAGATGGTACGTGATGTCAGTAGATAGATGGCACCAATGTAACATGAGTATCGACCCCTTCAGAACCATTACCTTGTACAACATTGTCCAATTCCATGATTTCCTGAGTTGTGTGCGCTTCTCTAATTCTGGCTTTTTGTTTATCCCCAATTTTATTCATCCTACTTGCTCTATCCCTGGCTCTCACTATCTTTCTAACTCTCTTTTCTCAGTCAAGGTGCTCCATAAAACCTCCCTGATTGACCAAGTGTTCAGTCATCTTTCCCAATATTTCCATTTGTAACACTTTGTGTTGCATTTTCCTTTATAACCTAATTGTGAAGCACCATGAGTTAAATGTGTTATGTTAATACAAGCTATTCTTCAATATTGTAGTGATGTCTCAAGATGCTTCACGGGAACCTTATTATTAATTTGACTCCAAGTCACAAAAGGAATACCAGGATAGGTGACTAAGAGATATGTTCTTATTTATTGACCAAAGTCATTGGAGAAGAAGTATATGATTCAGCCCATCGGGTCTGCACCACCATTCAATGAGAATATGGCTGAGGTTTTCTTTTAGTTCATTTGCAGGATGAGGGCATTACTGACTAGGCCAGCATTTGTTGCCCATCCCTAATTGCCCAGAGGGCAGTTAAGAGTCAACCATATTTCTGTGGGTCTGGAGTCACATGTAGGCCAGACAAGGATGGCACTTTCCCTTCCCTTAAGAATATTAATGAACTAGAAAGGTTTTTCCTGGCAATCAACAATGGTTTTGTGGTCATCATTAGACTCCTAATTCCTGATTTTTCTTTATTGAATTCAAATTCCATCATTTGCCATGGGATTTGAACCTGGGTCACCAGGACATTACCTCGGTCTCTGGTTAACAGTCCAGCAATAATACCTCTAGGCCATCACCTCCCCTAATTCCAATAATCCTCAACTCCATTTGCCTGTCTAAGCCATGAAACTCTTGATTCCCTTTTTGATTAAAAATCTGTCTATCACAGCCTTCAATAAATTTAACGACCTACCCTCAACAGCCTCTCTGGTAAAGAAATCCACAGATTATTTTTTCTCTGAGAGAAGAAATTCCTCTTCATCTCTGTTTAAAATACTCTGAGATTATGCCTTTTTGTCCTATGCTCTCCCACAAGGG
Organism: Rhincodon typus; assembly: GCF_021869965.1. Taxonomy (NCBI): domain Eukaryota; kingdom Metazoa; phylum Chordata; class Chondrichthyes; order Orectolobiformes; family Rhincodontidae; genus Rhincodon; species Rhincodon typus. The sequence continues at coordinate 41,052,726 of NC_063350.1, read as the reverse complement.
GAAGCTACCTCTCCAAATCTACTCTGTCAAATCCCTAAAAATCTTATATTTTTCAAAAGGAGTGAAGTAAAGGGGAAGAGAAAGATGAAATGTAATAATGAATTAAACTCCCCTAATTCAAAACCAATGATCTATTTTATGCTAGCATACATGTAGTAATATTGTCCTAACTTCTGCTTTGCTCAAACAAAATTATTTTGTTGGAGCTGAATGAAGCATTCTCTCATAAACTGACAATCTGGGAGTGCCAGGCATAAGTGGGGTGAGATGTTATTATTCAGCTAAGCAATTGCTCTCCTCTCACCAGCCATAGTGGACACCACACACATTACACTGACTATGAGCTTTTCACACCATATGTATATAACAAACTTTACTGTTGCAGGAGACATAAAAGTTGCCAAATTGTTTAATCAAGTTTCAAGAGAAAAGTAATTGCTTGAAAATAAATCACTTTTTTTTCTCATGTTACTGGTAATTTAAATAAAAATGTGAAGCCTGGAAAATATTGGGCAGATGAGAATAACAGACTTATATTTCAAAGCAAAGCAATTGTTTGGATTGGGTTGTGTTGTGTTTGCTCAGGGGACAGTGCCAACACAAGCTGAGTTTTTTTTTCCTATTGTGTGTTAAGTATGCTGTGTATGTACAGGTAGGATGCCATTTTTCTTTCTCTACTTTCATTCCAATACATTGATTAATTCATCTAAATGCAACAGAAAATAAATGAGTAAAGTATAAAGGCAGCATTTGTTCAAATAATATGTAACATCAGAAGCAAAACTTACTTTAAAAATTAAAAAGTGGATATCCTCCTCAGTAGAAAGATTATAATTTTGCCATACCACCCCAAGCATTAACAAAGGTACCTTAAGATGGAAACATTATAGCAAATTTCTAAACAGATAACTTGAGTAAATCCAAGTTATGATTATCTATGAAGCTCAAAGATTATGTGGTTCCAAGATGAATAAAACTGTGATTAATTGTGTTTGTTTTTAACCTGCAGTAACTGGGTAGACTAAGTTAAAGTTAAATGTGGCTTGTGCAGTGGTATTTCAATGTCCATGAATATAAATCACAAAAATAAATTTGACTTCATTCTTCTGGTTACAGATACTTGTCTGTACTTTTGGAGAACATATTTTGTGTGATTGGAATTGTTACAAAGCAAGACTTATCAAATGAACTTGGATTGAAAATCTCGGCAGATTTGAAAACAAATGGAAATAGTCTTCAGCGTGCAGTCATTGTAAAAAAAAGAAAAAAAATCTGTATAAGAAAACTTCCCGAACAAAGTCTTGTCAAGGATAAACATTATAAATTAAGATCAATTTTCTTTCCTTAATGACGTTGCCAAATTCACAGAGAATTATGAAACATTTTCTGTTCCTGAAACATTTTCTTCATTATCTATTAGCCCTAAAACTGCTACAGACGACAAATCTTACATAAATTCATTATGAATCTTATTAATGACAATGTAAAAAATAATGCTATCAGAACCCATAATTCAAGCCATGCACGTGTAACTATAATATGTATGTGTAGCTTATAATGCAACAAAGAAACACAGGGTCAGATCAAAACTAAAATACTATGGATGCTGGAGATCTGATTGAAAAGCAAAAAGTGCTGCAGAAACTCAGCAGTTCTGGCAGCATCTATGGTGAGAGAAATAGAGTTAATATTTGAGTTCAATATGACCCTTTTTCAAAAGTGGAGAGACATGGAAAAGTGTTGGCTTTGATACTGTAGAAAAAGGTGAAGGGAGCGAGTTAGAGAATGGGAAGAAGGTGAGAGAGATTAGAGATCACAGGTGTCACAGAACAATAGACGAAGGGAATGGTAAATGTTCTTGAGAAGAGAGAGAGTTCCAGAGTAAATGTTAATAGTAGGTATTAATGGCAGAATACAGGTTACCTCTGCTGAAAGCAAAACCAAAAATACCAAACACTGGCATGGGAATGGGCATGGAGAGGCAGGGGAAACAATGGAGGACAGAGTCATGGTCTGAAGTTGTTGAAATCATTGTTAATTCCAAAACGTTGTCAGGTGCATAAACAGAAATTGGGACTGTGTTCCTCCAGTTTGCATTACTGTAACACTGCAAAATATCTAGGACAGTGTGAGGGCAGAATGGAATGCAAAATGGCAGGTAACCAGAATGCCAGGGTCATTCTTATAGACTGAGCAAAGGTGATCTGCAAAGTTATCAGCATCATGCATTTGGTATCTACAATATAGAGGAGACTGCAGTGAATGCAGTAGAATAAGTTGCAAGAAGCAGATCACTGCTTCAGCTGGATGGAGTGTTTGGGGCCTTTGACAGTGAAAAGGTAAAAGGGCAAGTGCTACACATGCTGCTCATGCATGGCAGAGTGCCGTCAGAGTGTTGGAAGTGATAGAGGAGTGGATCAAGGTGACACAGAGGGAATGGTTCCTTCAGAGTGCTGACAGAGAAGATGTATTTGTGGCAGCATCCTGAGGGAGATGGAGGAAATAGCAGAGAATGAACTCTGAATAAGAGTGGTTGGAAAGTGAGAGCAAGGGGTTCCGTATCATGGGTTTGGGAAGAAGGGAAAATCTGTAAGAAATAGTTTGGACACATTTGAAGTTCCTCTCCACCACAGTTGGGGCAGGGGGGCTTGGGATGCTTGGGAGCATCCTTAGTTGAGGAAAAATGAAAAGGTGTCAGGAGTACTGTTGTGGAAGTTAGCATCATTGGAACAGATATGGGAAAGAGGTTGAGCATCCATAGTAAAGAGGAGGCAGTTAGGGCCAGGAAACTAAATTATTGAAATGTTCCAAAGAGTTAGAAGAAGCACAAATGTAGTTGAGAACAGACTGGACAAGGGGAGAAAAAGTAGCGGCAAGATCAGATGAAGTAAGGTCGGGAATAGGCTGAAATGATAAACCAGCGATAGTCCTAAAAACAGAAATTGCTGCAAACGCTCAGCAGGACTGGCAGAGGAGAGAAATGAGAGTTAACATTTCAGGTCGAGTGACCCTTCCTCAGAACTCAAAACAGCAGCTTGATGTTCAGTGGTCCAGTCATGGTCCAGGGGAAGATAGAAAAGAAGTATCCAAGAGTGGGCACTCGGTTTTTTTCAGCAGAAATTTCGGTCCATCAGACAACAGCAGCAGATTTGACAAAGTCAGGATTAGACTTGAGGGAACAAAACACAGCAATTTCAGAGGGATGCAGGTTAGAGTGGGTGAGAGGAGCGGAGAGGAGCAGATGATGTCACGTATCAATTCTTGGCAAAATAATCAAGAGCAGGTAAGTGACCAGAGATAAGATTCCAAGTTGAGGGAGAGTATTGGATATGGGTGAAATAGCCTGTGAAATAGGGAGACGGCTTGATGCCAAAAAAGTGGAAACAAAGATGAAGATGATGACAGAATGGTTCAACTTTATGCCATTCCTAAAATTTATTAAGGTGAGAGTGTAAGGGTATAAAACTAAGCAGAAATCATTCAAAAGGTCAAATCAATGTATTCTAAGCAAGTCAAAATGGAATCAAGCACTGGGAAATCTCTAAGTGTTTCTTTCACTCTGCCTCAGTGGAAACCCTATATGGTTGTGTGAAAAATGTTTCCATTGAACTTCTCTGACTTCTCCGGTATTTGCCCTAAGTTTTGTATAACTTCCTCCCTAAACCTCAGCAACTCTCCATCTCCTTCTGGTGTCTCTTAAAAATCCACTTCCATGATCAAGTTTTTGATTCCTTGTCCTTATGGCCCTTTTTTGTCTGTGTTAAATTTGCTTGGTGCAAGTATCAGTAGTAATGATAAAATCCTTTAGTTCACTTAGATCACACTGGTGCAATAAGCATCTTCTTCCCTGACTGACTTTAATAACTTTGTGCTTAGTGAATCAAATTTTAATGAAAAGTTAATATTGAGGATGCTGAAAATGTGAAATCTGAAGTTTTGGCCATCCAGGTTCAATTCTTGATAAGTCTGGAAAACAAGAAGAAACATTAAGTCAAAGATAGAAGTTGCTGGAAAAGCTCAACAGGTCTGGCAGCATCTGTGAAGAAAAATCAGAGTTTCCGGTCCAGTCACTGGTCACCTAGTTCTCAAGCATTTGTTAAAATCTTTTCAAGTGTACAATTCAATTTTAATCCGGAATTAAGTCTTTTTTCATCTGAAATCATTTTTTTTTTAATCAATAACCTTGCCTGGCAGTCAGTCACTGGACCCGAAATGTTAACTCTGATTTCCCTTCACAGATGCTGACAGACTTACTGAGGTTTCCCAGCAACTTCTGTTTTCGTTTTTGATTTAAAGCATCCATAGTTCTTTCAACTTCTACTAAATTAAAGGTGTTGTTCTCTGGCATTCATTAGGCAGAACTAAGCCTGCCAAGAGCACAGAAAGAAACTCATATCATTAGGTATGTTTTTCCAACCCTATATATTAATGTAGTAAAAAATCCCATTAATAGTCTTGCCAGAAATGAAGAATATTGAAGTCTATACAGTTCTATGCTCCTTTCCTTGCTTTGAAAAAGAGCTGATAACCACTCATGGTCAAGAATATAATACGTGAGAATGATAACAATGGATAATTAGGAGCACTGTAATGCACATCAAATAGTTCTCAAGCATTTGCTAAAATCTTTTAAAGTATACAATTCAATTTGCATCCAGAATGAAGTCTTTTTTCATCTGAAATCATTTTTTTTAATCAACAACCTTGCCTGGCTGCCAGAGATGACATGTCTTCAGTCTTCCATTTTGAAAGTGTGTAAACAGCCATGCTAATGATCCCTGTTTTATTAACTAATACATAAGGGGAATTTTTAAGTCCCTACATCTGTTTCACACATGGCAAGAATAGGTCAAGCGCATCGTTGGAAAAAAATTGTTTCATTCCTTTCCCACCCACTACCACATTAAGCACCTAAATTCAGAAGGAGACATTGGCCCAGTGTTATATCACTAGATTATTGCCTGACGCCAAGCTGATTCTGGGGAACCAGGATTGAATCCTGTTACAATAGATGGTAGAATTTGAATTCAATAAAAATCTGGAACCAAGAGTCTAATAATAACCATGAAACAATTTTGTTTGTTGGAAAACCCAACATATCTGAATGGTGTGTTGCCTCCCTGGAGGCAGGATCAAAGATATCTCAGAGAGGGTGCAGAATGTTCTCAAAGGGGACGGGGTCCAGCAGGAGGTCATTGTACACATTGGAACTAATGACATAGGAAGAGAAAAGGATGTGATTCTGAGGATAGAATGTAGGAAGTTAAGCAGGAATTTAAAAAGTTAGGTCCTCGAGGGCAGTAATATCTGAATTACTCCCAGGGCCACGAGCTAGTGAGGTTAGGAGTAGGAGGATAGAACAGATGAATGTGTGGCTGAGGAGCTGGTGCTGGGGAGAAGGATTCACATTTTTAGATCATTGAAATGTCTTCAGGGATAAAAGTGACCTGTACAACAAGGACGGATCACACCTGAATTGGAAGGGAACTAATACACCGGTGGGGAGATTTGCTAGAGCTACACGGAAGGATTTAAGCTAGTAAGGTGAGGGGAGGGGGTCATCCAGGGAGACAGTAAGGAAAGAGATCAGTTTGAGACAGGTTGGGAAAAGGAATAAGTCAAACAGACGGGGGCAGGCAGGAACAAAGTAGAGAACGAAGCAGGACTGATAAATTAAATTGCATTTATTTCAACGCAAGAAGCCTAACAGGTTAGGCAGATGAATTCTGGGCATGCTTAGGAACATGGGACTGGGATATCATAGCAATTACAGAGACATGCCTCAGGGATGAACAGGACTAGCAGCTTAATGTTCCAGTGTATAGATACTAATGGAAGGACCAAAAGAGGGACAAGAGAGGAGGGACATTAGCATTCTTGATTAGGGAGGATATTCCCGAGAATACATCCAGTGAAGTTATTTGAGTGGAACGGAGAAATAAGAAAGGGATGATCATCTTATTGGGATTGTACTATAGACCTCTCAATATTCAGTGGGAAATTGAGAAACAATTTTGTAAGGATATCTCAGTTATCTGTAAGAATAATGTAAGTGACCTGTACAACAAGGACAGATCACACCTGAATTGGAAGGGAACTAATATACCGGTGGGGAGATTTGCTCGAGCTACACAGAAGGATTTAAACTAGTAAGGTGAGGGGAGGGGGTCATCCAGGGAGATAGTAAGGAAAGAGATCAGTTTGAGACTGGTACAGTTAGGAAAAGGAATAAGTCAAACAGACTTTAATAGGGTGGTTATGGTAGGGTATTTTAACATTTTAAACATCGGCTGAGACTGCCATAGTGTTAAGGGTTTGGATGGAGAGGAATTTGTTAAGTACGTACAAGAAAATTTTCTGATTCAGTATGTGGATGTACCTACTAGAGAAGATGCAAAATTTGACCCATTCTCGGGAAATAAGGCAGGGCAGGTAACTGAGGTGTCAGTGAGGGAGTGCATTGGGGCCAATGACCATAAATCTATTAGTTTTAGAATAGTGATAGAAAAGGATAGACCCTTACATAAAAGATAATTTTCTAAATTGGAGGAAGGGCAATTTTGACAGTATTAGGAAAGGAACTTGCAAAAGGTAATGTTCACAGGCAAAGGGACAGCTGGAAAATGAGAAGCCTTCAAAAAATGAGATAATGAGAGTCCAGAGGCAGTGTGTTCCCAATAGGGTGAAGGGCTAGGCTGGAAGGTGTAGGGAATGTTGGATGACTAGAGAAATTCAGGTTTTGATGAAGAATAAGAAGGAAGCATTTGTCAGGTTTAGACAACAGAGATGGAGGGAATCCCTCATGATAGTAAGAACTGCAGAAGGGACCTGACCCGAAACGTCAGCTTTCCTGCTCCTCTGATGCTGCCTGGCCTGCTGTGTTCATCCAGCTCCACACTGTGTTGTCTCTAGAGGGAATCCCTAGACAGCAGGGATCGAGTAATTCCCTAGAAGGGTGTAAAGGCAGTAGGAGTATACTTAAGAGGGATATCAGGAGGGCAAAAAGGGGACATAAGATAGCTTTGGCAAATATGGATAAGGAGAATCTAAAAGGATTCTACAAATACATTAAGGAGAAAAGAGTAACTAGGGAGAGAATAAGGCCCCTTAAAGATCAGTAAGGTCACCTATGTGTGGAAACGCACGAGGTACTAAACGTGTATTTTGCATCTGTGTTTACTGGGGAGAACGATATGGAAGATAGAGAATGTGGGGAAATAAATAGCGACCTCTTGAAAAATGTCCATATTACAGTGGACGAGGTGCTGGACATCTTGAAATGCATAGAGTTGGATAAATCCCCGGATCCTGATCAGGTGTACCCTAGAACCCTATGGGAATCCTGGGAAATAATTGTTGAGCCCCTTGCTGAGATATTTGTATCATTGATAGCCACAGGTGAGGTGCTGAAAGACTGGAGGTTGGCTAAGGTTGTGCCACTATTTAAGAAAGATGGTACAGAAAATCCAGGGAACTATAGACCAGTGAGCCTGACATCAGTGGTGGGTAAGTTATTGGAGGGAATCGTGAGGGACAGGATTTACCTGCATTTGGAAAAGCAAGGACTGGTTAGGGATTGTCAACATGACTTTGTGCGTGGGTAATTGTGTCTCACGAACTTGATTGAGTTTTTTGAAGAAGTAACAAAGAGGATTGATTAGGGCAGAGCGGTCGATGTGATCTATATGTAATTCAATAAAGTGTTCGATAAGGTTCCTTATGGTAGATTGGTTTGCAAGATTAGATCACATGGAATACAGGGAGAACTACCTATTTGGATACAGAACTGGCTCAAAGGTAGAAGGCAGAGGGTGGTCGTGGAGGGTTGTTTTTCAGACTAAAGGCCTGTGAACAGTGGTGTGCCAAAAGAATCGGTGTTGGGTCCACTGCTTTTTGTCATTTATAGAAATGATTTAGATGTGAACATAGGAGGTATGGTTAGTAAATTTGCAGATGACACCAAAGTTGGAGGTATAGTGGACAGGTTACCTCAGAGTATAATAGGATCTTGATCAAATGGGCCAATGGGCCGAGGAGTGGCAGATGGAGTTTAATTTAGATAAATGTGAGATGCTGCATTTTGGAAAGGCAAATCAGGGCAGGATTTATACACTTAATGGTAAATTCCTGGAGAGTGTTGCTGAACAGAGAGATCTGGAAGTTCAGTTTCATTGCTCCTTGAAAGTGGAGCGGTAGGTAGATAGGATAGTGAAGAAGGGGTTTGGTATGCTTGCCTTTACTGGTAAGTGCATTGAGTGTAGGAGTTGGGGGCTCATGTTGCTGGTTAGGCCACTGTTGGAATACTGCATTCAATTCTGGTCTCCCTGTTATAGGAAGGATGTTGTGCAACTTGAAAGAGTTCAGAAAAGATTTACAAGGATGTTGCCAGGTTTGGAGGGTTTGAGCTATGGGAAGTGGCTGGTAAGACTAGGGCTAATTTCCCTGGAGCATCGGAGGCTGAGGGGTGATCATATAGAGGTTTATAAAATTGCAAGGGGCATGGATAGGGTAAATAGACAAGGTCTTTTCCTCAGAGTAGGGGAGACCAAAACTAGAGGGCATAGGTTTAAGGTGAGAGGGAAAAGATTTAAAAGGGACCTAAGGGGCAACTTTTACATGCAGAGGGTAGTGTGTGTATGGAATGAGCTGCCAGAGGAAGTGGCTGGTACAATTACAACCGTTAAAAGACATCTGGGTGGATATACGAATAGGAAGGGTTTAGAAGGACATGGGCAAAATGCGGCAAATATATTGAGGCTATCTAGTTGGCTTGGACGAGTTGGACCAAGGATCTGTTTCCATGCAGTATATCTTTATGACTGTATGACTCTGGTTCTCTGATATCCTTTAGGGTTAGAGACTGCCATCCTTACCGAGCCTGTAACTCCAGACTCATAGTAATGTTATTGATTTTTGCCTGCCCTCTGAAATGGCATGGCAGGCTACTCAGTTGTCACAATCACTAGAAAGTCTCAAAAGAAATGATTGGTAGATTAGGGAATGCAGGAGTTCAAAGACAACTAGGTATGGGGACTAAATGTTGACCCAGCCAGTGATGGCCATATTCCATAAATGATTTTTTTAAAATCTAGGTATCAGGTCACACCTATGTGAAGTTACTGTTTACCAAATAGTATTTTGTAATCACGGTGTCCAATTAGCAGCAGAATTTTAATCTTAAGTGGATAGATCTCTTTCTTGACAGGAATACATCAAGCAAGAAGAATTAAATAAGCTCATAATGCATTTATGGATAAACGTTCACCTGAATAATTAGCAACAAAATAATACAATCAATTGCATTGTCTGTATTCATTTAAATGAATTATGATTGGCAAAGAACTCTGTTAAAACCCATTGTAAACACAATTTTTGTCTGTCAAAATGATTTGATAGCTTTGAGCAGCGAAGAGACAAATAAAAATGCAATGAATTTAATCACTTTAAGTACCAAAGTCAGCAATTTTATCAGGGCTGTATGTCTGTTTCATCAATAAGTTTTATTCGAGGTCTCTTTATTTGTGCCCAGTTCAATGGGGGTAATGGTTTCCGACTAGTTTAGAGCTGGATTCTATTAAATTGATTAAGCGAAAACAATTTATTCCAAGTGCTAAGGTGATGACCCAGCTAAAGTGTATGTGTTGTATTTGCATTAGTCGTGCTTATCTGCTGGCTTCAGGGCATTTATGAAATAATAAATCAGTGACCTAGATTTACAGATTTTAGAAATGTAACAAGAAGCGATAACAAACAGTGTCAAAATGGAAGTCAAACAGCCAAAATAGCAGCAATGAAAGGATTTTTTAACTGTACTGTTGATGGGGAAAATCACACACGTGAAGTGCTAAATGAGGTGGGTTGGAAGTAGTTAGACATTTATACTGTGTAAAAAATGGAAGAGGCAAAATGTAGCTCGTTCCCAGACTGGATTCTGTTAATGGAATTTTGGCATACAGGCAGAGTACACAGTGTCCAGCGTTATGTCTGGGCTCCACTGTACCATTGTCTATAATTTTCCAATTGATTTTTACACTCTTTTAGTTTGCCTTTGTATGTTCCCAGTAGCAGCTTCATTTTAGTGCTGTAAGGAATTTCTGAATCTTTGGATGCAAGTGCTACCAATGTTATATCCACGAACGTTTGTGGCAGCCGTTGTTCAGCCTGCAGCCGTCTGCCTTTGGAAAAGAGTATTACACTTTGAAATTCCATTCCTAGACTAGAGCATCAAAGAAAACCAAACTAATACTCCAGCGCAGTAAGGAGCAAATGCTGTACTGGCAGAAGCACTGCCTTTTGGATATGTTGTTGAACCATGGCCCTGTTTGCCTTTGCAGGTAGACATGAAAGATCCCATGACACCATTCCAAAAAGAACAATCACCTGTGGTGGTCTGACTAATTTTAACCCTCAATTAACACCACCACTCTGATGATCTGATCATCATCACAATGCTATTTTTGGAGCTTGCTATGTCCAATTTGGTTGCTATGTCCAATAGAGAGTGCTCTTTAAAAATAACTTAATGACTGTAAAGCACTTTGGTATATCTGATAGTCGTAAATGGTGGTAAAGGAATATAAATCTTGTCTGTGTATGTTTCTGAATAGCATAGAGTGTTGGCTCCACAGTGTCAGATTTTTTTTACCTAGAGGATACGTGCCCAGAAACTTGTCCTCTTGTTGGTCATGCAGGTGAAAATAGGTTGCATCTCAAGAGCACACAGTTCCCTCCTGCTAGATAAGTGATTGTCAGGTAAGGGATTGTGTACTGTGTGGTTCTTAGGGTTGAAGTAAGGGAGTACAGATGTTCCAAGTCAGTTCAGAACAGAGATGGTGGTGGTGTTATTGGTGGTAGTGCACAGAGGTTGGGTTGGTTGGGCTGGTGTCTTGCTAATTGCAGATTAGCTTTGGGGGCTGGAAGGAAGCTCTCCTTCTCTTCTCGCCCAACAAGCAGTGCTGACAAAGTACATATCGCTTCCATTCAGTATTCCTTGACTTCCTCCTGTTGCTGGGTTTTCAGAATCTGGGAAACCCAGTTGGCCAGGCTTAAACTGGAGGACAGAGAAAATCTGAAGCCCCCAGCCTTGTTACAATAATTGGAGCAGCATACTGCTTTCTAATGAGAGTGTTGATTGTTGGCCTCTGTCCCTCCACTCCCATTGAAGCAGGAGATGGGTGAGTTTGGAGAGGATTGAAATTACTCCTTACAGCTCAGGAAGACTGGAACACCTAATTGCCAGCTATTGAGCACAGTGACATTTGGACAGTCAAAGAGAGGGTGTACATTCATATCACAACTTTTCAATTTTTAACATATTTCAAAATATTTTGCAAGGACTTTATCACCATTTCTTGGACCTTCGATATGCAGCTCCCGGAAGCACCAGTAGTTTAAAAAGACAAAATAAAATTACCTAGGCAACCAAGCTCATTCCTTAATGTCATATGTGCATGATAAGTGAGTAGAAAGTGGTCAGATCTGCATGTGTGGATGAAGGGAACTCCTGGTCAAAGGTAATGGTAGTCTTCTACATTTGGCCTTTCCTTCATTTATGGAATTTGCCTGTTAGGGAAAGGATTTGCAGTCTCATGCCTTCTGAGTAGGTCAATTTTCAATTGTTACCAGCACAGGACCTCTATTCAACCAGGAATATCAGATGTAAAACACACAGGATGTTAACCACATTTTTGTGTAAAACTGCAGTGTAATTTTCCATTCTGAATGTCAGAACTTATATTACAATAAACCTATAATTTTCATCTTCCAGCATCCCTCATCCATTCTTTTTACTGTCACTGTCCATTTCTGTAGTCTGCTCATTACAACAATAAATTCACACACTACATTGCATTAAATCCATCAAATCTTGTCACAATAAGTGCGCTAATATATTTTGTAACATACTTGATTGTAAGAGATACATTATTATATTGTTCCTTGTCATTCTTTGGTTTAAGTGTTGCATGCTACCTTTGCACATAGCAGCCTTAAATTAGTTCAGGATTACATGCAACTTTGTAGTGTATAACCAAACCAACCATCAATCACTCTAAACATAATTGGATGTTATCTACATCAGTGTTACCTTCTAGTTTTAAGTTCTATCAATAGTTATTATGGGTTACTGGTGGGAGAAGTTATCCTTCCCAAACTGACTGATCTAAGGATTATTTTCACAGTCATGCATTCCTTGGTTAGTGCTGGCTATACTAATCTCAGAGAGAAAATAATGTCTTTGTTTGCATAAATATTCAGGGATGATATTTTAAAAAAATAATAATCTGTCATGTTTATTTGTAAAATGGTATGTGGCAATTATGACAACTACACAAAATAACATAAGTCATTGCCAAAAGGGATGACAACATTCAGGATATCAATGGCATGGCTTATTCAGTTCTGCTTAGCCAACTTTAAATGGTGTACTCTGGAGTTGGAAAGTTCTGTTTAACATTTACAAGCATGATATACAGAATTACTGGAGATGTAGATTGCAACACCAGCATCCTCACTGTGGTAGTGGAAGGTATAGATTTCATTCCTAATGTCATTGAGCTGCTTATGTAAGCTTTGAAAACTGAAAACTGGAGTTCAGACACCTCAGCAAAAAGGTAAAGTCACTATAGTCTGTACTCTCAATAGAGAGAGAGAGACGACTGGTGCTGAGTTTAAACTGAGGGTCATCATGCCTTGGGTGAGGGGTGAGGTTGACAAGGCAGGACATTCATGATAACCTCAACCAGTACAGGAATTGAACCCATGCTGTTAGAGTCATACAGCCAACTGAGGTAAACTACCCCCATGCTGAGATTCCCCAGCATAGCAGTGATAAATAATTAGAACAAATTTATCCTGGCCTGCGATCACAAGTTTCTTAAGATAGAACAAGTTATACAGCTGTCCTCGTAGTCTAAAGAGATATCACGTTAACCAAGCACTTTACATGAATGAGAAGGAAACAGGGGCTTCACATCCTATGAAGGATTAATGCATAGGCACAAACAAACCTGCTTGGTGAGTACAATGCAAGTTTGTGTCCAACCCAACAAAAAGAAAATTGGCTAATGTGTTAAACAGGCATTGGGAAAAAAAAAACAAAGCCAAAAATTTCTAACTCTCTCTGTTGTAAAATAAATAGAGAATTTAAGTCCAGATAGTATATGATCCTGATTTGGTTTGTTGGAATAGTGGAGAGTATTTTCCTTGTTTCAATAAGAGCAAATGATCATGCAGGGTCAGGAATTCAAATGTTTCTACAAAATAAATTCCAACACAAGGCCACAAAAAAGTAAATGTAGTAAGTTCTGTGCCTAAATCCAAAACTAATGAAAATGAGAATTAGAATTTTCAAGATCTACAAAACATTTGAAGTGAAAACAATGACAGTTGTAGAAGAAGAAAGAATAGCAGAAGTTCAGTTTAGCTTTGCACATCATTGTGTCTATAAGCATCATATCTCTACTGTTTGGGGTCAGATAGCTCAGTTGGCTGGATGGTTGGTTTGCAATGTGCAATGATGCCTGTAGTGTGGGTTCAATTCCTCCACTGGCTGAGCTTACCATCAAGGAATCTCCTTCTCAACCTCACTGAGGCATGAGAGAGGGTGTGGTGACCTTCAGAGGAAACCACTACCAGTTGTCTCTCTCTAATGAGAGATCAGCCTTGTAAGACTATGAAACTTCACCTTTATCCTACTGTAATCACCAGACCGTGGACAAGGTTCCCAACTTGTTATGGTTCCAGACAGGTACCCCAAACCGCGAGGGTGAGGATGGATGAACTGGCTACCCTTCTTTATTCACCCATCCCTTTGGTTGGTTGCAACAAGGTGAATACAAAATAGATTCCTTCCTTTGTGAATACCTTTCTCCCAGATCCAAACTAACTTATGTTTTAAAAAGAGCCAAATTTAAGCTTTCTTGAGTGAATAAAAGAGTGAGTTTATTCATGAAGCACAAGATGAATTAATAAAGCAGTACACATACACACAGATTAGGGAAAAGAAGTGAGAGTAAAGGTATAAAATTCTTTATTAAAAAAGGATATACCAATCAATCTCTGAATGGTTAGAGAAAAACGTATAACTGAAATTTGCAACAATTGCAGTGGAGATTACTGATAGCATTGACCTTGACAATTGAACAGTTGGTTCCACAGGATTCCAAAGCTTGGATTCCTTTCAACTGTAATTGAGTTTCAAGATTTATGATGAAGAGATTCCTTCTGTTATTCTGTTTCCTTTGTAACTAGTTTGCAGTGCTTGGAATAATTAGAGACCTTACCTGTAATAAAGGGATAACTAGGGGATCATTCTTCAGCTGTGACCTTCACAACACACTGACACCCAGACCCCAGCTGGTATACACAAATTCCACTAATACACACCAGTAGAGATGGAAGTGCCTTTTTAACCCTGTCCTTAAGTATTCTTCAAAAGAGAAAAATAACAAAATTTTGTCCACAGTTTGAGAAATAATTCAGAGGATTGGCTTCTGTTGAACAGAGGATCATGTGCCCCTCATTATTTTTGCTGTCCCCAAGAAATCACAATTTAGTCAGTTTGAAGTTTGCTTGACACTCTGGATGTGTCTTTCCATGAAACTCTCTCTCTTCAGGCAGCCATTTAATCTACATCCACAGCTCTGTTTTAAAAAAAAAACACATTTTAGAATTACAAGTTAAAGATGTCCATCGTATATTGGGATTCTGGCCCATGGTTGTGATGCTACTCCTGATAAAACTCTATACCACGTGCCAACAAACATAGAACAGAGAATAGGCCTTTTGTTCCACCATGCCTGTGTCGACCATGATTCCATTCTAAATTAATTGCATCTGCCTGCACAATGTCCATACATTTCCGTTCTCTGCCTGTTCATGTATCTGACTAAATGCCTCTTAAACTTTGCTATCAGGTACCTATCACCCTCTGTGTAAAAACTTCCCTGTAACATTTCCTTTAAACTTTCCACCTCTCAGCTTAAACCAATGCCTCCTAGTATTTGACATTTCCACCCTGGGAAAAAAGACTTCGACTATCCACCCTATCCATGCCTCTCATAATTATATATACTTCTATCACATCGTCCCCCTCAGTCTCTGACGCTCTAGTAAAAACAATCCAAGTTTGTCCAATCTCTTCTTATCGCTAATACATTCCAAACCAGGCAGCATCCTGTTTTGCACCCTCTCCAAAGCCTCCAAATCCTTCCTATCGTTTGGTGACCAGAAGTGCACACAGTGGTTTAACCAAAGCTTTATAAAGCTGCAATATGACTCGCCAATTTTTATACTCGATGCCTCGACCAATGAAGGCAAGCATGCCATATGCCATCTTTACCACCTTATCCATTTGTGTTGCTAGTTTCAGGAACCTATGGACTTGCAAGCCAAAATCCCTCTATATATCAATGATTCTAAGGACCCTGCCATCCCTTAGTGTACACTTTCCTCTTACATGTGACCTCCCAAAATGCATCACCTCACACTGGATTAAACTCCACCCATTTCTCCACCCAACTTTCCAACAGATCTATATTCTGCTTTGTCAACCATCCTCACGATCCATGATTCCACCAATTTTTGTGTCATCTGCAAAGTTATTAATCAGATCACTTACATTTTCATCCAAATTATTTATATATTACAACCAACAGAGGTCCCAGCACTGATCCTTGCAGAACACCATTGGTCACAGACGTCCAGTCAAAAAACAGCCCTCCACAACTACCCTCTGTCTTCAATGACCAAACCGATTCTGTATCCAACTTACAAACTTACAGTCTATCCCATGTGACTGAATTTTCTTGACCAGCCTATCATGAGGAAAAGTTGCAAATGAAATTTTAAACATAGCATAAGGCAACAGAGATGACGCATGAGCACCAGCCTCTGAAAACTGTGTTTTATCACACAAATGAGTAGTTGCTAAACATTTTTGAGCATACCAGTCTCCTGGATGACTATTTTTCTTTCTGATAATATTTTTGCCTGTTACTCTTAGTAATTTAAAATTAGTCACAGGCTGTTCATTCCACAAGCACCATAAATCAAGAAGGCAACATTTATTGTTGAAAATCCTTTATAATCTAGCTACATGACACAATGTTAGTTAAATATTAACACATTATGGACAAAAGCCATATTTTATGAACTGACCAGTCTCCTGAGGTTTGCTACCTAATTTAGAAAAATGGTGACTATCTTTTGCATTTCAAATGTCTGCTTTGCTTCAATTTAAACATACATTGATAAATAATGGATAGAAGTCAAACAATATAAATTGCTCTGTGAAATAGTTATGCCTGAAACTATGCTCCAAGATTCTAGTCTACAAACACTTAACACATTTCTCTCTAATATAAAAAAAACTCTTTGTCTTCCATTTTAGTGGAGGCATTAAGCCATTTATTTTAACTGGATTAATAACACCCCGAAGAGTAAAGAGGAATTTCAGATAAGTGTGTTCAGCATTAATGCAACAGTATCCATGGCTTAATTTCAGGCCCTTAATGTTATTTTTTGCGATATTTGTTCCTTGATGTTTCTCACTGGGATCCTAATGCAAACTGAAATAAGAACAAAGCTGTTGAGGGACTGAATGACTGCACACCAACATTTAAAAACAACTGAGTTAAGATGAGTAAGAAATGCTCTGGAATTAAGTACATTGCTATTGTAGACAGTTTGCTGTATGTTGGTGGTACCAATCACTAGTAGCTTGTGGTAGGGGTAGAGTGCTACTGTAAATCCTGTTTTCTACACTTTTAAATAAAATCTTAAATAGGTTTGATAGCCACTGGTATGGCAGTGTAACAAAAACAAATCGTCAATGAGAACATATCAAATTACATTGAATTATCATTAACGGGAGTGATGATGCACCCCAGTCCCTGCAGTGCCGACTAGCTGCAAAAGACCTCTATTTACCAGTGTACATGCTCCCTCTCAATGGACACCCAAGTGTGGATGTAATTGCAGAAGACGGGCAGACAGTTGAATTCATGACCTATTCCACAGCCTGCTACGCAGACCCATTATTGGCTACTTTGGCCAAGCCAAGGAGTAGGCCCAGAGGAGGCCCTCTGATCTGTCCGCTCCTCCCTCTGCACAATGTGCTCATAGATTGAAGTACAATCAAAAGTTTAAAAGCCCTATTAAGAAACTAAATAAGGATTGCAAATGAAAACGCAAAATGAAAACGCAAATTCAACATAATCATGAAACACAGTTTCCTCCAGGTCACAAAAACTGCATGTTGCCTGGCACCAGATGAAGCTGCTTAATCCCTTCTTGCATGGGACTGCTGCGAGCAACACACTCCATCACAGATTCCCAATAAAAAGAGGAAGGGCCCACCACAGGTGAACTTTGCCACTGGAAGGCAATACGTTAGCATACTTAAGCAACGAAAAAGGACAAGGTAAACTGCGTAGCAGCAGCCCATAAAGGACACTCCTCCGAGCTGTTTTGAGTGGCAAGGAGAAAATTTCATCAAAATGTCTCAAATTATAGATATTTTTAATCAGCCTGTTCAGTAATGTTACGGCACACCTCTGGGATTTACATGCAGGTCTTCTCACCCAGAGGCTGTGATACTACCACTGTGCCACTAACTGTAGATATTTTTAATCAACTATCTAGATGTGTTATGTCACACCTCTGGAGCAGGTGGGAATTGAGTGCATAACTCCTGGTTCAGATACAGATATTTTTAATCAATCTGTCCTGGAATGACACATCTCAGATGGACCTCCTGATCCAGAAGTAGGGCCCATCGAACAGTGATAAAGGACAAGAGGCACTTGTCTTAACGACAAGATATAGTTTATTACATGGTATCAATGTGCACGAGTTACAGTAACTAGTTAATCACAGTTGTAAAGACTCACAGGGGCAAGGGATGACACTCCTGTCTTTGTCACGACCACATGCAAGACTGCAACTTCTCCACCCTAAAATGAGTGACACCATTATGGGTAGGTGATGGCCTAGTAGTATTATCGTTAGATTATTGATCCAGGGACCCAGGTAATGTCCTGGAGATATGGGTCCAAGTTTTGCTATGGCAAAGAGTAGAATTTAAATTCAATAAGAATTTGGAATTAAGAATCTAATGATGACCATGAAACCATCATTGACTGTCAGGAAAAACCCATTTGGTTCACTTACGTCCTTTAGGGAAGGAAACTGCCATCCTTACCTGGTCTGGCCTAAATGTGACTCCAGACCCTCTGCAATGTGGTTGACTCCTAACTGCCCTCAGGGCAATTAGGGATGGGGAATGAATGTTGGCCTAGCTAGTGACACGAGATTCCATGAATGAATAAAAAAAATCAGATTAGTTGCATTTTTATACATTTCAACATTAACTTTTCTAGAGCTATTAATTTATACAACATGTCCTCCAAAGCGCTTTTCCCCCTAGTTCATAACTATATATTCATATATTTGACTAACTTTGCATTTGCTATTACCCATTTCCCCCTACATTTTTTACTTCACAAATTCAAGTGGTCTGGTGGTTTCACAATTCTTCCAGAAGGCATTCGTTTCAAATATGAAAAATTGGTAGGTCTTGGATTGGTAGGTCTTTTGTTTAAGGACTGTTCACTTTGAATCTGATCTTGGCCTAGATTGTTCTGTGAACCATTTCTCCACTGGAGGATCTTTTATCTCTTGGATGCGAGATGGTATTCCTGCTAAACTCGATAGCTGATCTGTTACTTTATCTGGAATCTCCTCAATTCACTTCATAAAAGGACTGTCCCCTGCTAAGCCCCACAATATTATCTGGAGGGCCTTCAATCTCATTAATGTTGATTGCGGAAGATAGTTGCTTTGTTTAAACAAGTACCTCCTCCCTTTTAGTATTCTGAATTTTTAGATCAAGCAATTTCCTCTTCTTGACTATGTCCTGACATTGGTCTGGCTTTCACTAGCGTCACATCCTGTTCATTTTCATTTTGTTGAATAAATCGTTATTTTCAATCTGCTGAATTATGTTATGGGTTAGGTTGGATGTCTTTATTTCCTCCTTTGTGATTTGACAGGTATATGCTCAAGCCATCAGAGATTGTGACAATGCCAGATTCAACAGTCGCTCTCACAAGTTAGCGCAAAACATCACCCAGGCACAACACAATGCCAACCAGGCTCTCAAGACCAATCGCAACATTGTCATCAAACCTGCAGACAAAGGTGGAGCCATTGTCATACAGAATAGAATGGACTATTGCAAGAAAGTGTAGTGACAGCTGAAAAACCAGGAACACTACAGACAACTCCCTGCCGATCTGACCAAAGAACATACCCATTAACTCAACAGACTGGTCAAGATTTTTGATCCAGTCCTTCAGCGTACCGTACACACTCTCATCCCGCATACTTCCTGCATAGGGGACTTCTACTGCCTTTCAAAGATTCACTAAGCCAACACACATGGATGTCCCATCATATCAGGCAATGGGACCCTGTATGAGAACTTCTCCAGCTATGTCAAAGATATCTTAAAACCCATCGTACAAGGAACCCCCAGCTTCTGTTGCAGCACTACAAATTTCTTACAAAAACTCAGCTCCCATGGATCAGTCGTACCAGGAACATTCCTCATCACAATGGACGTTTTGACACTCTACACCAGCATCTCCCACAATGATGGTATCACCGCAACAGCCTCAGTACTCAATACCAACAACTGCCAATTTCTAGATGCCATCTTACAGCTCATCCGCTTCATCCTCGAACACAACATCTTCACCTTCAACAACCAGTTCTTCATCCAGACACATGGAACAGCCATGGGGTAACAAGGTGTAGAGCTGGATGAACACAGCAGGCCAAGCAACATCAGAGGAGCAGGAAGGCTGACGTTTCGGGCCTAGACCCTTCTTCCCATTTCTGAAGAAG